>NC_034600.1:16983912-16991538 GCF_900095145.1 Mus pahari
AGGTCCAAGAAGTGGGAGTGAGTGGGCAGGGGAGCAGGGTCGGGGGGGAGGGTATAGGGGACATTTTGGATAGCATTTGAAATGTAAATGAAGAAAATATCTAATAAAATAATTTTTAAAAATCTCATCTTTTTAAAAACTGGGATATAAGGAAAGTGTCCTGAAATGAACACTTTGTTCTTATACTCACTAGGTACTGACTGGGTGGGTTTAGCAGTAAAATGAAGGTCAATGCTATGTCAATAATATCACAGGTCTCAAAGAAGGATATGAAAATTAAATTGCTTAATGATGCCGCCAAAAGTAAAATTTCACCTCAGAGTCATTCCCTACCTACTGAGGTGCTGGAGGGTACACATGGGTCATACCAAACATCTCCATATTTTCCATGCCAGAAAAACACCTCTATCCCCTTGCCTTTTCATATCAATCAGAGTGTGGATGGATAGTTAGATTTTCTAGTACAAATTTGAAGACTTTAAGGTCTTCAAATATAAGGTGATCTTCTAATGTTAGAAGATTTAAAGTCTTCTTAAAATGTGCATTTAATTTAATGAGCTTTAGGTGTCACTACTGATGTTTCCTTCTAGTTTCAGGACAGAACTTCTCAATGAAAAAATTTGCTAAAGAGCATAATGAGATTTGATGGCTGAATCATGGAAGAATATTTAATAATAAACCTAAGTATTTTTGCAATAACTTCTTGAGATCAGTTGCCTTAGAAATAATGATGATCCATGTATTTCTCAAAGTTAAAAGAGTGACAAGAAAAATATTACACATATACTCAGCTACAGTGATAGAAACAGTCAATTTAGTCCCATGGTTAAGGAAGCATTTAAGATCTTAGTGGTAGAGATACACTAGAAACCTCTAGGGTCACAGTACACTTTTTAAAAGGGGGTAAAAGGTCTCACTTCAGGAGATTAAAGGGATGAAATGAGGTTGTATATGCAAAGTACATCATGCAATTCTTGACCTTGAAGAAGTGGGGTCAAGACTAACACAACGTTTGTGAAGCACTCATGTTACAAACTAATCTCCCGTCATCTGTTTATACTCTCATTTAAAAATTCTAGCATAAAAAATACATAATACAATTTGTAGCCTCATTTAAAAATTTTAAAAATGACTCCAGGTCCTGTGAGATGGCTCAGCAGGTGATAAGGCTTGGTGTGTAACCCCTCAACCTGAGTTCAACCCCTGGATTCATGTAAAGGTGGAAAGAGAGAACCAGCTCCACAAAGTTGTCCTTTGAGCACCTCACACATGCCATAGCATACCACACGCGACAATAGATAAAATACAGTAAAATAAAATTATAAACATATATATAATATCTATTTATCTATCTATCTGTCTGTCTCTCTCTATATATACACACACACACATATATATATATATATATATATATATATGTATGTATGTATATATATTCCAACATTTTAAAGAAAAGCCATGAAAACTAAATATGTGTGTTTTATCCAAATGGCTAGGGAATAGATTCTTACTTTTCTCCTTTCTCCTGTGCTCCTCTACCTCCTTGATAATCAGCTGTGGATGTGTGGTCCAAATAGCAGCCCTTAGCTCCTGCACATCATTTGAGCACACCTGTGACAACAATTAACCATCAAGACTCAGCCTTTACACCTGCAGTGTTAATCCTGCAAGGGTGTTCCTGGGAGTCACAGCTCTCTCTCTCATCTTTCCATTTTCTAATGTTCCCCACTTCTCCTGTCTTCCCACCTTTTCTATGCTTAAAGTGAGAATTATTTTCAGGTCCCCTTTCTATAAAAAGTCTTACAAGCAAGGATTACAACAGAATCAATGACTCTGAATAAATCTTTTTAGGGAACCAAGTCTCCAAGAGATAATTTCATTTTCATGCCATCACTAATGCTGTTTTAGTCCCTGGCACCCTAACTCTCTAATGTAAGCACACCATTTATTGATCTGATATTACTTAATTTGCCTGAACAAATTAGACCATTTTCAGGTATCTTTCTTGTTATCTGACAAAATGTAGAAATGGTTCAAAAGTCTGCAGCTTCATATGCATTAACACCATGATGTTAAGTTGTTAACAAAATTCTCAAATTTGTTTAAGCATACATCATGTTTTCTTCATTTTATATTTTATGAAATCTTAGAGACAGCATTTTTCTTTAAAGTAGTGACAAAATGCCTGTCAGCCTTACAAGGTTTGTAAGCTTCAAAACTCAGTTTTGAAATGTGTTACAGTGTTATGCATTAAATTATAGATTTAGAAGGTGCTCTTTATGGTTTTTCTGAACTGTAAGAAATAGATGTGCTAATGAAAAGTTGTTTATTCCACAACATTTTGCTTTAAGTTGTTTGTTGATCATTTAATGGTAAGCTGGTCTACGTTTTATGTGATCTTCACACTGACTTAGAGGTTGACATTTCTATCTTGCATGGGATATTTTCACTGCTGCAGTGTCTGTGAACTTTTCCATACCCTCAGTCTGCTTAGGGGGGAAACATTTTAGAATTTGAAGCTTATGTTACAAACTATTTCAGAAAATGTACTTCATTTATACACTTATATATGCCAGCACATTGGAACTTCAGTTGGAAGACCATATTCCAGATCTTTGGCAAACTTTTGTCTTTCAAACTGAGATGGATAGAAAAATTTCTGAAAAATCTTCATTATTGCTTGTCTTAAAAAACAGTAAGTGTTGCAGTTTTTAAAAAAATAAATTGAGTTTTAGAGGTTGGTTGTTCTGAAAATACAGAGACATGAATTCCTTCCCAAGCACCTTATGAAGTGCAGGATGTGTCATGTGCTTGATCCCAGTCTCAGAGAGATAAGACTAGACATCCTCAGGGCTCTCCTGCTCTGTAGTCTGTCATAACGAGAGACATGTTACAGTGAAGCCCTGTCCCAAGGAACAAGCTAGATGGCTCCTAAGAAGAGATACCAGTGGATGGCTTCTAGTTCCACATGCACGCACACATGTGTATACATGTATATGTGCATGCATGTTTGCTCTATGATATGATTTATTTTTCTATTCATTTGTAGGCACATACTTCAGTTGTTGCCAAATCTTGGCTGTTATGAATAACTGTACACTGTACAGAATGGGAACTTGAGGTTTGTAAACTTGGAGTTTGTAAAGAGAGAAGATATTAAGTGTTGTCACCATATAACATATACAGATACAGGTACAGGCAACCATATGAAAACCATGAACACTTTAGACAGCTTAACTTTAGTTATCAGCTCACACTATTCATATATATCAAAATATTATGCTAGGTATGTTTAAAATGTATGCTTTTTATTTAGAAAATTCCAAAGAAAAATGATATATCTCTCTTATATTTAAGTATCTACAAAATACTCCTCCCTTTTCATAGTTGCATATTATTCCATTGCATAGAAGTTCTATCATTTTCTATCTAATTCATAATTTAAAAATTATAGTGTTTCAAGTTATAAACTATACTGCAGTGAATAGTATTGTTTACTTTATCACAAAAATTAGCATAAATATTCAGAAGTGGAATTACTGAGCAGAAGTTACATAAACAAACAACCCTAACTGGATTTAGGGGTCTGGCATCATGATATTGTATAGTCTCCCAACAGCGACTGAGCAGTATTTCTTGTTACCTTTGCAACAGACCATATTCAGAGCCTTAGTTATTTTCTTAAATTACTAGGTGAGAAACTGGTGCTACCTGTTCTAAGTTACCTCTTTCTATCTTGCAGTTATGAATGTTTTGAACTTTATTTTAGACCTCCTTTTCTTGATATATCCTGGCAACTTTCTATCATGCTACCATATTTTTATTCCTTTTTTATCTTGTTCACATTATGGATGTTGATCTTTGATATGTGTGTAACACATTATTATATTATCCTTTTTTTTTTTTTTTACTAAGCATTTTACCTTATGGTGTACTTACTTACAAGCATTTTCTCTTTCTCTCTGCTTTCCCCTTGTGTTATTTGTCTCATGTCCTCTTCATAATAGGAATAAAGAAAACGTTTTTCTGACTTAAGGTTAGGAAATCCCTTTTGAAAAGACACAAAATAGAAATCCCAAAGGAAGAGAATGATGAACCATCTCAATTTAAAACAGGAACATAAGGGAAGGTCACCATCAAGTACGACTGCAAGAAGCTACAGGAGCGCCTCAACCTGGAGGAGTGGATTTTTGAACAGCTCATGCGATTCTATGACTGCCAGGAGGAGGAGATCCCAGAGTTTGAGATAGATGTGGATGAACTTTTGGACATGGAAAGCGATGATACCTGGGCTGCTAGAGTCAAGGAGCTGTTGTTAGTTGTCTAATGACACGGAGGCCTTCATCTCTGGCCAAGATCCGGGGCATGCAGAAGCTGAGCACACCCCAGAAGAAGTAAGGGTTCAGATTCAGATGACCGTGGCTCCCATAGGACAATCGTTGCCCCCCAACCTTGTAGCAACAATACCCAGGGACCCTGCAGCCAGGCCTGGTGCCATGGGCAGGGATCCCCGTGCCCCTGCCTAGGGGCCATTTCCCTTGCCCTCAGTTTTCCACTTTTGGGGTTTTTTATTGTTATTAAACTGACAGGACTTTTTGTGTTTTTATATTGACTCTGCAGCGCAGTTCCTTTAAAAATAAAGCTAGGATATAGCCTTTGAAGCAAACAAACAAACAAACAACAACAAAACCAACAGGCCCATATGGCAAATTGCACATATAGGATCAGTATGACATGCAAATCTTATCCTTGAACTTAGCTTATATATTTTATGTAACATGTAAATATAAACAGTGATATAAGGAAAATGGTCTCATGTTAAGTGAATAATAGGCTTGTTTTTCAAAAGTTTAAAGAAAACCTTAAAGTAATAAAATATCAAAAAACCATCGTTTGAAAAAAAGTGGACAAAGATTTGAATGGTCAAGTTCACAAGAGGAAATTTAAATCGACAGTAAGTATAAACATGAGTGAACCACACCGACCTCAAAATGCATGCTTGAACAAGGGGCCAAGTTTCTACTCAGTTTGTAAAACCCAAAAAGTTTGAAATCATCACATGCCAGGATGTCTAATATCCTCCTGGACACCGGTGACAGGAGCACGAGCTTTTGATTCTCTTCAGGTTGTGTCGGGGTGCACAAGTCTGTTGCTGCCTTCCAGGTAGACATCTACATGTTGTATGACTGTAGCTTTCACTGACAGTTCTTCTCAGAAGAGCGCTCTGCTGCTATCACACGTTTATTCAATGAGCTTTCTTTCTCACTGATGTTAGAGGTCATCTTTGATATATTTGGGTCAGTCACTGAATTTAGCTGTGTGCTCATCAGCCTGTCCACACGTTGCTGCCACACAGTTTTAATAATTAAAGTGCATGATAATGTTCCACGTGCTTAGCATTGCTGCGTTGGTGAAGTGACTGGGTATTCTTAGTTAGCAGCTGTTTTCTCTTGGTCATGTTTTGGTAAAGCCATCACCACACAGAATACTCAGCGCTATTGCAGAGGCACACTGCTTCCTGCAAATATGGCTTCCAGGGCTAGTCTTCTTTGGGTCCCCTCACTTACCCACCATTGCCCCTGACTGGGATGTGGTGACTAAGACTCGGATTGTGGCTCCTGGAAACTGTGATTAGGGTTTTCAGGTTTCACGTGGAGTTGTCTTTCATTTTCAGAAAATTGTATTTTAGCTAGTGCATTTTATGATCACATATAATGCTTAGAAATCTGTTTCTGTGACTCCTCTATTCATTGACTCCTTCATAATTTCTGTCTTATTTGTTACCCCCCAATTTATAACTGGGAATCTATAACTTACATGTCTTTTTTTTTTGCCTTTTTGAAATTTTAACAAATATTTAAAAATCCTTGATTGGTATACAATTTGGAGGAGCAGGTTGGTGTGTCGAGAGAGCTTTCACTAGAAATGCCAGTGTGCCTCTTCACACACGTGTATGTCTTTCAGATGAAAGAGAGTTTAGGTTAGAGTGTGGAAGGCTGCTGCTCACTGAATGCCATGCCTGGAGTCTCTGAAAATCTTGCCCCTGACTTTTTCCCTCTCAAACTCGTGTCTAGAGTTCTTTGAAAATACTACTTCTTTGTGGAAGTTTTCTCTCACTCCCTCAGCATCTGCCATATCCTGTGTGCATATCACCCTGTGGTAGTTCTGTGGCTCTCATTTTCTTAAACCGCAGGCTCTGTCTCTAAAGTACTGGTATCACATCCCAAGTCATTTGTAAATAGAGTTCTTCAGTGCTCTCCAAAGAATCAAATGACGAAGGTTTGTTCATCAGGCTGGGGTGCTAATGCAGAGGGACCTTTAACACTTGGAGCCAAATGTAGCCAAAGTTAGTTCATTGATGTTGTACCATCCAGGAAGAAGTTGGCATCGTCCTTAAGGTTTGCTTGTCACGTTTCCTCACTGATGTGAGGTAAACAGGTGGTGCCTGAACCTCCCCCACCCCCCGGGGAGATATGGACAAAAAATTTACTTGATTTGCCATCTCGTATGGTTCCTTTCCCCCTTTAAGTGGACAATCTCAGGCATTTTGTCACACTGATAGAAAGTGATTGTGTTATTTTCCTAATATCCATTAGGAAAATTTTGTGGTGTGACTAAATAAATTGCTGTTATTGAGAGTCAATTTATCTTTGTCCATCAAAAGGCAGTCAGTCTTGAGGAAAACAATTCTGCTAGCACTGATGTAATCCAGAGTGTGTTTCATAGTAATGTATGCCAGGAGGTAACAAAGAAAATGGGGTCCTGAGGTGCTAATGGCAGAATCTCCAAGTCTTAGCCCAGTTCCTAGGCAGAGTTGCTGCGTATATGTACCTGGCAGATGAATTAACCTATTTCTTACACATCAAAGTTGCTTAGATACTGGGAGAAAGTATTATAAGGTCAATGTGAAGGATCATGATTTTATACATTTTGAAAATCTCTGAATTCTAAGATTGTATGTTATTATGCGGGTAGGGGAACATTTATTCAGTGAAGATCAGCATTGAGAGGCAGGTGACTAGGTGTTTGGGAGGGCTTGGGCACCTCTATGAGTATTTAAAATATATAGTTTAGGGAATAAAACTCTAACTGCAAACAAGGACTAATAAGTAAGAGAGTGCTCATTAGATCCACATTCTTCATCATGGCATAAGACATAGATTTCAGCATCATAAAGTAAGCACTCTAGTCAAATCTTTGCAGTCAGAGAGGAGGTGACTGCTCTTGGGTAGGAGTAGGTGGTCTGTGGTGAGAGACACCTCTCAGGAGGCAGCACTGAAGCAAATACACCATGTACAAAGCAAGCATGTGCAAAGCTCAGGGTTTGTACCACAATAAATCCTACCTGTGAAGAAAGACAGGATAAAAGCCAAGAATGGTCTTCTTTGACCACATGGGCACACACACACACATACACACAACACACAGACAGACAGACACAAACACACAGTCATATATATATATATATATATATATATATATATATATATATACATATGCATCAAACAGTCATACATACACACATATATACTTTCATTTTTATTGGATATTTTCTTCATTGACATTTCAAATGCTATCCCAAAAGTCCCCTATACCCACCCCCATTCCCCAACCCACTCCCTCCCA
>NC_034600.1:16992177-16993734 GCF_900095145.1 Mus pahari
CTCACTCAGGATGATATCCTCCAGATGCATCCATTTGCCTAAGAATTTCATAAATTCACTGTTTTTAATTGCTGAGTAGTACTCCATTGTGTAAATGTACCATATTTTCTGTATCCATTCCTCTGTTGAGGGACATCTGGGTTCTTTCCAGCTTCTGGCTATAATTAATAAGGCTGCTATGAACTTTTATCATGAAGGGGTGTTGGATTTTGTCAAATGCTTTCTCAGCATCTAACGAGATGAGCATGTGATTTTTGTTTTTGAGTTTGTTTATGTATTGGATTACGTTGATGGATTTCTGTATATTAAACCATCCCTGCATCCCTGGGATGAAGCCTACTTGGTCATGATGGATGATCGTTTTGATGTGTTCTTGGATTCGGTTTGCGAGGATTTTATTGAATATTTTTTGCATCGACATTCATAAGGGAAATTGGTCTGAAGTTCTCTTTCTTTGTTGGATCTTTGTGTGGTTTAGGTATCAGAATTATTGTGGCTTCATAGAATGAATTGGGTAGAGTACCTTCTGTTTCTATTTTGTGGAATAGTTTGAGGAGACTTAGAATTAGGTTTTCTTTGAAGGTCTGATAGAACTCTGCAATAAACCCATCTGGTCCTGGACTTTTTTGTTTGGGAGACTATTGATGACTGCTTCTATTTCTTTAGGGGAAATGGGACTGTTAAGATCATTAATCTGATCCTGATTTAACTTTGGTATCTGGTATCTGTCTAGGAAATTGAGGTTTTCCAGTTTTGTTGAGTATAGCCTTTTGTAATAGGATCTGATGATGTTTTGGATTCCCTCAGGATCTGTTGTTATGTCTCCTTTTTCATTTCTGATTTTGTTAATTAGGATACTGTCCCTGTGCCCTCTAGTAAGTATGGCTAAGGGTTTATCTATCTTGTTGATTTTCTCAAAGAACCAGCTCCTGGTTTGGTTGATTCTTTGAATAATTCTTTTTGTTTCCACTTGGTTGATTTTAGCCCTGAGTTTGATTATTTCCCGCTGTCTACTCTTCCTGGGTGTATTTACTTCCTTTTTTTCTAGAGCTTTAGGTGTACTGTCAAGCTGCTAGTGTATTCTTTCTCTAGTTTCTTTTTGGAGGCACTCAGAGCTATGAGTTTTCCTCTTAGGACTGCTTTCATTGTGTCCCATAAGTTTGGGTATGTTGTGCCTTAATTTTCATTAAACTTTAAAAAGTCTTTAAATTCTTTCTCTATTTCTTCCTTGACCAAGTTATCATTGAGGAAAGTGTTGTTCAGGTTCCAAGTGAATGTTGGCTTCCTATTATTTATGTTGTTAGTGAAGATCAATGTTAGTCTGTGGTGACCTGACAGGATGCATGGGATAATTTCAATATTTTTGTATCTGTTGAGATCTGTTTTATGACCAGTTATATGGGCAGTTTTGGAGACTGTACCATGAGGTGCTGAGAAGAAGATATATCCTTTTCTTTTAGGATAAAATGTTCTGTAGATATCTATTAAATCCATTTGTTTCATAACTCTGTTAGTTTCAATGTGTCTCTGCTTAGTTTCTGTTTCCAGGATCTGTCC
>NC_034600.1:16994244-17002000 GCF_900095145.1 Mus pahari
ATTGTGTGAATTTGGTTTTGTCATGGAATACTTTGGTTTCTCCATCTATGGTAATTGAGAGTTTTGCTGGGTATAGTAGCCTGGGCTGGCATTTGTGTTTTCTTCGGCTCTGTATAACATCTGTCCGGGATCTTCTGGCTTTAGTAGACTCTGGTGAGAAGTCTGGTATAATTCTAATAAGTTTGCCCTTATATGTTACTTGACCTTTTTCCCTTAGTGCTTTTAATACTCTATCTCTGTTTAGTACATTTGTTGTTCTGATTATTATGTGTTGGGAGGAATTTCTTTTCTGGTCCAGTCTGTTTGGAGTTCTGTAGACTTCTTGTATGTTCATGGGCATCTCTTTTTTTTTAGGTTTGGGAAGTTTTCTTCTATAATTTTGTTGAAGATATTTGCTGGTCCTTTAAGCCGAAAATCTTCATTCTTATCTACTCCTATTATGCGTAGTTTTGGTCTTCTCATTGTGTCCTGGATTTCCTGGATGTTTTGAATTAGGATCTTTTTGCATTTTGCATTGTCTTTGATTGTTGTGTCCACATTCTCTATTGAATCCTCTGCATCTGAGATTCTCTCTTCCATCTCTTGTATTCTGTTGCTGATGCTCACATATATGTTTTCTGCTTTCTTTCCTAGGGTTTCTATCTCTAGAGTTGTTTCCCTTTGAGTTTTCTTTATTGTTTCTACTTCAACTTTTAGATCTTGGAAGGTTTTGTTCAATTCTGTCACTTGTTTTGTTGTGTTTTCCTATAATTCTTTAAGGGATTTTTTTTGTGTTTCGTTTTTAAGGACTTCTACCTCTTCAACAGTGTTTTCCTGTATTTCTTATAGTGAGTTATTCATGTCCTTCTTAAAAATCCTCTACCAGCTTCATGAGATATGATTTTACATCTGAATCTTGCTTTTCAGGTGTGTTGGGATATCCAGGACTCACTGTGGTGGGAGTGCTGGGTTCTGATGATGCTGAGTGGTCTTGGTTTCTGTTAGTAAGATGTTACATTTGCCTTTCACCATCCGGTTATCTCTTGTCTTAGTTGTTCTAGCTGTCTCTGGCTGGAGCTTGTTCTTCCTGTGATTCTGTTAGCCTCTGTCAGCATTCCTGGGAGTCCAACTCTCTCCTGAGTCTCAGTGGTCAGAGCACTCTCAGCAGGCAAGTGCAAAGAGGACTGGAGCTCAGCTCTACCTCCTGGTTGAAGATGAAGGTCCGAAATAGACCCTGTCCCAGAAGTTATGTTGCTTCTGTCACACTAGTGATCTCCTGTGCAGTCTGGTCTCTTTGGGACCCACGATACATTCTCACCTGGTCCCGTGGACAGAGCCCTCCCTCGAGGCTGCCTCTGACTGGGAAAATGCACAGAAGTCTGGGCAGAAAGATACTTTCTTAAGATTCATTANAAAAAAAAAAAAAAAAAAAAAAGGATGGATGACCAAATGTGTTCATTGAAAATATATTTTTTTTCATACAATGTATTCTTATTATGGTTCCCCCTCCTCCAACTCCTTTCTCTCAGGTTCTCATATATCCTCCCCACCTAAATCTGCGTAGTGTCTTGCTCTCTCTCAGGGAACAGACATTTAAAAATGATAAAATAGAATGAAATGAAAAGCAAACAAATCTCACTAGGGCAAAACAAACATAAAACCAAGGAGCCAAAGAAAAGCACAAGAATAATATAAGCATAGATATTAGCAATATTAGAAAACATAGAAATCTTATTAAATCACAGTTAGAAACTATAACATATAATCAAAAGACTTGTAAGGTAAGAAAAAAGAAAAAAATGGAAAGACACAACAACAATAAAACAAAAGCAAAACAAAGCACTCCTCCAACCACCCTACGCTTGTGTTGGCCTTCTACATCTAGGCATTTGGTTTGGCTTTATAGTGGCTTATATACTCACTGAGACTGTTGTAGAAGACTAAATTTTTTTTGAGAGTGATTATCAATTGGAGATAGCTTCTGTTTAGGGATGTGGGTTTGTGTCCACTTCTCCTGTCAACACTGGGATCCCATCTAGCTCAGGCCTGTGTTTGCTCTCACAGTCTGAGTTCATATGTGCATCAACCCTGATGTGTTTAGAAGGCCTTATTTCTTAGGTAATGTGCGTCTCCTCTGGCTCTCACAATCATTCTGCTTGCTCTTTCGCATGGTTTCCTAAACCAAGGGGAACAAGCAGATTGATAGAAATACCCATTTAGAACCAAGTCTAAAGATCTTGCACACTCTCACCAAGTGTCCTGTTAAGTGTCTCTGTAATTTTTCCATCCACTGCAGCAGAAAGCTTCTCTGATCAATGTCTAAGGAACACTGATCTATGAGTACAGCAAATGTAACTAGGAGTCATTTTGTTGCTATGTTCCTTTTAGGTTTTCCTCTAGGACCCTAGTTTCAGGCTCTTGGCCACCTAATCAGTGTTGAAGTTACATTGCATGGAGTGGACCTTAAATCCAATCAGATATTGAACCATCATTGCACACAGATCATCATTGTAGTTTGAAGTGTCTGTAGCTGGGTTGGTGTTTAACTTTCTCCTTTAGTAGCCTGCAGAGTACCTTCCAATAATCTGAGATGGATTTTTGTTTTAAAAGAAGAGGAGTAAAAGTAGCAGATACACATGTGTATGGGTTTTGACTTACACAGAAAAAATATGATACTCTGATGAACGTTTGCACCAGGCACTTCCTGTTTTCTTCATGGCATCTTGTTTCCCTTTATTCTGCTTCAGAAACTTTGCTTACACTTCAGAGTCTTCGGAAAAATTGAACATATGTGTTTCCTGATTTTTTATCTTTCTATAATTATATCATATGACCTTTTCCTTTCTTCCCTCCTATATAGCCCTCCTAGCTCTCTTTCTAAATCCTGGCCTGTTTACTTATTACTTGTTTTTTTATGACAAAACTCTCTCTCTCTCTCTCTCTCTCTCTCTCTCTCTCTCTCTCTCTCTCTCTCTCCCTCTCACACACACACACACACACACACACACACACACACACATTTCTAAGTATATAAGTACAATCTGCTCAGGCTGTAAAATTTTACTTCTCTGTATGTGACTTCAGGCCTGACCAAGCTATTGGTAGCAGAAGACTATTTCTTCTGCTCCTAGCATTCCTTAATTGACTGTTGTTCTTTCTCTAGTATAACCATATACACATGGTTATACTAGAAAAAGAACCATTTATTGATGTTCTTGTTCAGCTCAGGTTCTTGTTCAGCTCAGGTTGCAGCAGTCATGTTGGTGAGACTTTATATGTGTAGCTTTTGACATTCTTAGGAGACAGTCATGACTTATCCTCTGGCTCTTACATTTATTTTTTTATAGCCTTCTTCTGCAATGACCCCCAAGACTCTCAATTTACCTCACCAACGTAAAAACTGAAACCACAAATGCTTTCTCAGATGTATACTTCACAGTCCAGAAATAGAACCATTTTATAGAATGATAAAAATTCTAACTTTTGTCATACTATGTGATGCTATTTAAAATGGCAGCTTAAAAGTCAATCCAAGATGTGTTCTCCATTATAAATAGGAAAGCAGGAAATGTGCATGGACCATAACAGTATGTAATTAATTTTATTTACTAGGACACATCAATTTTTGTCCTAGTATTAGAGCCAAGAGAATAAATGCCCCAGAATTTTCTTTTAAAAATGGTGAAATATCCTGCACCTTTCAGAAGAGTGCTGGCTCTCATCACAACATCATGACTTAAATATAAATGAGCTAAAAATGCATCTTTCTATTCATTACAGATTTCTAGTATATAATAATATAATTCAAAGGGCTGAATGTATCTACAAAATGTTTCATTTTTACGTGAGTTAAATTATTTAAATGAAATTTACTAGAAAATGAAATGTTTGATGTGTATGTGAGTGTTTTTGTATGTGTATGTGTGTGTATGTGTTTGTGTGTGGGTGTGCACATGTATGGAGGCCAGAGGTCAGCCTTGGGTATAATTCCTCAGGATCTATACACCAGGCTTTGTGAGACAGGGTATTTTATTGGCCTGAAGTATGTTGGCTAGGCAAGGCTAAACAGTAATCAAGCCTGAGCGTTCTTTCTGTGTCTATCTCCTCAGCCCTGAGAGATTCCACCATGGCCAGCTTAAAAATAATAATAATAGTAATTGTGTGCGTTCTTGGGATCCAGCTCAGAATCTCATGCTTGAAGCAAGTATTTTACTGATTGTCAACTCCCTGCCTAAATTTCATATCTTAAGGAAATACTTTTATATGTTCATTTTTATGCTTCATTTTTATTTTTTGTTTAATTTTTGTCCTTAAGATAAAAAATAGTTTTTACACTTACATGGACAGAAGGAAAGAGAGATTTGCCACAGTTAACAACTGTCTCGAATTGTCATGAATCAGGGTTAATGACAGAGGCAGACAGTAAATCCTCAAGCTCGGAGGGAAGCTTCTAACATCTTATTTATTCATAAACAGCAATAAGCAAGTGAGCGGCGAAATGGGACCACACTCGTAAGTTGCAGCTCTCCTTCCTGCTTTTTGGATCTGCTGGAGCTGGACCACGGAGGTGCAGGCTTATCTCATCTGAGGGCCTTCACTTGGGCATCCACCTGGATTGTCTCTCAGCACAATGTATTCTCCACTGGGCCCCATGAAGTTGAGCGAGTTGTAATGCCTGGGGGGTAGGAGGGTATAGTGTGCTTAAACTAAATTCAGCCAGTTACAACTAGGGTGTTTCATACATTACTTCATGGGCTTTCCTTACCATCTGTATGCACACACACTCTCTAAGGTTTGGTTTTCATAATATCTGGGACTGTGGGCGTGGTCCGGGGACAGGGGGCTAGGAGGGGCAGTCCAGGGCCAAGGCTGGGTTGGGGCACAATGAGTGCAGCCGCCAAGGTGGTCCTATGCAGCAGGTAGCTTTGCAGCGCTGGGAACAATGTCTTCTGGGGCCACGTGTTCCTTACATTCCATCCCCCAGAGCCTCGGGGAAACTAGAACTACAGATCTGGATATTCCTGAAGGCTCGACAAGGCTTGCAAAGCGGGGATCATATACATTGCATAGCCCATTTTTTTTGTGGTTATTTTTCCATGTACAATATGCACGCCACTGAAAAATTCACTCTTTTAATATTTGTTTTAATATTGTCCTCAGGCAGTGAGCCTGTAGGAGTTCTGGGTTGTATGATTGTGTGGGGTCATTCCCATATCAATCTCCCTCTAACATTTCATATGTGGAGTTGGGTGCATGCTTCTGTTACTGTTCCTCCCGTCAAGCCTCCTAATAATGCTCTGGACATAAAAGCTCCTATGGCCAGTGACTGTAGGAGTTTTCTGCCAAACTTATTTGGGCTGTTGTATTGATATGATATGGTGTCTTATTTCTCCACAATATAAGTTAGGAGGTTTAAAGGCCTGTAATGAGATGGAAATCTGGATCCTAGGGGGTCAATATTATTTCTTCTTGTAAGGTGGTACACTACAAATGGGACTTCTTTGACTGAAGATGGCTCAGGTGGTTGATTTAATTATCCTGGTGGTTAATGTGCCATCGTGAATCTTATGCTGGTTTTATTAATGCCTATATAGTCTGTTGTAATATTGAATCCTCCTCTGTCGACCAAGAAAGGATTACTGTGTGAGTGGTCTGATTTGTGACAGTCTTGTAGTGACATGGGTCAGTATGAGATCTTATCCCTGTCGTGTGTGCCTGTCAGCATAGGACTTGCTTTTGACTTCTGTGCTGTCCAATCTGACATATGCCAGTCTTGATGTTGGGGGGTTGGTAATATGTAACTAATATAATATGATAAGCCTGAATGATATATGGTTCTTGTATTGTTCTGGGTAAAAATGGTCATATAGCTCCCTTGGGCACATATTTCCCCATGGTTTAGGTAGAGGACTTATGCCACTCTTAAGTAAGGTACAGCAAATTCTGTACATTGGGTCCAGTTCATATTTGGACCAGGTTTACATGGGTTTGGTATTGTAGGTGAGGAAGTTTCTTCTCCGTCTTCCTCTCCAGGCTCATATTCATCATATTCATAGTCATACATTTGTTCTTCCCATGTTAATGCTGTAAGGTTAAATTACTTGCCCTCTGCTTCTCCTTCTAACACTGTGTGTATCAAAGTACTTGTATATAATTTCGGAAAGGTTGAATTTACAGCTAAATCACAATCGAATGTAGACTCTGTCTCCATTCCTGCAGTGGTTATTTTGCAGACTCCTTTAATATTAAGTGTGTTCTGTCTGATCTTGGATGGTCTATACCAATAATTAGAGTGCTCTAACACTAGAGACATTAGACCACACCTCATTAAAGTGACATTTTGTGGGATTTTGTTCATATCGATTTGTATTTGTATTATCTTTTTGATCTGACATATAATTTTTGTTGAGGTGGTATGGTTCTACCTGATGTCTGAAATGTTCGCAGCCCTGGTACCAGTAAAAATTTAAGCAGTAAGCAAACTTGGTCCAGAAGCTGTCTATTCTGAGTTGGTATGTTGCCCATATCCTATCATCTGTCCACCATCTGGTTATTTTGTATAGTGGGTCTAGAACTTCAGGTCTATAGGTGGGCCATGGTATTTGTGGTTTGGGGGATGGTGATAGTAGGCATATTAATACTCCCAGTGCTCTTGCCAACAATGCCACATATACCAATTCCAGGGTGTTTAACATTAAATGGTAATATGACATAGAGCATGGCAAGCATAGCCACATGGTTAGTAACATGCCTAGCACTATTCTAACTGCTTCAAAAAGAGAATAGCCAATAGGGCTAGTAGTAACAATGTTATTTCCAATTTCTTATTGTCACAGTATTTATCCAGCAAATGGTATAGTTGGCTATCAGGCTAGTAGTAGTATGTTTGTGTATTTGGTCACAGAAGTGTACACCAAAGTCAACAACTAGAACGATTCCCAAATAATAAGGATCACTGCATATATCAGTGCTCTTTCACATACTCATACACACATTGCCTGTTATCGTGATGCTGAGTCCTCCAGTTTTGCTAGTTGCAGTCCTTCCTTGCTGTCTGTGGTCCGCATGGTATTTCCAGTGCCAGGCACTATGATTTCTGTCTGGGTTAGTTTATAGTTGTGCCTCTGGATGCAAGCATAGAGTTTGATTATATTTCTTGTTTTATAATCTGGATAATCTATATCTGTCTATGTGTTGAGGACTTCCTCAATTGGAGATTGTGTATTGATTCCAGGTCTGCTACTTAGTTCAAAGATAGCTTTTGCCAGAGCTTCTGAAAGTGGCCGATCTTTATGTCTTATTAATTTTACTTTAAGTAATCCATCGAATCTTTCAATACAACCTGCTGCTTTTGGGTTGTAGGCCAGGTGGAATTCCCATATTATGTCAAGATTTTGTGCTAGTCTCTGTATAATTTTACCAATAAAGTGGGTTTCTTGATCACATTGTACTAGTCGGGGTATACTGTAGGCTGAAATCCATGTCCACAATGTAAATATTGTTAGGTTTTGGTCTGGTTTGGGTCCTGATCTGGCAGTAGCTAATCCTGTGCAAATGTCTACTATTGTGCATGTGTACTGTTTCTTAAACTCATTTAATGGTCCTATGCAATCAATTTGGAGTGTGTGGTTAAAATGTAGTCTAAGAGTGCATATTTCATGGTAATTATGTTTAAATATGGTGTATTAGTCAGGGTTCTCTAGAGTCACAGAACTTGCAGATAGTCTCTATATAGTAAAGGAATTTATTGATGACTTACAGTCTGCAGTCCAAATCC
>NC_034600.1:17002011-17011838 GCF_900095145.1 Mus pahari
CCAGTCTCCAGATTAGGTTCACTGGTGAGCCTTCCAATTCTGGATTGTAGTTCATTTCAAATATAGTCAAGTTGACAACCAGGAATAGCCACTACATATGGTTTGGGTTGCAGGGCATCCTTCCTATTTCTGTATGGCATTCTTAATTTTATTCCATGTTTTGGCTATGTTCCTTTGAGTGAACCATTGATATATTGCATGGCTTCCTGCATGTCTAAGGAATTTGTGTATTTGTTCTATTTCTTCTGCTGTAACTCCTGCCTGTGTGTGGGGAGTCACTCTGGACCATTTCCTCTTAATTTTAAGTTTTGTAGGCCCTGTCTGTTCATTTTGGTAATGTGCCTTAAGTTTTATCACCATACTTGCCAACCTATTTGCTTCTTTATTATATTTGGTTTGTAAGTCATCTTTTTTTGGTGGGTGTCTACATGATATACCTTAATTCTTATGTATTTACTGATTTGAGCTATCTCCATCCAAGCTTCTTTAGACCATAAGTCTTTTTCATTGATTTTCCATTCTATTAATCTCTATTTTCCTTACCAAATTGCTATTCCAATGGCCATGCACCAAGAAAGGTGTAAGTCCTTTCCATCCTTGCGGGACTGTCTAGCTGCCAATAGGGCTGCTATCACTTCTGCATGTTATGCTGATTTGCTCTTTCCTTCCTCTATTATTATCATTTCATCTTCCAGCCTGAAACCTGCTGCTTTCTAGTATACCACATTGCTTTTTGTGGTGGCTGAGCTATCAGTAAAGCAGGTGTTAACCAGTGAGGGGGAGTATTGACCTGACCCCCATATTCCTATGGTCACCTGTTTCTGGGGAGGGAGGTGTCGAGTGTGATTGGTACTTGGCTTTGGTTAATTGATGCCAGTATGTGCTCTGACACCATTGGTACTGTCCCCTGTGCAATCAGGTTTGCTCCTTGAAGGAACTCTGAGAGGTACCATTTTCATTGTAATACCTGTCCTTCCATCAGCAACCCTGCACATGCCTCTTCTGGTGCCTTTACCCATTCAAGAATGGGCAATGTGGATAGGAGTACCAACAGGTTCTGTTTTAGGATACTGTGGCATGTGTGAAGTGCTTTATAGGCAGTCCATATTGGTTTTTTCAAAGAGTGAATACTTGGTGTCTGACCAAGGGAAGCCTTGGCAATAAAAACCAATTCATCTAATCTGTGGTTGTTTAACAAATATATTCCAATCACCATATCCCTTTATAAAGAGGATATCTATTATTATTCTGTTATCTGCATTGATGTAAATTAAATTATTAAATTGCTTTCTATATTTTAATATAATTTTTACTGCTTCTTAGCATGGGCCACAGGTGAAATCAGAGGCTTTTCACTCTGCTGTATAATGGTTGGAGCAACAACTGCAGGTATGGTATATGTTGCCTCCAATACCCAAATAAACTTATTAAATGCTGGGTTTCTGTCTTATTCTAAGGTTTCTTGGTAAGTTCTTTAATTTGTGTAATTAAATTAATTAATTACTTCTGAGGGAAACTGATGGTCCTCTATGTTGGAAGTGACCTTGTTTGAACATTTACTGCCTTAAGTGCTTGCTGGCATAAAGTCTTGGCCTCTGTGGGAAAATACTAGCCCAGCTGAGTACAAATAGACATAGATCCCGAAGTCAGTGGAGAACAACAAGCTATCTTGTAGATAGGTGCCTAATAACCCATTCTGTTCTGATCATCCTGCTGAACTGTTTACCCAGTCGATATCCTGTTCCTGGGAACAGGTGCATTTCCCAGAGACAGAGCGACCCCCTCCATCCCCCTTCCTGATCCTATGCATATATGACCTGTGTGGGAAAAATAAAAGTTTGTTAGTTTGATCATCAGACTTGCTGTCCATTCTTTGTGTTTCTTGTTCCCCCATTCTCTTCCAGGTGCTCCTCAAGTCCTTGTTCAACTGTCCCACTGGTTCGGACAAACTGTGTTTCTTGTTCCCCCATTCTCTTCCAGGTGCTCCTCAAGTCCTTGTTCAACTGTCCCACTGGTTCGGACAAACTGGCGCCCAGAACGTGGGGCTTCCTGGAGATCATTGAGGAAGAGAATGCCCCTCATTATTGGAGGGTAGGTCAGGAAGCGCCAGAGAGCATCTTTAGTTCCACACAATGCCATGGTCCACACAACTGTGAGACAGTCCGGGAGAGAGAACATAAGCTGTGCAGATCTTAGGAGAAATACGGTAAGACATGGGACAAGCATTTTCTAAGCAGTCACTGTTTGTGACAGGACTCAAGGAGTCACTCAGAACTCGAGGAACTAGGGTTAAGAAAAAGGATTTGAAGAAATTTTTAGATTTTGTGAGAGATTTGCCCATGGTTCCCCCAAGAGGGAACGGTTGATGTAAAGAGGTGGCACAGAGTTGGTGATTGTTTCAGAGATTATTATGAAGCATTTGAACCTACAAAAATACCAGTTACAGCCTTTAACTACTGGTCCCTCATTAATGACATTCTTAAAATCACCCCAAAGTGGCCAGATCTCCAATGCTTGGTGTCTGAAGGAGAGCGGTTTCTTAAAGAATCCATCTCCTGTTCTCCTTCCACTAACCTAGCAATTCATACACCACCTCCTTCCCCTTTAAGAGAGGAACCTTTGCCTGCTCTGCCTTCTGTGACTGATGGCATCACAGATCTTCCCCCTTTACTGCTCCTTAAGGATTTTTCTTTGCCCCCACCTAGGAAGGAAATTATCCTGCCTTTATTGATCTTGATAGAGAACTGCTGCCCACTAAAGAAGCGACTCTTGTGGAGGAGGCAGCTTGTTATGAATTGGAGTGCTATTGCTTTAGCCTAGGCCCCTCGCCTGAGAGGTGCTGCCACACTCCCGTCTTTCATCCCACCCCTACCTTATGGGACCTTAGATGCAGTCTTTGATCCACCTGCCATGTCTGGAGGCCGCCATCAATTAACTGCTGACCTAATGTTCCTTTGCCTTATGAGAGATACCCGAAAGGAACAAGTACAACTGCTTAGGGCCCTCCAGTCATTAGAGGCTGAGTTGCATGATCTAATGCTTTCCCAGCAACAGTGGCCTCAGGTCTCTGTTAAAACTAAAAAAGATCAGAAAAAGAAGGTCCTAGCCTTCCCCCTCTCCCTAAGAAGTAGAACCACAGTCCTTAGAGATTCCTTGTCCCCAAAAACTGACATGGATGGAAGCCAGAAAGCTAGTGAGGAAGAAGAGGAAATAGATGGTAAACTTCAGCCTGACTCACAGGAGACTGAGGACGCTCTTGTGGGGCCCCACCCTGCTATCATTATTGACCATTAGAGTTTAAAATTCTGGAAAAACTTAAAGCAGCAGTGTCTAATTATGACCCCACCGCTCCCTTCACTTTGGTGCTCCTTGGGTCCTCAGCAGAGGATGGCTACGCCTGGGGATTTTTTGTGGTTCACTCAGGTCTCATTCACTGGCAGCAACTTTGTGTTATAGATGTCGGAGGTGGCAGAGATGGCAGGGGAGATCAAGACTGGGAACCACACGTGACCAGACACTAAGTCATGGACCTCAAAGAGGATTTTGGGCAAGCCACCTTGGAGGCCCAGATGCTTTTTTTCCCCCCTGGTCTCCTGGCTTATGTCTGCCAGGTGTGCTCAGCTGCTTAGAAGAGAATGGCCCCTGAGTTGGACTCCTCCACTGCACTCACTAAGGTGCTACAGGGTGTGGATGAATTCTTTCATTAACCACCTGACAGAGATGGCTGAGCACCTTTTTGGGGTCCAGGAACCTGAAAACAGCTTGCTTTTGAAAATGCCAATCCTATTTGCCAAGGTATTTCTAAACACCACCATTCTAAGTCACTGGCAGAATATGTCCACCTTTGAGCAGGCACCGGAACAAGCCAAGCCATCAGCTTGGTGGTTGGCACCACTCTTCAGAGGGAGGGCTTAAGTAACTCTCAAAAGACTTGCTTTAATTACAAACAGCCTGGCTAGCTCAGTCAGTAGAGCATGAGACTTTTAATCACAGGGTTGTGGGTTTGAGCCCCAAAGTTCCACCAGAAATGGTTGTCCTTTGTTATGGGTACATCTCCCCGCAAGTCCAAGTAAGGATTTGGCAACCTGTTGTTCCTTGTCTGCTGCCCTAATTGTTGGAGGAAGAAAAATGTCCAGACAATATTTGGACAAATCCTGATATTAGTAGCCAGTATTTAGTTCTTCCAAATGATACTTGGTGGGTTTGCCTTGATGGCCTCAGCTCTGCCTTTCAGCCAGTGCCTTTTCTGTGAAAAATTCTGATTTTTGCATTCTTGTACAATTGGTCACTTGATTGATTTATTATCATTCAGAGGAGGGTTTTTTTTTTTTTTTTTTTTTTTTTTTTTTTTTTTTTTTTTGTGGGATTAATCTGCTTTTTTTTCCTCTTCACTTGTCTGTCAGCAAAGAGATGCCCTAATTGCCATCACCATTTCAGTCCTCCTAGGCCTTGGGTCCATCAGTGTGGGGACTGGCATCTCCTCATATGTTCTCTTTAAGTCTAGGTATCAAGAACTCAGTGTCACCATTGATAAAGATGTCCAGTGTCTCCAATAAGGCATGGACGACCTCACTGATTCCCTCTCCTCCTTAGCTGAAACCATCCTTCAAAATCACACAGGACTTGATTTACTCTCTTTACAGCAGGACGGGCTGTGTGCAGCTCTTAAGGAAGAATGCTGCTTTTATGTAGACAAGACAGGAATGGTCAAAGAAAGCATAAGAAAAGTCAGAGAAGGCCTAGAGAAAAGACACAGAGAGAGAAAGATGAGAGCAGGTATAAAAATTGGTTTTCAACCTCTCCGTGGTTGTCAACCCTACTTCCTTCCATTTTGGGACCATTAGTTGAATTGTTTTTGCTTATTTCTTTGGGTCCCTGCCTCTAAACAGACTTACTAATTTTGTGAACCATCAGATACATGATTTGGCAGCAAAACGCATCCAGGTACATTATCAATTACCTATCCAGGTAATTATCAAATTAGCTATGGAGGACTAAGAGATTCCAGACAAGGTTGATATTCCCTCTAAGGTATTTCCAAAACCCATCTCCACCTAATAAGGGGGACATCCACCCTAGGACCAAGTAGAGAGGGGCCATCCAGAACCCCCTCTGACTGGAGAACTAAGTTCTTGTGTGGAGTGCAAGGCAAAGCACTGCAAGGGAATATAAAGCAAAACCTAAAAATCTCTTTCTGGATTCGCTGAGGGATAAGCCTGATGGCATAGGGGTTGATGTCCAAACTATCTCTTCTCCAGGAAAAAGACATCAGGAGAGGTATGACCCCCATGCCTCACTGGACAACACCAGGAGGAACGGAGAGCCATGAAAAGGTCCCCTTAGTCACTAGAGGTCAGGCCTCTATTCCCTCCTTAGGAAAGACTAAAATTGGCACGGTCCTTCTATACTAAAAAAAAAGAGGAGATATTGGGAGCGACCTTGTTTGAACATTTACTGCCTTAAGTGCTTGTTGGCATAAAGTCTTGGTCTCTGTGGGAAAGTACTAGCCCAGCTGAGTACAAATAGACATATATCCTGAAGTCAGCGGAGAACAACAAGCTATAAATCTTATGGATAGGTGCCTAATAACCCATTCTGTTCTGATCTTCCTGCTGAACTATTTACCAAGTCAATATCCTGTTCCTGGGAACAGGTGCATTACCCAGAGACAAAACGACCCCCTCCACTCCCCTTTCTGCTCCCAAGAGTATATAACCTGTGTGTGAAAAATAAAAATCTGTCAGCTTGGTCATCAGACTTGCTGTCCGTTCTTTGTGTTTCTTGTTTCCCCATTCTTTTCCAGGTGCCCCTCAAGTCCCTGTTGGACTGTCCTGTGGGTTGGGACACCTCTAGTTGAACAGTGTACTCTGAGGAACTTCACTTCCTCTGCTGGTCCTTTTACTTTTTCTTTATTAATGGTTCATCCTTCATTTGTTAGGTGTGCAATTATGTCTGCTACTGCTTTATGTAATATTTGCTTATAATTTGCTATCAATAGACGGTTATTTACATATCAAAAATTGTTACTTCTTCTGGTATGTGGAATGTATGTAAAGCCCATCTCAATGTGTTGTGTGCTATAATCGGGCTATTTTTGTATCCTTGTGGAACTCAAGTAAATTGATATTATTTTCCTTCCCATGAGAATGTGGAGATTTCGTTAGAGTTGGGGTGCAGCAGAATGCCAAAGAACATGTCGATTAGGTCTATTGTGACTAACCAATTAGGTGCCACCTGCCTGATTTGCAGAAATATATCTTCTACATCTGGCAATTGTCCAGACATCTGCTCTCATAGGTTATTTATGTTCCTGTAGTCTACTGTGAATCTCCATTTGCCACTGGATTTCTTTACTGGCCAAATGAGGCTATTGTAGTTAAAGCTTTGTGTTGGTCCTATAATACCTTCCTTTAATAACGTTTTATGGTGTCCTTTACTTCCTCCATCCCACCTTTTATGGGGTATTGAGGTGTGAAGGAGGGTGGTATTTTAAGTAGTTCTAACTGTAGAATTTTGATTGTAGCCAATAGTATCTTTGGTATTCTTTTATAACTCAAAAATTTTGGAAATAATTTGTGAATTGTGGGTAGTCCTATAATATTTTCTGGGGCATTGCACAGAGTAAAATTTAATTCATAATTTTTATCATATACTTGTAACGTTAGCTTAGTTATAGGGGTTCTGACTTTGCCTCCAACTCTCTTTACTTCTACGTAGCCTGTAATCTTGCTTGTATTCAGGATCTGTTCTTCATCTAGGGTATATATATTAATTTCACTACCTGTGTCCAACAGCCATTTGACCATTTTGGTGGTGCTGTTGGGTAGTATAACAGGCAGTGCTACTCTGGGTTTTAGATATTGTGTCTCTGAGGTTTAAAGGGATAGCCTCATCCTCTTAGGTTTTTCCTGAGTGCCAGCCTGTTCATAGGTCTTTCCCCTATGCTCAGTCTTTGGTTGTTGAATCCTAGGCGAGGGGGTTCTTGGTCATTGGGTCTCCTTTGCCATTAAAAAGGTCTGTGAGGAACTTGCCTAAATATACATCTGGCGGGATCCCATGTTTGGCTAGGTCCTGTTCTAATTGGGAGATTGGTAGTCTGTCTTCCAAATGGTCTTATATTTTTGAACTGTCTCTTCACTCCGTTATATTTCTTACTTTTAATGGGTAGGGTACCACCTTCTCTGAGGTTAACTCTGTATGGTTTTTAAAAGTCTATGGCAACTGCCACAGTTTGACATCCTGGCAATGGTCTGGCTAGGATCATACTGAGATGTTATGGAGCTCCTTTTAGCAGGGTTTTTCTAAACTAGGCCAACATTACTGCTGCCTGTAGGATGAGTCACTGGTAGTGACAGACCGGTCCTGACTCTAGGGCATTTTTGAAAGAATTGGAATTTTCCCATTGTTTTGTGATATTCATGGCTAGCCTTTTGCCCATAAGCCTATTCTTATCCAGATCAACCATAGTCTTTATGAGAATACTAGGGTTTGGTTTTTTTTTGATGCTCTCTCTATGATAGGTTCCACCTGCTGTGGTGCTGTTAATAGGATGTCAATTTTAATTTCCTTGTATTTAGTCTTATTCTTAACTATGGCATTAGTAGTGTCCTGCCAAGCTCTTTTCACTGAGTCAGAGGTCTCTTCATCCTCCAATTTTATCTTTTTCATACCCTGAGGAGTCATTTTAGTTTGTTCATGGTGTTAATTTATAGGTTACGTGGCACAGTGCCTTTATTATTTTCTTTTTAAAGTACCAGGTGATATTACTTCTTTCTGGGTTATTTAATAATTCATTAGTTTATCTGTCCTTCTCATTAGTCTTTTTGCCAGCCACTCTCTCATTAGGCTTGGTGGTCTACTTATCTGTGCCTATAACCCACTTTTCCTCATCACCTCTCAGATCAGAGTTGGCTTCGGGGCATCTTAGATGTTTGTCTTCCCTGGCTCCTTTGGTCTACTTACCTGCCCTTCTACTTGCTTTTCCACATCACCTTTCAGATCAGAGTTGGCTTGGAGGTGTCATTTCTACCTCAAGGTCAGAGGTTCTTACACTAGGAGCATATCCATATTCTACTGTCTGGTAAGTGGCCAGTAATTTAAAGTGTGGCTGCTAGATGGTGCTAAGCGGCTGCTAAACTCCAGCTGTTTTCTGGCTGCTGACAAATGCCAACTGTCAGGAATTGTCGTGAATCGGGGTTAATGACAGAAGCAGAAAGTAAATCTTTGAACTCAGAGGGAAACTTCTACCATCTTAGTTATTCCTAAACAGCAATAAGCAAGTAAATGGCGAAATGGGACCGTACTCGTTCACACACACACACACACACACACACACACACACACACACACACACATGTGTCACTAAACTTCTGGTCTGGCAACCATAGTCTGGCTTAGTGGGCACATCAGGAAGCTTTGCAGCTTGGGGGTGGGGGTGGAGCGGATGCCTTCTGGGGCCATGTGTTCCTTACAACAACCCAAAGTACAATTAAATTAGCAAAGCCATTTTTGAGGAAATTGATGAAAGAATTTTTGTTAATGAAGTAAACTTTAATGTGTCCATTTTTAAGTATATATAAAGTAGAAAAATATTTTTTAATCATCTCCCTTAAGTACATATTGAACATTCTTTTAGCTATACATTCAAGGGCTTCCTTTGTTATTATTCCCCACGGGGTCATTTGAAGTGGGCCCAGGGAGTAAGATTTCCTTTCAAACTTGTACAAATTTCTACTTCATTTTGTAATAGAAGAGTTTTATTAATTTTCAGTGCCAATGTTAGATTATGATTGAAGATTATTTTTCTACATAATATACATTGAGAAAAAATAATTCTTGACATTTTAAATAACAGCAGGTTTTGAGCCTGACATAATCAGACAAAAAGCTTTGATGTGAATTTAAGGAACATTTTTTTTTATTTCCTGTTTTCTTCTGTGTTCTACAAATTTAATTAATAAAATAAACTCTGTGGGAAAAAGAGTTTTTAATGATTTGTTTTATATTGATCTGACAGGCATCAGTGGTTATTTTGTAATTTTATTCTGTGAAGTGTGTCTTGGCTCAGTCGGCCCCCATCAATCCATGTGGAATCAGGGTTTCGGACAGGTGGGCAGAGTCAGCGAGAACAGGGTGACAAACAGACACAGACACAAGGGAGTGCTGTATCTGAATGTAATTTTTCACAAAGTGAACACCAGTCTTATATAATACAGAAAACAAAGGAGTGGGGTGTCACCACAGGTAATGTACATTGAAATATCTGAAACAAAACAGAGGAATGTGTTCAAAGGACTGACAGGAACCAGGTGATGTTTACAGTAAAGATAAAACAGAAAAAAATCTGTGGTAAAGTGTTATGAACATATATGAAAAATAAGACCTAATTTTCTCAACATATATTGAACAAATAACCTCAAAAAGCAACACAATTGAACAAATAAACTTCAAAAAGCAACAAGGCAATGGGTTTACAGTCAGACTGGTTTGTGCTTCAATTTGTTTCTGTACAAAACAACTATGTCAACTGCAACAACTATTCAACATCCTAGTATAAAAAGACAAAAGGAGTTCTTTGACAGGTTCTTCCCCTGATACTCCTTATACCTGAGATAAACAGGCATTCAATGAGTAGTTATCATCACAGTACTGCAGGTAGACATAATTAGCTGAGGTATTGTTTTATGCTCTCCTATTCTGATAATGATCTGATTAGTCCCACAGGATATTTTCAAGATTCTTTTGACAAAATTATTTAATAGTGAATAATAAACAATATAGCCATATAATATTGATTTATGATCATTCTTTAATGTTTTTTTTTTTTT
>NC_034600.1:17011998-17038505 GCF_900095145.1 Mus pahari
GGATGGTTATGAGCCACCATGTGGTTGCTGGGATTTGAACTTGGGACCTTTGGAAGAGCAGTCGGGTGCTCTTACACACTGAGCCATCTCACCAGCCCATGATCATTCTTATTTAAATAGTTTAAGTAAATGAGAATTATAAATTGTAACCTTCATAATGTCCACGAGAGACAGCACGAAGGCCCTCAAGAAATAGAAAGTAGATATGGCATTGACATGGCTATAGCACTAGAGTATACAATGTAACAGAATTAAGTAATCCCACAATAGAGTCATGTTCACATGTGTGTTGATTGTGGTGCTATTCACAATGTCAAAGGCATGGGACTACCATCCTCCTCAGTAGAATTTTATTCAGCTATACCGAAGAACAAAATCATGTTTTCAGGGAAATAAACACACTTAACATCAACAGGGTAAGTGAAATAAGTAAGACTCAGAGGGAAATATTTTATGACTTCCTTTTTAAAAATATATTTATTTTTATTTTGTGTGTACTGCTGTCTTGGCTGAACATATGTATGCATATCATGTGCACATAGTGCCCACAGAGGTCAGAAGTGTTATAGACAGTTGTGAGTAGCTATGTGGGTGCTGGGTATTGAACCCAGGTTCTTTGCAAATGCACTTAACAACTGTCTCTCCAGTCCCCACATTTTTTTTTTTAAAGTAAGAAGAACATAATTTTTTAAAGACATAAAAGTTGAAAGTAAACTATTAAGGAAGAAAAACAATGTTGTCTGGGAAGCACAGCAAGTGAGGGAAAGGAGCAAGGTGAAAATGCTTAAAACAATATATTCTTATGTTAAATGTCTTGAAACATATTTTACAGTTAGCATATACTAATGAAATAAAAACATATGATCTATGAATCAGAAGTAAAATAAGATATTCATTATTATAGCCAATATAATAGACAAGTGGAAAACATCCTACTAAGTGATAATCAATTTATTTCTTCCATACTGTGTCTGAGGTCTAAGAGTGACCATTCAGTGTAGGGCTTCAGAGTTGACTTAGTCAGTGTGTAGTCAGTGTAGAAAAATTACAGTCAGTTAGACCAGGAGAGTTTAAAATAAGAATGCTTTACTTCAACAGTAGAGTCATGAGGATCAATTAAAAATAAAGATGGCACCGTAAACTCAGGGCAACAGCAGTACAAGGATTAGCTGATTTCTGGAAGGTTGGGACTGCTTAGCATGGCTAAATAAGCTCCTTAGCACTGCGATTCACAGCCTCCTGGAGAGGGCATAGCAGGGGTACACTGGATTACAGAGGCATCACTGTGGTGTCTTGCAGATAGGGCCTATTTGGAATTAACCTGAAGTCTGTCACCTATGGCTCTAGGAATAGCTGGCCATTCAGAAATGCCTCCCACAAAGCACTCCAATACAAACCAAGGGAGCTCCATGGAAAGCTTCTGGCTTCAGAACACACTGGAAACAGGCAGTGGAGATACTGGGTGTGACTCAGGAATCAAGAACTGGAATAGTCACCTGCTTTCTGGTGTCTGGGTCCTGGAAAAGCTGAGTGCATTGAAGACAGCTGTGGTAAGTCAGGAGAGAGAAAATTTATTCTTTTCCTTGAAAGGCTGTCTTAACACCTTGTACAGAGAACAGCTTAGCATTTTGTGGGGCTGCAAATGAGACTCATCTGTACTCAGAGAGCAGGTAGTGGAGGAAGAACTGGCCCAGATTGTATATGGAGACGTGCTTGCTTTATAAGTGTAATTTTCTTGAAAATTACAGGGTAGAATTTGTAAAAGGAGACTGGATAAACTTTCTACTCTGTGAATTCTAGGAGTGACAGCAAGCAGACCTACTCACATGCTACTTAGCTTAGCTAGCTTTCTACATGCTCATTCATGTGAGGCACAAGATTAGTGGGGTTTTTTTTTGTTTTGTTTTTTTGTTTGTTTGTTTTTTTTTAACAACTAGACTGATGCATGTACCTAGTTCCTGGTATTTTCACTTGTTCCCTACTAATTTCTTTCTTCACTTGCTCCATTTCTGCTTCCAGCATACACTCTGACAGGCTCCTAGGAAGACAGCTCCTGCTTCCTTCACTCACGCACAGGCACCAACTGACACATATAGTCGGGTGACTGTTCAGGTTAAGGCTAGAAAAGTGGAAAAGCATGGAGAACACATGCAATGACATGATACCCATTCATGAACACTGACCCAGACACTGACTGGTCTAGAGAATGGGGACAACTGTGTCATAGTCAATAACGCCCTGAGATTATGATTTTACTCTTCTGGGGGAAAAGAGATATATCACTGTTTTCTAACGCATATTTATTCAATTTAAAACTTTTAACTTTTGTGAGTGCTCCATAACCTCAGTAATAGTGTCAGGCCTTGGGACCTCCCCTTGAGCTGGATCACACTTTGGGCCTGTCACTGGACCTTCCTTTCCTCAGGCTTCTCTCCATTTCCATCCCTGTAATTCTTTCAGACAGAAACAATTATGGGTCAGAGGTGTGACTGTGGGATGGCAACCCCATCCATCACTTGAGATCTACTGCAGCCAGAAGCAGCTCACACCTGTTGTTGAATTAGGGAAGGCTGAAAGAAGCTGAGGAGAAGGGCGATCCTGTAGGAGGACCAGCAGACTTAATTAATCTAGACCCCCAAGATCTCTCAAACACTGGACCACCAAACAGACAGCATACACCAGCTGATATGAGGCCCCCAATAAACATAGAGTAGAGGACTTCTGGGGCTGTGTTCATTCAGATATAATGCACCTATCCCTCAAGAGACTGGAGGCCTTAAGGAGATTAGAGGTCAGGTGAGGTTGGGGCTGGGACCATTTACGTGGAGACAGTGGGCCTGGGAAGGAGGTGTGGGATGTGGAGCCGTCAAAGGGTGGATGGAGAGTGAATGGAATATGGAGTGTAAAAAATAAATTAATGGAAAGAAAAAAGGAAAAAAATTTAACTTATTTTTGGAATCATTCCTTCCTCTGCTTTACCTTGATTTATAATTTTTGTTTATTCTTACTAAACTTATAGCTTCACTGGTTCTAGGCATGTGCTATATCAGCAATCTGAAGCCTAATTCACATTTATTGGTTGTTATGGGTCACAAATATAATGCCCACTTGTTGGGACTAAACAGAGAAAAAAAAATAGATGAATCAAAAAGTAAAAAAAGAAAAAAAATTACCATCATTTGGTTTAACCAGTTATTTCAGTTTGATGTATATCATATAGAACCATTTAAAGTTTATAATTTGTAAACTATTCTACTTGTTTCTAGATTTGGAACTTATGTTAGAACTACTACTGCTGCAAGAGGAAGAAAAAACCCCCCAAACCGTTGGACTTTCAGAACTGAAATCAAAATCAAGAACTCAAGGCACAATACTAGTGCTCAGCTTCTGGTTTCCAAACTTTAGTAGCTTTTCATACGTTATTTCACTAATTGACACACATTCTATTGAGATAAATGTGACATTTGCTTCATTTAGTCTTGCTGGAAAAATTACCCAGCATCAATTGATTATCCAGCAGTGATTATTCTGATGTTTCTCTTTCCAAGCAGCATGGTCTTGTCTATCACTGGGGCTTAGTCCTTTTGCTCCTAATTGAACATTTAATAAAGACTGAAGGTGTCAGTTTTTCTTTCCTATGAATTACGTCAGTGGGTGTAAATAATGCTATTTTTTCCTTCTTCATTTAATATGATATCACTGAGGATTAAAGTAAGAAGACACATTTAGACCGATATAAATAATCTAGACATTTCTATGTGCAAATTAACTAACTGTACTTCTAATTTTTTTTTCTCAATTTGGCCCAGAATGTAGAGGCAGATGTAGCAATAATTATTCCAAATGTTTTTAAAATTTGTATTATATTAAAAGAAGTCTTTGGCAAATCTTAAGAAAATAATGAAGTGACACTGATTGACATTCTTTCTACTTCAAGAATATCAGCTAATCTACTTAATAAAACTAACCAGTAAATAGTATGTAAACTAGTTATTTTAAAAGAATATCCAACATTAATGCTGTAAGTTACCAAAATAAATATCTCTTGAAAAATCAAAACAAGCACAATATAACATGGTAATTTTATTGAGGTTAAAATAATTGAAAATTATGGACATGTACTGAAGGCTTATATTTTTAAAAAACATTTTTGAATGAATGAATTTCTCCTAACCTTGACAGATGGTAGGGCATGAGTATATCTTAGAGTATATCTATTGCTTGATAAAACATCATGACCAAAAAGGAACTTGATAAGGAAGGAGGGTTTATTTCTTTCTTTCTTTATTTTTTTTTCATTTTAGAGCTCTCAGGTCACAGTCATTTTCTGAGGGAATTCAGTGTAGGAACTCAAGGAAGGATCCTGGAGGAAAAAGCCAAAGCAGGTTCTGTAGCTTACTAACTTGCTCCCTGAGGGTTTTCTCAGCTTGTTTCCTTACAGTACTACCTGCCCAGGGAAGGCACCATCTACATTGAGCTGGGCCCTTTTATACCAATCAGTAATTAGGAATTACTAATTAGGACTTGCTTACAGGCAGATCTTTTTTCAATAATTTATGTTTTTTATTCACTTTACATCCCAGTCACAACCCACCTCCCTCTTCCCTCCTCTCCTCCAAGTCTTGCTATTACAATTCTCCCATCACCCCTCCCCTTCTCTGAGGAGAAGGGGAATCTCCCCTTGTGTACCACCGTATCCTGGAAAATCTAGTCCCAGTAGGCCTAGGCATATCCTTTCCCACTGAGGTCCAAGCAGGCAGTCCATGTAGATGATACATTAGCAGACAACAGAGTTCCAGACAATCTGGGCTCCAATTGTTAGGGAACTGATATGAAGACTAAGGTGCACATTTCCTACAAATGTATAGGGAGCCAAGTTCCAGGTCGGGCATGTTCTTTGGTTGGTGATTCAGTTTCTGTGGGCCCTGATGGACCCAGGTTAGTTGATTTCAGAAGTCTTCGTGTGGTTTCCTTGATATCTCTTGCTTGCTAAATTCATTCTCCACTCTTCCACAAGAGTCCCTGAGGTATGACTAATGTTTGGTTGTGGGTCTTCGCATCTTTTTCCATCAGCTTCTAGCTCAAAATTGTTTTGATTTGCAGTTCCCTGATGACTAATGACTTTGAATATTTCTTTAAGTGTTTCTTAGCCATTTGAGATTCCTTTGTTGAGCAGGCAAATGGATGGATCTTGAGACTCCTGAGTGAGGTAACCCAGTTCCCAAAGGACATGAATGGTATGTACTCAGGTGGATAAAGGATGCCCATGCTGTACTCCACAAAACCCAAGAGTCTGGATAGGAAGGAGGGCATAAGTAAGAATTCTTGAGTCTTACTTGGAAGGGGGAATGGAATGGTTATGGAAGGCAAATGGAGAGAGGGAACTGAGTGGGAGAGAGGGTGGGGAGAGGAGTGAGAGATTCAGGGGCCAGTGTGGGGAGGGGTAGGGGGGATGGCTACATGTTCATGAGAATGTATGGAAATCTGTAACTGACAGGGTTAGGGTGGGAATGTAGGGAGCATCTCCAGGAAGAGACAGAGACCTGGAACTGGAGAGGTATTCAAGAATCAATGGGGTATTCTTACAGCATTGGAGATATGGAGAGTAGGGAGGCTGCCACCTGTGGCCAGGCAGAAACCTCGGTGGGGAGATAGGAACACCAACTCACGCACAAAACTTTTGACCCAAAACTTATTCTGTCTACAAGAAATCTAGGGATTGGGGATGGAGCTGAGACTGAGTGAAAGGCTAAGCAATAATTGACCCAACTTGAGACACATCCCATGAGCAAGCACCAATCCCTGACATTATTAATGATACTATGTTATGCTTGCAGAAAGGACTCTAGCATGACTGTCCTCTCATAGGCTCCACCCAGCAGCTGACTCAGACAGATACATTCACAGCCAGTAGATGGAGATTGGAGACTCTTATGGAAGATTAGGAAGAAGGATTGCAGCTCCTAAGGGGATAGGAACTCCACAACAAAACCAACAGTATCAACTAATGTGGACCCTTGGGGCTCTGAAAGACTGAACTGCCAACCAAAGAGTATACACTGGTTGGACCTAGGCCTCCTCACACATAAGTAGCAGATATGGCGCTTCATCCACATGAACAACTGGAGCAGGGACTATCCCAAAAACTGTACATGGGATATGTCTTCTAGTTGGGTCTGCATTATCTGGCTTCAGTGGGAGAGGATAAGACTAGCCTCATGGAGACTTGAAGTGCCAGAGTGGGGGAATACTCAGGGGTGCCCCTAGCTGCTAGGGGAGAAGGGGATGAGGGGAGGATTATCAGAGGGGTGACCACCAGGAGGGGGGCAATGAATGAGATGTAAAATGAATAGTAAAAAAATAAAAACAAAACATAAAGCAAAATACCATGAAGCTTAGAAAATTCATTGGCATTGGAAATTTACTTCAATAAGTATATTAGAGTTCAGGCTAAGAGGCAATGTTATGGGATGGAGTCTTAGGGGATCACAAAGATAAAGAGCAAAGATTGGAAACAGATGAGTGAGTGCAAACATCAAACCTTTTTTGTTTATTTATTAAGACAGTATCTTACTATGTAGGCCTGCATGTTCTGAAATGCACCATGTAGATCAGGTTGGCCTTCAATCCACACAGATCTGTCTCTGCCCTAAGTGCTGGTACAAAAGATGTTTTATACTACAACTAGCCAATCAATTTATTTTGAATTATTAAAAATATTTAACTGTCCAAGTTTAACAGCAATGTTTTATGAGTTTTACAATATTTTGAGAAGAAAAATGTTTAAGTCAAAGATAAAATGATATAGTCACATAAAGGTCAGAAAAAAGAAACAAAAGTATTTTTTTTTTCTTATAAATGGTATAACTACATGACTATGCTGAAAATTTGAATATATGGATAACATCAGAGATATTCTAAGAAATCATGAAAGTAGATCTAACAATAATCCAATTGTGAAAATAAAATGAATACTAATAAAACATTTAACAAAATATGAAGACAGGAAAAGTGGAAAATAAAAGATGCTTCATTAAAATAATTTTATAATTATATTAAAAATGAATGTCTAAATATCACAAGATAAAGAACACATTATAAATGGCATTAAGAAAAAATAAATTGAATAAAAGTGAAAAAAATGAAAACTTGGTCTGTTGGTGCACAACTTTAATTATCACATTCTGATATAGCAATTAATTGGTTAAAACACTTTGGCTCCCTGTGGGTTGCAGACTGTCACACATCCAAGAGCTCCCTGGATTTGCAAATGAAAGACTTATGCCACCTAATTTGATATGCCTTGACTAATTCAATGGCTGAGCATTTCTAATTCTCTCAGGGCTATTGCTCATTTCTCTCTGGTATTCCTGGCTTAACACCTTTTAAATGTATGTTTTATCTTTGCTGCCCTGTTACCTTCTGGGAAGCCTCCAGCCACCACACCTCCCCCATTATGTAGTGCTGTATTTCCTTTCCACCAACATTGTAGGATGCTTTCTCTTCTGTAGCTCTTAAATCTGATCCTTCTCCCTCTAAGTCATGGTGATTCTCCATCTCTCCTCTCTCTCCTTGCACCTTTACCACACAATCTAAAAGGCCTGCCTCCATCTTTCTGCCACTGGCTGTATGGCAATTCTTTTTTACCAGCTGAAGTCAGCTGGGGGCAAGGACCCTAAGGTCTAGAAGCACAGCATTTTGGGAGCCAAAATAAGGTAAATCATTAGAACCAATCTGCAACATTCTGGAGGCAGAGACAAGTGGTCTCTGTGAATTTGAGGTCAGCTCAGTTCACACAGCAATTTCCAGGAAGCCAATCAATCCTGTATCAGGAGACCCTATCTATTAAAAATAAATTTTAAAAAAAAGTGAAAGAAAAGTGTGTAAAAAATGGGACATGGAAGATTTTCCTTGATGAATATGAAGTGTCCTTCCTCATCACACTTGATAACTTTTGGTTGAAAGTCTATTTTATTGGACATTAGGATGGCAACTCCAGCTTGTTTTCTGGGATATTTGCTTAGAAAACCTTTTTCCATCCTTTTACTCTGAGATAGTGTCTGTCTTTGTTATTAAGGTGTGTTTCTTGTATGAAGCAAAATGCTGAATCTTGTTTGCATATCCAGTCTGTTAGCTTATGTGTTGTTAGAGTGGAGTTGAGTCCATTAATATGGAGAGATATTAAAGACAGATGACTGTTGCTTCCTCATATGTTTGTTTTTGTAGGTGGCTTTATGTGCTTGTGATTCTCTCCTTTTGGCTTTGTTGTGAGATGCTTAATATTTTGTCTTTTCTTTGGTGTAGATACCTTACTTGTGTTGGAGATTTCCTTCTAGGATCCTTAATAGGATTGGTAGATAGATGATGTTTGAATTTGGTTTTGTCCTGTTCACAACAGAGGAATTTTGGATGGCAGAGAAACACATAAAGAAATATTCAAAGTCCTTAGAGATCAGCGAAATGCAAATCAAAATGATCCTGAGATTCCACCTTATAACAATCAGAATGGCTAAGATCTAAACCCCAAGTGACAGCACATGTTGGCAATGATGTGGAAAAGAGGAATACTCCTTCATTGCTGGTGGTATTGCAAACAGTACAACCACTCTGGACATCAATCTGGACATTCCTCAGAAAATTGGAAATAGATCTACCTAAAGACCCAGCAATACCACTCTTGGGAATATATCCAAAAGATGCCCCACCATGCCATAGGGGCATGTGTTCCACTATGTTCATAGTGACCTTTATTTGTGATAGTCAGAAGCTAGAAACAACACAGATGTCCCAGGACAGAAGAATGGATACATAAAATGTGGTTCATTTATATAATGGAATACTACTCAACTATTAAGAACCAGGACATCCTGATATTTATAGGCAAATGGATGGAACTAGAAAATATCATACTGAGTGAGGTAACTCAGACCCAAAAGGACATGCATGGTATGTTCTCACTAGTAAGTGGATATTAGAAAAAAAAGAAGTACAGAATACCCAAGATACAGTCAATAGAACTCAGAAAGGTCAATAAACTGAAGGGCAGGTGAGAATTATTCAGTCCCCATTTGGAGAGAGAAGAAAGCACAAGGTGGGAGGGAGGCAGGGACCTGGGAGGGAAAAAGAACTGGATTGTGTGGGAGGGGGGAGAGGGGAACATGATCAGGTATTGGGTGGGGGAAAAGGACTGAAATCGCTGAGGGCCAGCAGAAAAAATGGAAATAGGCAAGCTCAGAAGATAGGAGGTTGAGGGAACCCTCCAGAATGTACCAAAGACCTGGGAGGTGAGAGACCCTCAGGCCTCAAAGAGAAGGACCCTCAATGAAAGTGCCCTCTAATCAGGAGCAAAATAGCTATAGCCACCCAGGCTATTGCTCACGGAGGCTCTAGGTTTTTCTTGGCCCCAGATAGAAACCTGCACTTGGTGAAACACACTGGAGTTTTGATCTTCCTTTTCTACTTTATATGATATGTCCTGGGGATACTCATAAGTCTTTAGATTCTTGAGGCTTGTGAAACAGAAATAATCTAGCATAGTGTCAGACTTAATGGCAAAGGGGCAGCTTTCACCAATTCTGCCCCTGAGATTCTGGCAGCATAGTGCAGAGTGATAATTAATTAGCAACTAGACACTGGCCCTCTTATATCAGACTTCTACTCCAGAAGCTTCATCTATGTCTGATTGATGTGGTCTGGGGCCATGTATCTACTTCATCAGTAGTCTAGAACAGCATAGGTTTTTATCTTTTCCCATTGCTGAGTCTGTCTTGGTAGGTTTTAGGTTCAAGTTGATTGATGGCTGCAGATATGACTAGGAGTCTAGAGCTGGTTCATCTATATTGAATATGCCATTTGCAAGCAGATTCCCACAGTGCTTCCTCACACATTGGTGGCTGTGTAAGAGGCATTTGAATCTTAGTCTTATGAAAGACTCATGGAATGAATTAGTTCCTCAGCAAGCCTCCTGTTTCTCCACTAACATGACTGTCAATTTGTGATAAGCTTGGGTTTGTGGTGGGCTTGTATTGTCAACTAGTGCTGAAACAGTGACAGTGACCCAATAGCAACTCCCCACACTTATGGGCCTAGATGCTGCCCCATGGTGAAATAGTGCACATGTCTACTAGTGCAAAGAAAAGAAGTCTGTTTACAATTTCTTTAACGACAAGCACAAAACCAGACTAAAGGAGACTGGAAAAGATGGTTTAAACTGTAGAGTATTCCATATGATGTTCATGGACATGCCATCCAATCTTTGTCTCATCAGAAGTGCTTACAAAGGAAAGTCAGTTTTCACCTTGTCCTCCTCAGTCTCAAGGTCAAACACAATGCTGAAGAGAAAACAGCAGCAGCAACAAAAGCCTTTGTGAAATAGAAGCAATGAAATCAGATAGAAATCCTTGGGATAAAACCTACACTAAGCAATGATTTAAAATGTGTTAGAAGACAGCAGTAGCAGAAGAGATAAGACAGGAGAGAAAATTAATGAGCCCTCAGACAAGGCAGGTGACAATGTGTACTCAAAGCAGTAAAAGAATGATTAGGAATAAGTGGAGTTTGTGATTAATAACAAAAGATTTACCATTTGGTTAGTAATATTTGAGAAATACATAAAAAGGTGGATGAGATAGAAACTACTCAATTAACTTATATGCAGAAATTTTCAAACCTATAGAAGGAAGCAAATACAGAGTATAGGAATGTCAAACATTATTAGACAGATGGAATCCAACTAGACCTATGGCAAATATAATCAAACTCATAGTGATGAAAGAAAAAGACAGTTTTTAAGCCTGCAAGCAAACCAGGAAAAAAAATATAGTCGTTTTCCAGGTAACCTGGCTTCAGGCTTTTCAGTCATAACCTTGTATGCTAGGAGGGAGTGTATAACATTTTCACAACACTGGATAAAAAGAAGAAAGGAAAAATTCCAGTAAAGGACACCACTAAGCCAATTAAAAAAAATTGAAGATATAAAACCTTCACAAATAAAAAGAAGCTAAGTTAATATATACCAGATGTGTACTAGAAAAAAAATGTTAAAAGAGGACCTGAAAATTGAAGAAAGATGTGAATGAGTAAGAAGAAATAGTAGAAGGTGCCAAATTCCACTTTATTTGTAGAAATCAATAGGAAAAAAACAAAGAATCTTCGGGACCTCTATATAAGTTCCAATACAGCATGTATCAACAAAAACAAATTTGCAATGACATAATATTAAAATACAGAGCATAAAGCATTTATGTCTTCAGTGTAAAGACTATGAAACAAAATTATAAAATGTAACAATTGCTTGGTCTAGTGTTATGTTTAGGTTTGACCATTGTATAATTGGGGCACCAAAATGTCCAAGTCTGGCAAGGGGCTGAATACAAGTGTAGAGTTTTTATTAGTTTAATAAAAATCAACAAGGAAACAACAAAGTTAGTTTGTACCCTTTAACAATGACAACAACAACAACAACAACAACAACAAAAGCCAGCATTTATTCACAGAAATTTCATTCAGTAATTGCAAAATACATGCTCTTCTCAGCACAAAAGTCATACCCAGAACAGGTCACAGAACAAGTCTCAAAAACTTGGAAAATTGAAATCATAATTTTATTAATCACATATACAATAAAGTTAAAAATCAAAAATGTGAAAAACTTTTGGAAACAATTAAAATGTATGGAATAGAATAACTTACTCTATAACAACCAGTTACACAGGGAATAAATCAAAAGTGAATTAAAAAGATTTCTTAAGACAAATGGCAGTGAAGTTAAAATGGGACAATTGCAAAATGCAGGTGGGTTTACTACAAACAGTGACTGCCTTAAAGAGTCAGAAAACTATCTACATTATTACTGTGTCTCAGGGAACGAGGCAAGAAAGAACAAACAAAACGCCAGTCAGCAGAATGGCAGACTTTATAAAGCTTAGGGAAGTAACAAATTCAGTTGAGACTAAAAGCAGTAAAATCTGAAAACAAGAACAACACAGATGACTATTGAAAGAACTGGTTCTTTAGGAAGGTAGATGAACCTTTAGGCTAGACTAAGAGGACACAGAAAACATATCTAGGGTCAACAGAGAGATGTTAGATGTGGTACTACAGAAATACAAGGAACGATTAGAGAGTGCTGTGGTCAACCTACATCCAAAGAAATTTGACAACCTAGAAAAATGGAGAAATTCATGAATACATTACCAAAACTGAAATGAGGAAACAAAAAATGTGAGCACATCAACACTGAGTAATAAGAGTGAATCCGTAATAGAAATCTTCCATTGAAGATCATCTCATAATCAGACAGCATTTTTGTTGGCACAAATAAAATACTTAAAGATTAGTTCATAGCAACTCTTTATTATTCCAAAAGTTAGGAGGAAAATTTCTCCAACCACATTCTATGAGGTCAATAGTAATTTAGTACAATCAATACTAGACACAGCAATATCAACAAATTCTACCATAGGCCTGTGACCTTGGTGAACATAGATGCAAAAATCCCCTCGAAAATACAAGCAACCTGATTCCAACAGAATGAAAAGATTATTCACTAGGCTCAAGGAGGATTTATCTCAGGGATGCAAGGATGTAAAATCAAGCATAGTGCTATATACACTTACAGAGCAGACAAAACCCCTGTGATTATCTCAGCAGGTATATAATGAAATACTATTTTCTTTAGCAAGACAGGTAATTACAAAAAAAGACTAAATGTCTCAAACATGCAAAGACATAGTGAAAATGAATCTGCATACACTGGAGGAACTGTAAATTAATTCAATCATTATGGAAAGTAGTATGGCTGTTCAAAAGAAAAAAAATGAAATCTAATCGCCATATGGTTTTGCAATCCTGCTGTAGGTCTGTACTCAAAGCAAATGAAGCCAACATTCTGAAGACATGGTAGAACCATTATTGTTATACCATTTTGATATTAATGGGAGAAGTTTTCTCTATTGGATTTTCACTGGGAGTGGGTGCGCTAGTCTGTACAAACTCATTAACATATATGCATGCTTTATGATTTGATGGACATTTACTACTTAAAACCAACATTTTTATTGCAAAATTGAGCATAACAGTTATTGGTGAGTATTCAAGAGCATAATACATTATTAGTATTTTGGTCACTTAGTAAATAATAGTTGTAATTGAATAATAAATGGCCAAACAGTAAAGTGAGGGAAAGTTTTATGTAACTGAGTTAATAAAATAAACGTGGACTTAAACTTGCATATTGAACCCTAAGAAGATAAAACTAAACCCAAAAGAAGGAAAAAAATAAAAGTAGAAATATAAGGAGTAGAAAAACATTAAATTGATGAGCTTCAAAGCTGTTTAATTTTTAAGATTAATGAAGTTGATGTCTTGTATTATAACGAAACTGGAAAGAAAATAAGTTGCCAGTGTCAGAAATAGAACAGAAACAGTTGTAGATTTTATACACTTCAAAAGGATGAAAGGACTATTAACAATAGTATGATAATAAATTTGAGCTTTTAGATGATATGGACAATTATGGTGAATGGCAGAGATGATAAAAAATGACACGGAGACACAGACACATTAATATAATTAGTTGCATTTAACTAACAGATAATTAAAACTAAATCTAAAAAACTGCTGTCATAAAATTAGGAATGGAGGAAAATTCTTTGTGACAAAAACTGCTGTGTCTTATGCACAAAATATTTAGTAAGTCAGAATTCTTATACAGTAAGAACACACAGCCTTAGCAGTTTATGGAGTATACAAACAGGGAAGGAGAAAGGAAAGCTGCATTTGCTCATAGAAATGCCATACTGTATGTTGATGGTCCTAAGGAATTTAAAGGATACTTCAAACCATTATGTTAGTTTAGCAGGGTTTCAGTATATCAGTTATGTGTAGAAGAGTCATTAGTTCTCTATGTAATAATAATGAGTACTTACAGTGCAAAAATCTTGAAGTAATGGATGTTATAAAACATGTGCACTGGATGTTATAAGATGTTGATGAAATAAAATTTTAAATAAGTAAAGAAATATAAAACGTAATCAAGATTTCTAAAGCTCAAGAATCAGCTTAAACCAGACAGTGTATTAAAAACAGCACAGTTAAAAATGTCATTCAGTTTTATGGTAGAAATCAACAGACCATAAAGTATTTATATAAGAATGCAAGAACATTTTGAAAGTTGAACAGACCTTAAATTTTCTGTTATCTGATGATTCTCATAGTCAAAAGAGCAATCAAAACAATACATTTGCATAAAGATAGTTATGTATTAAAAAGGCATGGATATAAAACAATTTAATGAACATGCATTTCACTAAATAATATACTTATGTTTTAGTATTTCTACTACAAATAATGCACAAGTTTTTTTTTCATAATACAATTGTTTCATTTTCTATTTTTTTCTTTATTTACATTTCAAATATCCCCTTTCCTGGTTTCCCCTCCGAAAAACCCCTAATCCCTCCCCCCTCCCCATGTTCACCAACCCACCCATTCCTGATTCTTGGCCCTGGCATTCCCCTACACTGGGGCATAGAGCCTTCACAGGACCAAGGGCCTCTCCTCCCATTGATGACCAAGAAGGCCATCCTCTGCTACATATGCAGCTGGAGTCATGAGTCCCACCATGTGTACTCCTTGGTTGGTGGTTTAGTCCGAGGGAGCTCTGGGGGTACTGGCTAATTCATATTGTTTTTCCTCCTATGGGGCTGCAAACCCCTTCAGCTCCTTGGATTCTTTCTTATTTGAAAGGCAATATTTCACTTATTGTGTGAAAAATGAAATTTATTTTAGACTCAAACACCACATGGTGTCGCTGTTGACTCAGGAATCGCTAAACATAGGTGGCTGCTACAAGGTTAGCAGCCTTTAAGCTGCTGTGTCCTTCTGTGTCTTCAGATAATATTCAGATATTCACCAGGGTAAATATGCTCTGTGTTCTTAAAGGAAAAAACGGAATGTTCTTTTCATTATAAATATTTATGTATAAAGAACAGCAGTACCTGTCATAGGCCCTGGAAAACACTCTCAGTAGTGTTGGATTTTGTTTGCTGTTTGTCCATCTGCGTACAGATGGAACAATCCAGAACAAAGTGGGGAATAAACTTTTGCTGAAGACGAGGTTTTGCCGCCAATGTTCATTCTGAACACACACAACAGTGTCTGGGTGTGTACTGATGGGACAAAGCTGTGGTGCTTCATTGCGAGGGGTCAAAGCATTTTGACAAGAACACAGATGAGTTGTCACGGCTGGCACCAAGAGCAGGCTAGGGAAATCTTGCTCTGAGGATCTCTTCACTGCCACCCCACCGTCCTTTGCTAATAACTCATCATGGAATATTTTCTTTCCATGTAAATAAGACATTCAACTTCTGAGATTTTAAATGTGCATACGTGCTTGGAAAATGTTTCATTGTGTACCTCCTGTAGAGTAGCTTATACATGTATCCTGCTAACATCTAAGTAATTATCAGATTTCATGACCTTGTAACCCACAAGATAATGATACATATGATGCTTTTCTATGTTTATGACACACATTTAATAAAATGAAGGCAGTTGTATTTAGCTGGATGTATACTAATTCTAAAGAAAGTAATGTTAAAAATTAATGTGAAATGATTCCTGCTGAGGAATTCCATAAGCAAATCCATAAACTCCAGCACAGAAGGCTCTTCATCTCATGGGCTGACTCACATACTTAGTTACACACTGGGTCTCAGATACAACACAGGTGCCCAAATACTGCTTTTTGGGAAATGTCTCAGATAGCCCTGGTTAATCTGGAATTCACTGTCTACCCATGTTGGCTAGGACTCCAATCCTCCTGCCTCTGCCACCTCTGTACTCTATTTACTGCTATGTCCTTCACATTCAGATCAAAAAAAAATATTTGGGATGAATTGATTGGATAAATGCATCTTTGAATTTTTTTCCCTCAACATCACAAACTCCCTTTTGTTAAGACTGTTAAGAGGTCTGAGATGAAAAAGCTGAGGAGACTCTGACCTAAATCATAGACAATCCTTTTGTGAGGACTACTTATACACCGCATGGAGGCCCTTGTCAAAAACAAACAAACAAACAAACAAACAAACAAAAACCAAAGGATGACAACAACAAAATGCTGATCTCATGAGTATTTCTAGAGAATCAGGGCAATAAGCCCCAACTTCCATGAGGCTGGCCTTGTCCTTAGGGTATGGAAGCTGCTTCTTAAGTTTTTTTCAATTTCTTTTTTTTCTTCAATTTTTTTGTTAGATATTTTCTTCATTTACATTTCAAATGCTATCCTGAAAGTTCCCTATACCCTCCGCCTGCACTGCTCCCCTGCCCACCCACTTCCACTTCTTGGCCCTGGTGTTCCCCTGTACTGGGTCATATAAAGTTTGCAAGACCAAGGGGCCTCTATTCCCGGTGATGGCCGATTAGGCCATCTTCTGCTACATATGCAGCTAGAGACACNANCTCNGGGGGTACTGGTTAGTTCATATTGTTGTTCCACCTATANGGTTNCAGACCCCTTCAGCTCATTGGTTACTTTCTGTAGCTCCTCCCCTGGGGGCCCTGTGTTCCATCCTATAGATGACTGTGAGCATCCACTTCTGTATTTGCCAGGCATTGGCATAGCCTCACAGGGGACAGTTATATCAGGGTTCTTTCAGCAAAATATTGCTGGCATATGCAATAGTGTCTGCATTTGGTGGTTTATTATGGGATGGATCCCCGGGTGGGGTAGTCTCTGGATAGTCCATCCTTTCATCTTAGCTCCAAACTTTGTCTCTGTAGCTGCTTTCATGGGTATTTTGTTCCCAGTTCTAAGGAGGAATGAAGTATCCATGCATTGGTCTTCCTTTTTGATTTTCTTGTGTTTTGCAAATTTTATCTTGTGTATTCTAAATTTCTGGGCTAATATCCACTGATCAGTGAGTGNNTATCAAGTGACTTCTTTTGTGATTGGGTTACCTCATTCAGGGTGATATCCTCCAGATACATCCATTTGCCCAAAAATTTCATAAATTCACTGTTTTTAAAAGCTGAATAGTAGTCCAATGTGTAAATGTACCACATTTTCTGTATCCATTCCTCTGTTGAGGGTCCCTGAGGTGGGTTTCCTGTAAGCAGCAAAATGTTGGGTACTGTTTGTGTAGGCAGTCTATTAGTCTATGTCTTTTTATTGGGGAATTAAATCCATTGATGTTAAGAGAAATTAAAGAAAAGTAATTGTTGCTTCCTGTTATTTTTGTTGTTAAAGTTGGGATTCTCTTTTTGTGGCTTTCTTCTTTTATGTTTGTTGAAGGATTACTTTCTTGCTTTTTCTAGGGTGTAGTTTCCATCCTTGTGTTGGTGTTTTCCCTTCATTATCCTTTGAAGGGCTGGATTCGTGGAAAAATATTGTGTGAATTTGGTTTTGTCATGGAATTCTTTGGTTTCTCCATCTANGGTAATTGAGAGTTTTGCTGGATATAGTAGCCTGGGCTGGCATTTATGTTCTCTTAGGGTTTGTTTAACATCTATCCAGGAACTTCTGGCTTTCATAGTCTCTGGTGAGAAGTCTGGAATAATTCTAATATGCCTACCTTTTTATGTTATTTGACCTTTTTCCCTTACTGCTTTTAATATTCTATCTTTATTTAGTGCATTTGTTGTTCTGATATTTATATGTCAGGAGGAATTTCTTTTCNGGTCCAGTTTATTTGGAGTTCTGTAGGCTTCTTGTATGTTCATGGGCATCTCTTTCTTTAGGTTTGGGAAGTTTTCTTCTATAATTTTGTTGAACATAGTTGCTGGCCCTTTAGGCTGAAAATCTTCATTCTTATCTACTCCTATTATCCATAGGTTTGATCTTCTCATTGTGTCCTGGATTTTCTGGATGTTTGAGTTAGGATCTTTTTGTATTTTTCATTTTTTTTTTGATTGTTGTGTCCATGTACTCTATTGAATCTTTTGCAGCTGAGATTTTCTCTTCCACCTCTTGTATTCTGTTGCTGATGCTCACATCTATGGCTCCTGNTTTCTTTCCTAGGGTTTCTATTTCCAGAGTTGTCTCACTTTGGGTTTTCTTCATTGTTTCTACTTCCCTTTTTAGATCGTGTATGGTTTTGTTCAATTCTGTCACCTGTTTTGTTGTGTTTTCCTATAATTCTTCAAGGGATTTTTGTGTTTTGTTTTTAAGGACTTTTCCCTGTTTAGCAGTGTTTTGCTGTAATTCTTTAAGGCCTTCCACCTGTTTCGCGATGTTCTCCTGTATAAGTGAGTTATTAATGCCCTTCTTAAAATCTTCTATCACCATCATGAGATATGATTTTAAATCTGAGTCTTGTTTTTCAGGTGTGTTGTGGTTTCCAGGACTACCTGTGGTGGGTGTACAGGGTTCTGATGATGTCCAGTGGTCTTGGTTTCTGTTAGTAAGACTCTTACATTTGCCTTTCTCCATCTGGTAATCTCTGATGTTAATGTTCTAGCTGTCTCTGGCTGGAGCTAGTTCCTCCTATGATTCAGTTAGTTTCTGTCATCACTCCCAGGAGTCCAACTCTCACCTGAGTCCCAGTGGTCAGAGCACTCTCTGCAGGCAAGCTCTCCTCTTGCAGGGCAAGTGTCCAGATGTCAGGAGCTCTGGTCCACCTCATGAGTCCTGGGGTCAGAGTCCTACCTGTATGCCAACTCTCCTCTGACAAGGAAGGTACCCAGGGGTCTGGGTCTCAGCTCTGCCTCCTGCCTGAGGATGAAGGCCTGAAGGGGACCTTGTCTATGAAGCTCTGTTGCTTCTGTCGCCCAAGTGCTCTCCAATGATCAAGAGGTCCTGTGTTTGCTATGGGTCCTGTGGCGTGGAGAGTCTTCTGGGGCCCTCAGCCCTCAGCAGGGTTCATGTGGAAGATGGCAGAGCTGGCCCCGACCGGATTGAATCCCAGCCTCTGGTTGGCCAGGGTTCCTTTGTCCCTGTTCCTGGTGGCACAAGACTCCCCTCGATTCTTTGGAGCTGATGTTGAGTTCTACTCACCTGTGATCCCGAGGTCCCAGGTGTGCTAGGGGTCCTGTGGTGTGGAGAGTCCTCTGGGGCCCTTGGTGCCCTTCCTGCTTCTTGGTTTTTAAAACCAAATGAGACTTTGTGAAATGTGTGGCCACTCTTGAGTTCTGATTACCAAGCTCGTTTTAAACAACTAGTATCTAGATTGTGCTTTTCTTTATGCTTTTTAAAACTGTTGTTATGTTCAAGTAAATGCATTTGTATATTTTGACAGCATAATATAATACCATTACAACAATGTGTCTATCATTACTTTTTTATATAAATTACTTATTTTTTATATACCATGCTATAGATTACATTTCTTTTCATGACATCTTAGACAGTATGACTAAAATTGTTAACCATAAAGTTTGCATTCAGGATTGCTAACATCCTTGATTTGAGTTCTCCAGGCTTTGGATCCTGCTGTTCACCACACATGGGAAAGCACATATAAAACTCTGAGTACAGTATATTTTGGAATTCTCTTGGTGGCATCCCATCCACTGTGGAAAATATATTTCATCCTATTCTTGCAAGAACAGAGTAAACTATATTCTATTTTTCTGACTGGAGATTAATCTCTTCATGTAGTAGTATAGAGAGTTCACAATCTCTGGGGGTAATTTCTTTAAAGCTGTTTGAGGTATAATGGAACAAAGATATACTAAAGTTGAAAAGCATAGCCTTGTGTTCTGAACATCATTGTCAGCCATGCAAACTTTGCTTCTGTCATGCCTCATTCATATTTATTTCTCATCTTGTTTAGGGACTATTGGTGACAAAACCTGTCAATGTGATCATTGTATATTATAAAAGTCATTGTATGATTGGGCACTGGTGGCTCACATTTTTAATCCCAGCACTTAGGAGGCAGAGGCAGGTGTGTATCAGTGAGTTCAAGGCCAGCCTGGTCTATGGAGCAAGTTCCAGGACAACCAGAGCTACATGGAGAAACTGTGTCTTGAAAAACCCCAACAAACCAAGCCAAGCAAACAAAGTAAAAATAAACAAAACTAACAAAAAACAAAACAACAACGAAAATTCATTCTATGTATCTAAAGTTACATGTTACAATTTTAGTGTATAAATTATGATCTCAAGAGGAGATCAGAGACCCAGTTAGATCGTGTATGTTCTGGATGTATTGGTTGGACTGTGTTTGGTCCCAAAATTGCCCTGTGAGTTTACTTGGGAACCTGGCATGATACTTAGTCTGGAGTTGATACAAATCACTAAATCTTAAAGGAGCTTGACAAGAAAGATTAGAGTTCAGTAACCATAAATTAGTAAAAGATGAAAGATAGCTTTTAATTTAATTAGCAGCCTTAGGGAATGAAGATGAAATTAATAGCAGATGTTTATGTGTGCTCCCTGAATGAGTTAAATATAGTTAATGATTTAAAATGCAGAACCAACATCAACTTTATAACTGGTCCTGTACAACAGTTCCTGCTGGTTAAATTATCCCTTAAAAGTCATGTCCTCATATAAATTGGAAGTTTACATTAAACTTATAATTTGTTAGTTGATATATACCTAATATGTGTTTGGGGTTGTGCTTGCTGGGCTCGTGGAAGGTGAAGTATGTACAATACAAATTGAGCTAATATTAAAAAAAGAAACTAATAACGACATGCCTATAAACTAATTAATGCATAGTTCAAGAAGAGAAAGACAGAGAATTGCCTTTTTAAAGTTAATACCCCATGGTGCATGGCTCATAGTCACCTCTTAATAAAAATTATTGAAAATTGTGACAGATGGGAATTTGAGTTCACATTTTAAGACATATCCAAAAATCTCCCTTGTATTATGCTGCATACTAATGTCCCCTGCTATGACTTAAATCAAGTAAATCCTAAACTCAGTAATTCTATCCATAATTTTTCAAATTTTTTATACCTACTATTGGCCTTAAAGATATAATTGAATTTTATTCTCAACAGTAGTTTGGAAAATGATCATTGAACTCAACCCTGTTGAAGCATACGCTTCAATGGAGAAGGTATTATTCACCACCTTATCATAATGTTGTGAAGTTCTAGTGGGTACAAGTAAGCATGAATCATGAAAAATGTCTGAGTGCTCATAAAGTATTTGATATTAACATTGTGTTTTACTATTTCTCATCAGTAGTAAAGACCACAAGCAACTTCTTTTACCATGCCTAATTCTTTCTTATCCCTAGGAACTAACAACTTATATCTAGCATTCTTGAGAGATAAAAATGAGATTTATTATTTAAGGATGTTAGAGAAGAAAATTAAACATTGCAAAGTACTTTTTATTAATTTGAATTTTGGAATTATTTTTGCATTAGAGACAACCTTTTTCTTTTGTAAACATTAGATATGATTATATATTGTGGTATATTATTAGTTAGAATCCAGGCCACATGACAGTACATAAAACATCTTAAAACATGCAAGTATGGCCTCTAAGAGGGAATAGCCACTTTTCTGGCACTACTCTTCCTGGTTCTGTGTTCATCCCTTTAGATGAAATTGGTCCATTGTTTCTCCACAGTGTTCTTCAGCCATGAAATGAAATAATTCTCATTTGCAAGCTCCACACTTCTTCCTTTGCTTAAAGGCCCCTTCTTCTAACAGAAATCTCTGTTGGGGTCTCCCACCTCCCCTAATCACCCTCCCTCTAAACATTATATTGTGCCCCCTACAGGCATACCAGAGCTGCTACTGAGAGGGCCTCCCCAGATCTCCCAGGATGCAGGATCCTCAAACCGCCTACAATCGAGATCGATGGGACTGCCCATTATCATTAGGACTACCTAGATCCTTGGACCTGCCTACAATTGGAACACCGCAGCATCTTCAAAGAGACTCAAGGGCAGGCTGGGAATCTTTCCTTGTACTTAAGCAGAGTCCGATTATTAAACTTTGGAGCTCTGATCAGTGAATTTGACAGGGTACCCATTTTCCTTTTGCAGCCTATTTCCTTTTAGGATATTCACTCCCTTCAGTACGAACGCAGACCGGAGTGTTTCTGCGGGCACGGGAACACTCAAATCCCTATAGACATGTTTGTTCGCTATTTTTCCTTTCCATCCATTTATACCCCAAATCTCATAATTCTAGGACCCTTTCAGCAGATCTGAGAAATCCTAGGAGGCAATTACTGTTAGACATTCTTTGAAGAGGTCTCAGTTCTCTGATTTCTGGAGTGTCTAGAATTAATGTCAGTGGAGAGAATGTACTGATGGAAAGTCAACTCCCACTCGCCAGAACTATGTCTATCAAACCAATTTCTGATCTAACCTTGTCTGGCCACCATTTTGTCTGCTGCTTATTCTCTAGTACACAAATTAATATGATTCTTCAGACATTGTTCCTTCTCCAGTGCTTCCTTTCTCTCTGGCTCCTGGAATCTTAAGTTAAGGATAGAGTGGGTAATGTTAAGGCAGGCAGAATAAAACAATCCTATTTGTTAAATATGCTTTCCAATTTCTTTTGGTTACTACCTTTTGATTAAAACCTTTCATTTTTAGAGATGTACATAAGTTGTGTTTAAGTGTTACAAAATATGTGCGTGACAACATATCTTTTCTGTTAAATGGGTAAATATTCTCCGTATACAGTCAACTATATATTCTTTATAATTTTAACATATTTAAATATCTTTTAGATTTGTTTGTTTTTGAAAAGAATATACCAAAGTTGATTGCTACATATTTTCTCTTTAAAACTATATATGTATTTGCCATGTTTTAATGGTTCATATATAGTTAAGAAAACTTGTGTTTGCTACAATTACCTAGCATTTATCTGATTCTTGATTACAGCTTTTAATACTTGTAAAGGAAACTTCTGTAAAAAATGATCAAAATAAGGACATTTAAACAGCATTTTGTAAAATACTGCATTCTTGACCAAATATATAAACACTTTTCTGACAAACTAATGGAATAAAGATTTTCTTTTAAAAATCAGTTACTCAATGACACAGATGTCTGTCCATCTTAGTCTAATGATTGTCAAGCAGATGCTCTCTCTTTGCTTGTTTCAGTTATAAAATATTTATGCAAATAAATAAATGTTTTATATGGCTTGTATTACGTCTCCTTAGGAACAAGCTTAAAATAACATTTCGATACTGTGGCAAACTTATGGTAGGAGTTTTAATGATTAGAGGATCACATGTTCGGTAGTCATGTAGCTATATGCTAAGGTTAAATTTGAGGGGAGTGCTCCTCACTGATTATTGTGATCAAAGTTTGATCCTCAGATTGCTTCCCTTGGGATGGGATAGGACCTTGAGGAGGTGGGCTTAGTGGAAGGTCTTTGCCAGTACACACATTGCCAGTGTGTACTTAGAAGGATATTTTCTTGGGGCTCCTTGGCAGTTCTTAAAGATAGTTATAGCATTGATGTCACCCCCCCCCCAGCTTCCTGTTCAAGATGTGGCCTCTGACTTGTCCCTTTTACAAGTGTTTCAGCCATAACGCACTGTATCATCATTGATCTCATCACACCAAAGGCCTAATCAATGGTACCACCTGATCTTTGCCTTTAACATCCAACTATGAGCCTGAGATAGTCATTTCATTATAGTGATGAATGTTGTCAATACACACTGTTCACTCACTTTTTCTTTCTCTCTCTTTTTTTTCTTTTTGGTCATTTTTTTCTCTTTTTCTAACAATTTTAAAAAGTAACTTAAGTACCTTCTATTACTATATAAATCACAGTGGACATTAATTGGGTTTGTGACACTCTCCAAAAGTCTAGTTTTAACAGAAAATTTAATTTATTAGTTATTTTTATAGTGACTGGATATACTTTACCTTCTTTCTCTCCATCTTCTCAAGAAAAATTCACAAAGATGTGAAGATGGAAAACAGATTGCTTAGTATTCATTTAATGTCTGGGTCATGCTTTAACAGACCCACATTAATTGCCAGTGTCTGTCAGCTCCTAGGGAAGTGACTTTTGAATATTCTCAAATGCTTAATATTTTACTATTAATATTCCCACTTCCCTCTTTTTAGCACACTTATCAGCTGGCCATATGTTCTATTTGTTCTCCAGAGTAGTTTGCAAGTTAACACACTGTTGTTTTCCTTTGTTGTCATTGTGATTCATAGCCTATAATGTTACAGTTTATTTTATTTTAGGTGAGAAAGAGTGGTAGGAATTTAAGCAACGTTGCGAGAGGCAATGCATGGGCCACGCTGAGGAGTGTCCTTCATTTCTAGTCTCCTCACACTCGCTTGTGAAAGGCCTCATCCATAGGTTTCTGATAGCTGAAGCTATTTGAAGGAGTCACTTTGGTGAGCTTCACTCTGAAATCCCTTCCTCAGGCATTTGCTGAGTCTCGGAAGGTGGGTATAGAGTAGAAAACCATAATCTTTTCAGAGTCCAGAGATTTATATTCTCTAAGCTTCCTATGTATTACAACCTTTCCCCCCTTGCTTTTAAACAGGAAGAGTCAGATAATTTGGAGTTGAGGACAGATATAAAAAAGGACTTTTGTTTAAACCATACATCCTCTAGAATTTTGTTGAGATTCTGAATTTTTATTTTAAAATTAAGTGTGTTATATTTTGTGTTTTTCAGTTTACCCATTATTAATTCTCAAACAATGTATTTAGTACACTTTATCTAGCTTCTCAAGGTGGTGGGAACCACCTAAATATGCTTGATGGAAAACATGTAAACATGACAATATAAATGAATACTCCACATATTTTACTCTCCAGCACAAATGAACACAAATTGATAGGTTAAAGACTGAAACAACCCTGAGAGATACTTGCATACATCTCTTTCTCTGTAGCACATCTACCCATTGAAGTACCTTAGATTCTGGATGGGGAACAAAACAAGGGAGCTGGCTCAAAATATTATAGCTACACCTAATTGTGTAACAGTAAAACATTGAAATGTTATATTTTATCTGAGGGTAGACTCATTTATAAAGGCCTGTAGAAGCCTTTGCTGAGGAACACCAGGAAGTGAAGGATGGAATGATGTCCAGAAAGGCAAACAGGTGGGGCAGGATCCTGGTATGGCAGTGAATGCCTGGGGGTTGGATGGGGGAAGGGTCAGGGAAATGTCAGTATTACAGCTCCTTTAGATGCTATTTGATGAAGTAGCTACTCTAGATGAGGTTCAATGAAAAAGCTTGTGCTTTATTCGAGGTAAACAAGGACTATATAAACCTTGTTAAGTGGGAAGGGTGAAGTTCCTAGGGTAAAGTTTCATTGGCTCAGGCTTAAGGTTCTGGGGATACCTCATTTTCATGGATAAGTATTCCAAGAATTTGAACCTATAACTTCACCAAGGATACATAACATTCTTCAGATAGAGTGTGGGAGTTGGGGTTCCCCAGATAAGGTAAAGAGGAAACCCTGCTGGGAAAGTGGGTCCTCCATTTTGCACCAAGCTCAGGGTAGCTATCTGGACATGGTTGACTTAGACCTTAAGTAGCTGAGTTTCCCAGCAAAGCACTAAGCATTTATAACCTTGGAAATACTTTCATTGAGATAGATGCTGAAGTTAGTGGTTATGTGTAGTAGATATATTCCACATCAATGGTGTATGTTTCCAGTGGTGAGAATACATTGATAGTAGAACCAATAGGTGAAATTAGAGTGGGCTGTTGTTGTGGTTGTGGTTTTCTTTTCTTTTCTTTTCTTTTCTTTTCTTTTCTTTTCTTTTCTTTCTTTCTTTCTTTCTTTCTTTCTTTCTTTCTTTCTTTCTTTCTTTCTTTCTTTCTTTCTTTTGTGTTCAAATACTTTAAGGGATATTAGAGGTGGTATAATTGTTAAGATACTGAAGCTAGGTGTTCAAATTTTAAAACCCCCAAGAGACCACCGGGAACCACAACTCTAATGCAAGCACACAAGCTTGGGCCACAAACCTTACTGATTCAACAGGATAGGAGAGCTGCCTCAAGGTCTAGAGAAAGGGAGCTTATAAAGGGGGGAAAACCAAACCCTGCACTTGGGGGTTTCCAAGATTTGGCCTTACATGCTTGGGTAAGAGGATAAAGGAATGTTGGCTTTTTCTTTAACTTATTTTACTAGATATTTTCTTCATTTACAATTCAAATGCTATCCTGAATGTTTCCTACACCCTCTCCCAACCCTGCCCCCCTGCCCACCCACTCCCAATTCTTGGCCCTGGCATTCCCCTCTATGGAGCATGTAAAGTTTGGAAGACCAAGGGCTATCTCTTCCCAACGATGGCTGACTAGGCCATCTTCTGCTATACATGCAGCTAGAGACACAAGCTCTGGGGGTACTGATTAGTTCATATTGTTGTTTCACTTATGGGGTTGCAGACAGCTTCAGTTCCTTAGGGAATTTCTCTAGCTCCTCCATTGGAGTCTCTGTGTTCTATCCTATAGATGACTGTGGGCATCCACTTCTATATTTGTCAGGCATTGGCATAGCCTCACAGAGATAGGCAAATCAGTGTCCTGTCAACAAGATCTGCTGGCATATGCAATAGTATCTGCGTTTGGTGGCTGATTATGG
>NC_034600.1:17039795-17065764 GCF_900095145.1 Mus pahari
AACCCTGGCTGTCCTGGAACTCACTTTGTAGACCAGACTGGCCTCGAACTCAGAAATCCGCCTGCCTCTGCCTCCCAAGTGCTGGGATTAAAGGTGTGTGCCATCACCGCCCGGCTTAAACTAATTGTTTTACAGTACCTGGTTAAACCACCAGGAGAGTAGCTCTGACTGACCCTAAATATTAAATCATCTTTCAGTAATGGCTGCTTACTGCAGGCTGGATATAGCAAAGACTGGGATACCATTCATGATCTCAAAAGTGGTTAGTCCTGTCTCGTAAGGAGAATGCTTACCTGATATAGGGCAAAGGGAAGAAGCATCGCCCAGTCCCCACCAGTCTCTAAGACTAATTTAGTTAAAGTCTTTTTTAATGTTTTATTTATTCTTTTTACCTGCCCTGAACTTTGAAGTCAGTATGTACAATATAATTTCCAATCTAACACAATGAATTTTACTACATCCTAACTTAATTTGAGCACAAATGTCAGTCCATTGTCTGATCCTATCATATGAGGAAATCTATACCCTGGTAAGATATCCTCCAGCAATTCTTTGGCCACTATCTTTGCTGTATCAGCCTTTGTTGGGAATGCCTCTGTCCCTGGAGAAAGTTTCTACAAACACCAGCAGATACTTCTAACTATACCTTCCTGGCTTGACTTCTGTATAATCAATTTTCCAGTAGGCCCTGGTCTCTTACCTTGAAGTCAGGAACCTGGATGTTTGGGGTTGCTGGTAGTATTTGTCAGTTGGCTGGCTTTACAATTTTTCACTACATCTTCAAGAGTGCTCTGTATTTCCTTGAAAGTCATTTTTGATTGTCTGGCCACATCTGCCATTTGTCTGACACCCATGTGTCACTCTGTGGATTTTTCAGTGAATAGTTCTTTCTAAAACGGTAGGTAATATTAGCATACCTTTAGTTGATTGCCACCAGCCCTCTAGACATTATTGACTCATGATCTGGTTTTGAGCCCCTTTCATCTCTTCCTCTGTGCAGACTGGTTGGTCTGGCAGGCTAGCATTGGGTGGTACAGATAGAATACAGAGGTGGCTGTTTCTTATAAGATTACCTCCTTAGCAGCCCTGTCAGCCAGGTTGTTACCTATAGCCACTGGTGCTGTTCCTTTTTGGTGTCCTAAGTAATTGATCAGGAGGCTGCTTGAGTACCTCTTCAATAGCATGGGGGTTTCGTCACAAACAAATTCTGTCCCAAAGTTAATTTATCTGCATCTTTAATCAACAGTGCTGTGGCTGCAATCGTAAACAGGCAACCTGGCCATCCTGCTGCCATTGGGTCCAGTTTCTTTGATAAATAAGCCACTGGTCATTTCCATTGGCCTAGCTCTAATCAAGGTTCAAAGACTCAAAATACCTACAGGAACTTTAAATTTGAGGCCTTAGGCCATCTGCATAAAACTCAGGAATCTTTGTGCCCGAGCTGAGTTTGCAGTACTATCAGCCTTGGAGCTCTGCACATTCTGCCTCTGGAGGAGGGAGAGAACTGCTCAAGAAGGGAACGTTGAGAGCTCTACAGCAGGCCACTACTTGGGCCACTGATCCTATTGCTACTTCCATCTCCACCCCTGCCCCCAAGGAGAGGGTCTGTGTATGCCCAGAGGTGGGAAAACAAGGGTGGATGGGGCCTGCTAGAGACCAGAGACCAGCTACCAGCTACCAACTACCAGCTGTGTGCCACCACGACCAGCTCTGGAATAGTTCAATTTCTGTTACCTTATCTTTCAGCAAATTTGCCTCTCCAATATCTAGTAACTGGATCCCTTCAGGTTTGAAATGAATTTGAGCTCTCATCTTTGCTAACAACTTTCTCCCAAGTCAGAAATAACCATAAATGAATTGGTTACCCATCCTATTCCCAAGTCTACTGATCTTCGGGTAGTCCATGAATATTGCTTAGTACCTGTGGCCCCTTGGATCCAGGACACCTTGGAGCACATTGGCCCCTTTTCCTTCAGGAGCACCAAATGTTGAGTTATGGTATCTACCAGGAAATCTCCAGACCCTAGAGCAGGGGAGGGGACCTGTGTGAACCAACATATTGACCTCTGCCCCGGAGTCCTGGGCCTCGATGCCATCTACTCTAAGGGTTACCCTGTGTTCAGGGATGGGTTGTGAACCCCACCTCCCTCAATCTTCTTCTATCCCCTCAAACATGACCTTAGCCTGTGGCTTTTTCTTTGGACAGTCTTTAGCCCAATGCCTTTTTTTTTTTTTTCCAGTAAGAACACTGTTTCTTACCCAACGGTGTTTGGCAACCTCCTGTAGACTCCTTTTCTCTGGTAATCCATTGGAGCTGGCATTTCCCTTCCCTGGATCCGAGGCATCATTGGCTAGAATGATTCTGGCCAAATCTCTCTATTCCATGTTTTTACCTGTCTTAATATGCTTTTCTTCTGCACTTTCTCTGTTATTTTATGCCTTCTCTTCAACTTCCACTAGATCTCTCAACAACTTTTTTTCTTAATCTTTCTCATCTCTGTAGCTTCTTCCTTATGTCCAGTGCTGACTGCTTGATAAAAGCAAGGAACCGATAAAAAGCTATGCTAGAATTTTATGGTTTTTTTCAAGTTCTATTTGTGTATAGCAACAAAACCCATCCATGACTCATTCAAGAAATGCCGCTGGACTTTCATCAGTTCCCTGCCTAACATCATGTCTATACTTTAGTCAAATTATTGCTGAGGCCAACTGAGCCTGGTAGTAGTTCTGGAGACACCCTGCACCTTCAGCCATGCTGAAGTCCCAATCAGAATGGGTTCCCCTCTGGGGCCAGGAACCGGTTTCTTGGCCTCCTTGGTCAGTGGTGGAGAGAACATGCAAGAGCTTTGGGTAGATGACTGCACTGAGTGTCCTAAGGTGCATGGAAGGGAGTGATTGCTGCTTCTCAGGGGGCTAAGTGTGGTAGGACAGTGTCAGTGGAGATGTTTTTCTTCACAACTTAGAGACTATATCTGTTCAGAAAGGGAGCAAGCACTTCTCTTCACAAGAAGGGTAACCATTTACTGAGCAAAATGAGTGACCAGGAGTTTGTTCCAAGCTCTGGTGAGAGATACATTTGCCCACTTGGGGTCTCTCCTGCTCAATCTGTCCACGAGTGAAGTCCAGCTATCTAGGAACACACCTCCCCACTCAGGGAGATCTTGGTTAGAGCTGAAATTGATCCCAGCCTTAGACCTTTCTAGGGGCCCTGGATAACTATGTGTGCTGCATCTGTGCCCTGCGGAGGGGAGGGGGATGCACCTGTGCCAGCCATGTCACCAGATCTGCAGTGGACCTGGTCAGGTTCCTCGTGCCTGGCAGCAGGCAGGGAGGTCCCTGCAGGACTCACTGAAAAGGGGGTTTGCGTGTGCATGTCCACCAGGGTGCACCAACAGCTCACATCAGGTCCAGGACCCTGGTGTCCCTGTTTGTCCCTGCCCAGGGCACTGCAGTGGCCTAGAGAAGACAGCTATAAGTGGGTGGTGAAAACTAGCCAACAGAGTAAACAGACAGGATGGCTTATAGTGGGGGTTCTACATCTGCTCTTTTCTTTACAGAAACACCAGGGGGACTTCGTACCCTATGGCTTTGGAATGTCTCTCAAGCCCCACTGGCTACAATATACCAGCATATTTGCTCTTGTCATTATTTATTTTTATCTTTTATTTTGCCACAAAATACAGAATAGGCCTCTTCAGAGCAGAATTACAAATTATTCTGAACAGAATAATTGTGGTCCCACACAGGCACATAGGCAGACAAAGACAGAAATTATCATACATAAACACATGAATGTTTAGACTCAGACATACCAGTATTGAGACCTTGCAGGTTGGGTCCTGGTGGCTCTGGAGTTTCCCAGCCAATGCACCAAATGTTGTGCCCAGATGACAAAAAACCCAAAGAGACCACCAGGAACCACAACTCTGATGCAAGCACATGAGTCTTTATTCAGGCTGGAGCCTGGGACACAAACCTTCCTGATGCAACAGGATAGGAGAGCAGCACCAAGGTCTAAGGAAAGGTGGTTTATAAAGGAAAAATACTGCAAGCAGGGGTTTCTGAGCTTTGGCCTTATATGATTGGGTAAGACAGTAAAGGAATATTGGCTTTTAAACTAATTGGTTTACAGTACCTGGTTAACCCACAAGAAAGGAGCACATGTCTAAAGGAACGTCTTGACCTGGGAACAACTTGTGTTTTCTTAGCCCACTCTGTTGTTATTAGCTAGCTGCAGCTGCTGTGTCTAATTTTGCAATTGTCAGGGACAGTTTGTGATTTTTCCCAGACCTCAAGCCTGGGGTCATTGTTGAAAACAAAAATAGTAGTTTATTCTGTTATTTTCATCCCTACAGAGGTTATGATCCTCAGAATGTCATAATTAAACTGGGTTCACAGTTCTTTTGGGCCTCAAGGACTCATGAAAGGGTTCTTACATTCATATCATTAGCTACAAGGTTAATGATATGTTACTTATAAGTAAACAGAAAGAGCTGGACTGACCCTCTTGACTTCCTCACATGCTTGCCTTTGACATTGTTTATTATCTACTCACAAAGTCCTTACCTGATATAAGATGATGCCCTTAGTCTTCCCAGAATAGTGAGATAAACAAATCATTTGCTTCAAAAAGTGATCTAACCTTGGGTACTGTCTTAGGGTTTCCATTTCTATGAAGAGACAACATGACCACCGCAACTGTTGTAAAAGACATTTAATTGGGCCTGGCTTACATGTTCAGGGGTACAGTCCATTCTCATCAAGGTAGGAACCATGGCAGTATCCAGGCAGTCATGTTTCTAGAGGAGCTAATAGTTCTACATCTTGTTCTGAGGCAAACAGAAGATGACTGGGTCCTACTTGACTAGGAAGAGGGTCTCAAAGCACACCCCTACAGATACACACTACCTTAAATAAGGCCATACCTACTTCAACAAGGTCACAACTCCTAATTGTACCACTCCTTGGACCAAGCATATTCAAACCACTATATTTCACTGCTAGGCCCCCATATGCTTTTTCAAACACATGAGTCTATGAGGGTCATACCTAAACATAGTATAAAAAATACATTTAGTCCAACTTCAAGAGTCCCCATTGTTAGCATTCCTTCTGCCTCCTCCTCACAGTTACCTGGCAAGAGCAGGGCATGGGAAGGGGAGTTGAGAAGAAAGTAGAGACAGAGAAGGAGAGAGAGAGAGAGGCAGAGAGAGAGAGAGAGAGAGAGAGAGAGAGAGAGAGAGAGAGAGAGAGAGAGAGAGGGAGAGAGAGAGAGAGAGAGAGAGAGAGAGAGAGAGAGAGAGAGAGAGAGAGAGAGAGAGAGAGAGAGAAGAGGCTGGCCCAGGAACATGTGGGGTGGGAGGGGTAGAAAGAGAATGGGGAGAGAGAGAGAGAAAGGTGTCAGGGAGAGAAGAGAGTTAGAGAGAATAATTTAGTGTTGAGGAAAAACCACCTCTTTTATAATGGGCCAGGCTCTCCTGGCTATTGCCAGGTAACTGTGGGGCAGAGCCTAGAAATAATGATAACACCCACAGTCTATAGCAGTTTTAACAATATTAAAAGCTCAAAGTTCAAAGACTTTTCTGAGATACATTCAATCATTTAATTCTCCATAAAGTCAAAAGTAAAAAGCAGATCACATAACTTCCAACATCACAGGATATGTATTACCATTCTAAAATGTCATAGTGAGGAAATACAGGAACAAACAAGAGCAAAACCATCTGGGAAAACTCCAAACTCTGAATGTCCATGTCTGATGTCAAAGCTCTTCAGATCTCAACTCCATTCATCTTTGTTGACTATAGTACAACTCTCAGTGGTTGGTTCTACTCCTAGTTAACAACTTTCCTCAGCAGATATCCCATAGCTCTGGCATCTTGAACATCTTAGGATTTCTAAGGCTACTTCAACTTCACAGCTTCTTGTTCCAATTTGTGGGATCCACATATAATCTTCTGGGCTCCTTCAAAGAGCTTGCTTACATCTCCAGCTCTGCTTTCTGTAGTTGTCTAGGCTCTAGTTGACTCCACTCCACTGCTGATGCTATTCTTGGTAGTTGTCCCATGGTACTGCCATCTCCAATACACTGGGGTCTTCTGCTAAGCTTCATCAACCGTCTCTCATAGGCTCTTTCCATGGTGCTAAGCCTCAGATTCTTTTTACGACCACTTCAGTCCTTGGCTGCCAACTGAAGCGGCACCTTCACCAATGGCTTTTCCTGGTCTCTTACAGTGCCAAGCCTCTGCTGCTCTCCAGGTCCCCCTCATACCTTTAAAGCTAGCACCACCTTAGTGTACCAAGTCCAGCTTCAGCATGAGGTACAACCTTGGTACCTCTGGAACCCATTTTCTTTGTGCTCTCAGAAAACATTTCCCAGATTTCACCTCATTGATGCTTATCTCTTCTTAATCACTAATTTCTTAGCTTCAGCAAACCTGCATTGTCCCAACAGACCCTTCTATTTTTATACTAAAGCCAGAGCCACATGACTGGAGGTGCCAAGTTCTTCTGCTTATTGGAGCTGGAACATGCCCCTCTTCATTTATTACATTATCACCAGCTTTATGTTTTCCAACTCCTTCAATACCTAAGCTTGGCTGTCTTGGAACTTGCTCTGTAAAGTGATCTTGAACACTGAGATCTGCATACCTTTGTTTTCTGATTTCTGGGATTCAAAGCTTTTCTCTACTTAGAACTTGCTTTGTTCCATGGTGGCCTTGAACTCAGAGATCTGCTTGCTTCTTTCTCCTGGGATTAAAGATGTGCACTACTATGCCCAGGACTAAGCTTTTCTTGGCCACTGTTCCTTAAGATCTGGATCAAAAGACTGTGTCTTTCAGCCTCAAGATCTGCATCACAGTTGTGCTCTCCATTTCTGGATTGTAGTTCATTTCAGATTAAAAGTTCAAATGAAAACAGTGACCAAGTAATAATGCCTAACAAGATATAACTATTCCTTGTTCAAATGCAAACACATAAACAATAAGCTTAGCTGGGTGGGGTCTTGCACTGAGGTCACCACTGTCTTAATCTGTTTATCTTCTTGAACACAGAATTCAGTTCTATTGTACTACTTGGGGCCCTTTTATTACTCAAGCCAGACATTTTGTACTTTCTCTAAACTTGCAGCATAAAATCAAAAAGCTCTTCATGAGACTAAAAAATAGCAAAGTCTAAACTGGATTGTTTGACACATCCTTTGTCAATGCAATTAATTTGACTCTCTTCACCTTAGCCCAAGGCAGACTCTTCCAACAAAGGCTAAAAATAGGTACATTCTTCATCAAAATATCACAAGATTAGTCTCTCAGTCACATATAAATATTCTTCTCCTCTGATACTGCTGATCCAGTAAACATTTGTGAACCCCAAAAGGCCACCAAAGAGCATATTCCTATGCAGTCACATTAGGGTTCATGCTTGGGCTCCCCACCAATCCCAACACAGCAGGAAGGCATAACATTTTAGTGTATTGTGTGGAAACTCCCAGGCTTCTGGGAACCAACCCTGAGGGTCTCAATACTGGTAATGTCTGTCTGAGTTTGTGAGTCTGTGAGTCTGTTTATGTATGGAAATTCCTGTCTGTGTCTTGTCAGATCATAAACTCTGAGTGATGCCACTTCTGTAATTCTGTTCTGAAAAAGGACTTAAATCTGTATCCGCGGCTGGACAAGTCAAGGCAGATGTACATGCCAAGGAACATGAAGGGACCAGAAGATGTTCTGAGTTTTGATCTGGGGTGGGCATGGGCTGAGAGAACCAAAGGCACCCACCAATCTCATTACTTTTATTCCTTCCTGAAAGACAAAAAGTGAGTTTCTTTTCTTGTATATGAACATCACTTTCTTTTTTTCTTTTTCTTTTTCTTTTCTTTTCTTTTCTTTTCTTTTCTTTTCTTTTTTCTTTTTTTTTTTTTAAGGTGGCATGTTGTAGAGCAGAGTGCTTGGAATTTTTCTTGTATTTTGTCTTTGTTGTCTTTGTTATAGGGAAACTTTTTGATGAGCATTTAACATGGGACCAACTGCTTCAACTCTACTATGTTAAAACTAGGGGACTCAATCTTTCTGTCACCATAGGAAAACTTTTTCTCCCCCAGAAAACAGGCAGGCCCACCTTATTCAACCCCTCAGGCAGAATAGCAGCTCTGTCATAGGCAGTCCCACTATAAGCAGGGGAGGAGAGACATGCTCCAGGGAAACAAAGCCACTGGCGGCTGTCTCCTGAGTCTGAATCTGTCTTCCTGCCCATATGTGCATCAGGAATATTTGGTGATTAAGGAAACAAACCTCATCACTACTGTCCCTTTGCTACTAGTGACCTGTTATAACTAGAGAATTCAAAACCCCCCCTTCTCAGTAATTAATCTCTTGGAAACAGTCCTCTTCACCCACCATCCCACTTGGAATGACTACTGGAAGCTTTTGGAGGTTCTCTCTCTCTCTCTCTCTCTCTCTCTCTCTCTCTCTCTCTCTCACACACACACAAAGATTTATTTATTTATTTATTTATTTATTTATTTATTTATTTATTTATTATATGTAAGTACACTGTAGTTGTCTTCAGACACACCAGAAGAGGGTGTCAGATCTTGTTACAGACGGTTGTGAGCCACCATGTGGTTGTTGGGACTTGAACTTGGGACCTCTGAAAGAGCAGTCAGTGTGCTTAACTTCTGAACCATCTCTCCAGCCCCCTGGAGGTTCTCTTAATCACAGAAAAAAAGAGAAAAATAATCCAGATATGGACCAGGAAGCTGGTTCTTGGCCCCACAGGGGAACTCACGGAAGAACTCACCAAGCAGCCATTTGATGCTGGCTTTCCCTTAAGCCCACCCAGATTGGAACTTCAACACTGCTAAAGGTAAATAGAGACTCTAAGTCTTACCGCCAGTCTCTGTTGGCAAGTCTCAAAGTGTCTGTAAGCTAGCCCACCAAAGATAAATAAGATGTTCATCAGAGAAAAAAGAGAAAGTTCCACAGCTTCCATAGAAAGGGTTATAGAGATACTCCAGAGTAAAAACAGCAGTAGGTCTAGCTTTTATAAACCAGGCAGCACAATATATTAAGAAAAACAAAAAACCCCAAACAAACAAACAAACAAAAACAAAAACTCAATAAAAACAGAACAAAACAAAACAAAACAAAGCAAACAAAACAAAACAAAACGAAAAATGAACAACAACAAAAAAGAAACTCCAGAGGGTTTAGAGGTTAAGAGAAAAGAGTCTGAGAGACTTAACGACTTAATGATAATGACAAAAAAAAATGTTTAATAAAAGAGAAAGTTCAGGAAAGACAGATGAAAGCGCAGAGACAATGGACTTTTGACCTGACAAAGATCCTGTTGGCTCCCAGCACCAGCCAATAGTGTGAAAAGCCATAACAGCCTCCTAATTAAGTGCTTACCGGGCTAGAAATACTCACTCCTTGCTTGCCATTTTCTGTAAAACCTATGACTTGAGAGGTCAGGGTTTCTCCACCAAAACCATCCTTTGGGTTAATGGTGCGTTAAGTCCCAGCTTGAGCTTGTAAATAAAAACTGGAGTGTTATTGCATAGGGGATCAGCTCCTTATTGGCCTTTTGGGATTTACGAACACTTCCTGGTACTACAATATATCTAGAGCCAGACTTACTTTATTATAATCACCCTCAGCAACAAAGTCTTTCATATTCCTCCTGGGACATCAAATTGAGCTCCACTTAAAGCTTTCCACTACTTTCTAAATCCTAGGTCCCTAAATCCACATTTTTTCCAGACAAAAACTTGGTCAGACCTATCACAACAATACCCCAGAGCCTGGTACCAACTTTTTTCTTAGGGTTTTCATTGCTGTGAAGAGACAGCATGACCAAGGTAACTCTTACAAAGGTAACATTTAATTGGGGCTGGCTTACATGTTCAAAGGTTCAGTCCATTCTCATCAAGGCAGGAAGCATGGCAGCATCCAGGCAGTCATGGTGCTGGACAAGCTGAGAGTTCCTTGTTCTGAACCAAACTGAAGACTGACTCCCACTTGACTAGGAGGAGCCCGTCCCCACAATAACATACTTCCTCCAACAAGGCCATATCTATTTCAACAAAGCCACATCTAACATTGCTGTTCCCTGGGCCAAGCATATTCAAACCACTATTGGTGCTTTGTCAAATTAGTGAATAATGGATCAATATACAATTTTTACTATCAGGTCAGGAAATGTTTGCCTCTGTCTGTACGATTTAAGACATATGTCTGGTATGCTTTATCCAATCTTACTGCACTGTGACATGATCTTTCCTTCCACATTTCATGTTTAATAACTGTATTATTATGCTACGTAAAGAAGTTACCCAAAACATTTTGGAAAGTTTTAAATAAGTTTATGAATTTGTATATTCAGCCACATGTAACCACATGAGGCCAGTGGGCCGTGAGTTGTATGCATCAGCATGAAAGATTCTGGTGCTTGCCAGGGAACACATTATACCTTAAACTTTTGGTTATCATTGTCCCTGGTGATGTTAAGTGTCTCTTTTCACTAGACTGGTATGCCAAACTCTTTTAATAATTAGGGAGAGATAGAATTCTTTTTTACACATCGTGGTCAATGAAGAAATTATTAGAACCTAACTAATTTGGTGAGATATTTGTATTATCAGTAAGTAAGCATAATCAGAAATAATGTCCTGAAAATATGATCTGAAGAGATCCAGATGTCTCAGGGATAAAGAGTTATGTCAATGTTGTCAAATGACCTACCTGTGCTAGCAGAAGTACTTGCTGTTCATATGGAATGGATAGTGCAGGACAGAAGTGGTGATTCCTAACACAGCCGAACTTGTAGGGTCTGGAGTCTGTTCCACTATCATTTTTCTTAGATGATGAGACAAATCAAATCCAGGAAGGGTTATATATGGAGTAAACTTACCTATGAAACATGTTGATGCACAAGGGACAAGTGTACCACAGTTTACTAAGTCATGGTCTATTTACTGGAATGAGGAATTGGTTTTCCAAGGGGATGTTGTTTGCTGGAAGCTTATACATGCATGTCCCTTGCAACTGCCCCCAACCGATGGAGCTTCCCTTGGTTTGGTTAGAACCCCTTCCTAGGGCATTCCATGTCTAACTTCTCCTCAGTCTTTAAGTTCAGGCCTGTCTGTTAACTCAAGTACCACCTTAGCTTTAGGGTGCTCTTAAGAAATGATTGACACCTACTGTATAAGAACTATGTCCCTCGACTAATTCTACTTCTCCCACACCACAGAGGTGTTTCTCCAAAGTAAATTCTGTAAAAAGCATTTTCACTTAGTTCACTGAGTATGCTTACTGGAGACCTTGTGTCAGACTTAATTTTAATTTGTCTTAAAAAGATATATTTACTTTTTTTTTTTGGAGGCAGGGGTGACAGAGTATGTAGCTCAAGCTGGCTATGAACAAACTGTCAATTTCCATGCTTCACAAAGTAAGCAGACATTAGGTATTACACTAAGTAGAACATGGCACTAATTAAAAGTGAACTGTCAATTTCCTTGTTTGATAAAGTAAGTATATACTAGGTAGAACAGAGTACTCATCAAGAATCTATAATTCTATTGTCTGAATCCCAAGTTACTGGGAGTATAGATATGTCATACCATGGCTTACTGATGGGTTTACCTAGATTTCATTACCCAATATATACATGCATTGAATCATCATGTTATGTTCTATGAATATGTGTAATATTTTTATGGAAGTTTAAAAAATTACATGGCATGTTAAAACTGGCTCAGTTCCCAAAAATAAATTGAGCAATTGATTTTCTAGTAAATGTAAGATTATAAGCAATCAGAAAAGTTAATAAAGTCCTACTCACTTTATTCTCCTCTTTTTGCCCAAGGATGAGATTTATTAAATTTCCTTTCTTGATTTATTAAAGAACTGACTCATTCTATGGCTATACCACCTGGAGCATGCCTGATCTTGTCTAAGAAAATTGACTCAATTTTCTAATTCCTACACACTAAAGAGAGCTCTTTCAGGGTAGATGTCTTTTGCCTATATTCAATGAATTTTATTTTTTAGTATAATTTACATACCACTAGGTAGAATATAAAATCATTACTAAGGTAAAATATTACCAAAATTGTGCAAGATAAATCTATTCCATCAAGATTTCACACATAATTATGTGGCTAGTTGCTTTTTTGACAGAGTTACGGTTCGATTTGGTCTAAGGGACAAATCACTGCATATTCATCAACTAGTCAGATAAGTTATCTTGTAAAACACGGTTAGCATTAGTTAGAGAGTACATATCACCGATGGCCTCAATGTTAGGACTGTATTATATTATTTACTTACATGTAGGAGTTTCTTTTTATATGCTTTTTGATTAAATACAGTAATGTCCTGTGATCTGGTAGCGTATTACAGTTAGTACAGGTATGCATCAGTAATGTACTGTACATTTCAAAAAAGCTGCATACTTATAACAATGTTTATAGATTTTGTATTCTTATATATAGATTATAAGAAATAGAAAAATAAGAATAAATTAAAACATAGTTAAGAATCAGAACTTGTGCAGCCTTGTGAAATAATTATACTCGCACAGATCGCACATACCACATAACTCATTATTTAAATGTAGTAATACTGCAAAATAAACCACATTTTTCAATATAAGATGGTGCATAAGTAACACTATTGTTTTGGTGTAGGATGAATTACTAAAGTCACAGAATGCAGAAGCAGACCACTGTACACATGTTTAGCTGATTTCTTAGAAACACCGAGAAACACTTGGCTGTGTGCACCCAGGAATTATTTATCTTTTCCTTAAATGGTACTGTTATACATAGTGTCTTAGTTTCAGTTTTCTGTTGTTGTGATAAAACACTGTGACAAAAATCAACCAGAAATGAGAAAAGGTTTATTGTGGTTTACAATTAAATGTTGGAGTCCATCAGAGCAGGGAGATCAAGGCAGCAGGAACTTGAGGCAACTGTGCTTATATCACACCCACAATGAGAAAGCAGAGAATGATGAACACTGCTGCTGCTCAGATACCTTCCCCACTCAGTATTAAGTATTAAGTATTAAGCAGCTCAGGATCCCAGCCAGGGTATGATGTCACCCACAGTGGGTAGATGTTCCCACCTCAGGTAAATCAAGATTATCCCTGAAGGCTCAGAATCTCATCTCTCAGGTCAGTTTAGGTTCTATCAAGTTAACAAGCAGCTATCACGGTTACTTACTAAAGGGAAAGGATCTTGACTGCATGCTCACACTGTATACCAAAAGTTAACACAAGACAATTTGCTGATAGAATGGCTAAGATCAATTACAGAATGTGGAGCAAAGGGACTACTCTCCCATTACTGGTCGGAATGCAAATTTGTACAGTCACTATGGAAATGAGTGTGACAGTTCCTCAGAAAATTGGAAAACCATCTACTCTAAGATCTAGCTATACTACTTTTGGAGATATTCCCACAGGATGCTCCATCCTATAACAAGGAAACTTGCTCAAACCATGTTTATTGCTGCACTGTTAATAAAAGCCACAAAGTGGAAGCAACCTAGATGTCCCTAAACCGAAGACTTTATAAAGAAAACGTGGTACATTTACAGAATGAAGTATTGCTCAGCTGTTAAAAAAATGGCGTCATGAAATTTACAGGCAAATACATGGAACTAGAATAAATCATCATGATTGAAGTAACCCAGACTCAAAAAGATAAATATGATATATATTCACTTATTAGTGAATATTAGCCAACTAAATATTAGTAAAATAAATAATAATAAAGTTCAATTTGTATATCTAAAGAGGTTTTGTATAGAGGAAGGGTCAAGAGAGGGACACATGGATTGCTCTGGGAGGGGAAAATAAAATATATTTTACATGAAGATTGGAAGCATATGGGGACAGGAAAGGGAGGGTCAGGTGAAGAGCCAGAATGAGGATATGGTTGTGGAATGAAATGAGAGGGTAGGCAGCTGGAATTGCCCCATTTGTGAGATGATATGGAAATCTAGTGCTGTGGAAACTTTCTAAAATTTATGAAGGTGATCGTAATTGTGGGGGCTGCCACGTGTCAATTGACCACTTCTTGTCATCTAACAAGGCTGCCAGTAGTGGAACTGGGTTATATTCAACTGAGTTGTGGGCCAAGGGGGTCCCAAAGGAATCCCTAGTCAATGAAGGCTGATGTGAAGGCAAAGGGATGGTACTGCGATACTGACAGTGGGCCCTGTTGCCAAGGACAGCAGACATAAAGCTGTTTGAACATGGATATGTTCAGCTTTTGCCAATATCTAGCCTTTCCCATTGCATACTTGCATCTTCAGTGCAGGAAGGAACTCTGTATGGTACTGAAGTATAAGCATGAACACCAATCCAACCATAAAACCTTTGACCTAAAATCTGCCCTGTCTGCAAAATATGCTAGGGCAATGATGGTACAGAACTTGTGGGAGTAGTCATCCAATCTTTGATTTGATTTAAGGTCAACAACTCCATGAGAAGGAACACATTCTTGAAACTGTGTGGGTGGCCAGGAATCAGAGAGTAGATATTCCAGAAACCAAGCATAAAACTAAACACTACTGGTCTAAAAACATATTAATAACTCCTAAGATATTCTGCTATATTCATAGGTCAGTGCCTTAGAATCAGAGAAGCTTCTCCCTGAAGCCAATGGGAATAAGTTTTAGATTCTTTAAAAAATTATTATTTAATATTTAATATTTTTTACATTCCAGTTGTTTTCCTGATCCACCCTTCTAGAGCTGCTCATCCCATTTGTCCTCCTCTGTCTCCAAGAGGATGTCACCACCCACTCCCTCCCCACTCCCTGGGGCTTCAAGTCTTTAGAGGGTTAGGTGCATCTTTTCTCACTGAGGCCTGATCAGGCAGGTCTCTTCTTTATATGTGACAGGGAACTCATATCAGCTAATATATGCTGTGTGGTTGGTGCTTCAGTGTCTGAGAGATCTCAGGGGTCCAGGTTAGTTAAGACTGCTGGTCTTCCTATGGGGTTGACCTCCTCCTCAGCTTCTTCCAGCCTTTCCATAATTCAATCACAGGAGTACCCAGCTACTGTCCATTGATTGGGTATAAGTATCTACATCTGACTCTTTCAGCTGCTTGTTGGGCCTCTTGGAAGGCAGTCATGCTAGGCTCTTGTCTGTAAGCACACTATAGCAAAAGTAATAGTGACAGGCCTTGGGGCCTCCCCTTGAGATGAATCCCCAATTTGGGCCAGTCACTGGACCTTTTTTCCCTTAGTCTCTTCTCAATTTTTGTCCTTGCAGTTCTTTTAGAGAACAATTCTGGGTCAGAGTTTTTCACTGTGCGATGACATCCCTCCACTTGATGCCTTGGAGGTGGACTCTACAAGTTCCCTCTCCCCAATGTTGGGAATATCTAAAGTCCCTCCCTTTGAGTTCTGAGAGTCTCTCACCTCCTAGATCTATGGTACATTCTAGAGGGTCCCTTTCACCTCCTACCTTCTGAGGTTGCCTGTTTCCATTCTTTCTGCTGGCCCTAATGGCTTCACTCCTGTGTCCTCCCTTCCCAATACCTGATCATGTTCCCTTTCCTTCTCTCTGTCCCAAATTTTAGTTTCTTAAATTGAGAGTAATATATGATTTGTCTTTGGGTGTTTGCTTCACTGAGAAGAACAATAACATTGGAGTTCTGTGCATGAGTGGATGTGTGGTGACCTAACTGGGTCAGCATCAAGTTACCCAGATTCTTTTTTACCCTCCACATTTTTTTTTTAAAGCATAATCTCTCTCTGAATCTGGAGTGCCTTAATTCAGCTAAGGTGGATGGAAGCAAGCCTGAGGGATCTGCTGTCTCCACCTCATAACTACTGGAATTTAAAATACGGCTTTCCAAATAGGGCAGCAACCATCAGGTACACTTAGCTAAGATGCCTATGGATACCAACAATTACATGCTGGCACAGTAACCCTAAGGGTTCAGTAGTAGCATGCATATTCTGGTGGTCACTATCAGCTCTCTAACTGGATTAAAAAACCCACACAGCAAGAGTGAAATTATATCTGATATTGGAAACCTAAGCAACTACCCATGGCTAGTGAAGTCATAGATCTTGCAGGAGAACATGCAGTCATTACTTTATTAATCAACATAATTGCTAGCTACACTCTAAATATTTGTCCTTATGCATAAAGATAAGAGTATCCACTGTTCATCAAGGAAATGTCTTTTAGCAATATAAGGAGAACATTACAAAAACAAACAAACAAAAAAATCCAAAAAACCAAAAGCAAAACACAACTGGAGCTCAGGTTCAGTGAATCTATATTTAAAAAACAATTCCAGCATTTAAGGTTCAGGGAATTCTATGAAAAGTTGTAGGAGGACCCAGAAGCTCAGGGAGTTTGCTCTGAGACTGTGTTTCATAATAATGTCAGCACCTATACAAATATGACTGCCTATACATCAGCTGAACCGATGTGTAAAAATAGTTCCAATAGACAAGCCAAAGTGGATTTGGGCAAGGCCCTTAAGACCTCAACCTTACAAAACGCTCTATAGAAAACTAAGGAATGGTGAGAGTGAGAGAAATAGCCTTCTCCCAGGATGATCATAACAATCAGTTATCCAATACCAAGAATAAATGAAAAACTCATAAAATTAATTAAAGATGAAGGACAATAGGTGTCTCAGTAGAAAAATGTGCTAGATTAATCAGGTTAACCTTAAGTATATTGTTTATAAGAAAAGTATAAATTAGTTACAGGCTAGGATATGCTAATATTTTATACCCATTATCAAGAAAAAATGAAATATAAATGTATTGTAGATCTAGAGAAACTATAAATTTCATATATTAAAGTAGAAGTTTGAACTGATTTCACAAAACTTTCAGCATGTAATTAAATTTTTAATTTTATTTAATAAACATTCACATATATGTTCAAAAATGCATATTCTAGAATGTTTATAGAAATACACTGTATATTTCTATTTCCTATTGAATTCATCTATTATTATTGAGTCTAAACTTCCACCTGATCTGTGACTTGGAGGTGAAATCTTTTGAAGACTTTGTTCTGTATTTCATGAACAAGATAAACAAAGCAGCAAAGTTTATTATTATTAATTTTTTAAAGTCAGAAGAATAGTTACATCAATGGAATTCTGACTGGGAGAGTAATGAGGGTTGTTAGTAATTGTCTATTGTGTTTGTCTGGCGCTGGATTGGGCTTCTGTACTGGCTAGTAAAGGAGCTTTAGTTGGGGAAATGCCCCCATGAGATCCAGCTGTGGAGCATTTTCTCAATTAGTGATCAAGGGGGAGAGGCCCCTTTTGGGTGGGACCATCTCTGGGCTGGTAGTCTTAGATTCTATAAGAGAGCAGGCTGAGCAAGCCAGGGGAAGCAAGCCAGTAAAGAATATCCCACCATGGCCTCTGCATCAGCTTCTGCTTCTTAACCTGCTTGAGTTCTAGTCCTGACTTCCTTGGTGATGAACAGCAGTATGGAAGTGTAAGCCGAATAAACCCTTTCCTCCCCAACTGCTTCTTGGTCATGATTTTTGTGCAGGAATAGAAACCCTGACTAAGACAGCTTCTAAAGATAGAATTTGTATATGCCTACAGTGGACTTGGTAGCAGAAAGTTTATGGATTATAATTTGCAAATGCTGGGTCATCCATATTAGGGTTATCTACATCATCCACTAATAAAATTCTCAACAATCAATTCTAAAGATATAAGAATAGGGGTTAGTCAGATGGCTCAGCTGGTAATTTGTTCTGCAAACACAGGGACCTGAGTTCAATGCCTAAAAATAACATTAAAAAACAAAAAATAAAAACCAAGCAGCAGGAATGATGTATGTTTGTAATCCCAATACTGGGGAGAAAAAGACAGGCATATCCCTAGGATTTGTTGGCCAACCAGCTTTGGCACAAAAAGACCCTGTCTCATAAAACAAGGTTAAAAGTACCTGAGGAATGACACGTGAGACTGACCACCAGCCACCACATGCACACCCATGCTTATGCACACTTACCCTCAACCTAGGGTGCATTTGTATACACACACACACACACACACACACACAGAGAGAGAGAGAGAGAGAGAGAGAGAGAGATTGAGAGGGCTGTGGGTATCATTGTTAAATCAGTGGCTAAGGAGTATGCGACATGTGCTGCAAACGTTAAAATCATGATGACAGTTTTATTCTATTTTTGATTACTAGGGCTATTCCAGTCATTACCTTTAATGTTGAGGTGTTTCTTCTCCAGTTTTGCTTACTTTGTAAAAAAAAAAAAGCTATTAGTAACTTGAGAAAGAACTTTCAACTGCAACCCTTTCCTCTAATAATAACTTGAATGAAAACCAAGACTGCCTAGTGATACATTGTTTTTTAAGTTTCCATGACTAGGGATGGAAACTGTTTTAATGACTTTGATATAATACAACTTATTAAGTTCATAAACAGACTACTTTCCAATAGTGTGTTTTATTTTTTTTTATTTTTATTTTTTTATTTATTTTTTTCCTTTATTTATTTTTTCCTTTCCTTTTTATTATTATTATTATTTTCTTTATTTACATATCAAATGCTATCCCCAAAGTTTCCTATACCCCTCCCCCCACCTCTGCTCCCCTACCCACCCACTCCCACTACTTGGTCCAGGCTTTGCCTTGTGCTGGGTCATATAAAGTTTGCAAGACCAAGGGGCCTCCAATAGTGTGTTTTAAGTTGATCAAATTTTTGTTTTACTTTGTTTTTGTAAGATATACCAAGTAAGGTTTCAAACGATAACTGGCATTTTGGATTTGATCACTATATTTATGTACAAAACATTAACAAGAGTCTTCTAAGGGGTGTTAGAATTACAATGGCATATATCCTAAAATATCTACGAATCAGATTGATCAAATTTCATCTGACCTTTGTCTTTTTGGTTGTGCATTTGAAAAATACTAGCATTACATTTGTGTAATATAGTGTTAATAATTGGTGACATTTTGAACTTCATTTAATTTATCTCTGGTAGAAGTGGAATACTTTCTTCCTATTTGTTAAGCCATTTAATAGAAATGTTTATGTGTATGTCATTTGTGAAGGGAGGTGGCATGCAATATCATGAATGAATTAATGTAGTATATAGTTCTCAAAAGTAAAATGCACTAAATTTCAAAGAGGTAAACAAATTCTAAGCTAACGTCCACAGAGACAGAGATATCATTACAACCTGTATGGTTGTATTATTATAAGTAACAATGGTGTACCCCCTTCATGAGATATCTTGTCATAGTAGTTAAAATACTAGAAATGTATATGGATGATAATACTATTTATCAAACACTTACTCTAATTAATTACAGAGAAGAAATTCATCTGTCATATTGCTTAATAGAGTTTAAGAATGCCAGAACCATCCTATGTGCTTGATAAAGAATGAACACAGTTAAGGAAGATCCTAATATAGATTTTGCTGCTCTGTGGTCACTTTCATTCCCACATTATATTAGTTTTATCTAGGTTAACAACAGAGTAAGGTCCTTTATTGCTCCACTGTGGCGCTCTAAAGAAAATAATTATATAAGCCACTTGAGAATAGATTGCTCTTCACATTTTAATAAACCAACATGAGGAACACTTGAATTCTTGACAAAAAAAGTCCAAGTCAGGAAATCTCACCTTCAATGCTTTTATAGAAGCAAGGGTGAAGGTATTTTTTCCAGAGTCTTAAACAAGGAGGAGCATGGTGTGTGCCTGGGTGTAGGGGTTAGGCAGTGGCTTTGGACTCAGGATTGAGGGTTCTATGTAGCTTCTTCTGTGGTTTGATGAGAAAGGTGAAATCACTTTGAGCTTTACTGTTCTTATCAAGAAGACATGATAATTTCTGAAATTTTCTCAGCTTTATTGATCTCAATGGAAATAGAAATTGTATTTTTTAATTTTGTTCTTGCTCTTGTTAATTTTTAATCCTGGTTTATTTATGAAGAAAGACATAATGAATCTTAAGGTGTGATGACTTGTTTTGTGAGGTGTTTGCTAGCTTTTGGAATTATTTGCCAAATATATAAGAAAGAATTTTAAGTTAATGAGATGTTCAGAATAACCGAGTACAGCTTCAGAGCAGAGAAGTAAAATGATTGTGATTGATGTGCCATGAATTTTTGAAGGAAAAAAAATGAATTGTTAAACATTTAGGTTATTTCGGGAGGATTTGGATGTCACACTGGCACCATCTATAGTTATTTAGGGTGAATAATTGTTAAAGGTCATGACCATCTATCCTTCCTTATATAAGATCAATGCAGTGATTTCCAATTGAGCAGAGGTGCTAAATAGTTTTTTTCAGTGAAAAGTTTTTCCCTATTGGGCTTTAAACTGTTTAGGCAGAGAGCATTCATGTGCATAGTTACATTTTAAACACATAATATCCATGTTTTTGTCTAGTCTGTAGAATTGCCACAAGTTCTTTAAAAATCATCTTTACCCTCCTTCCTGTATTTTGAGATAAGATTTCCATATGTAGCATTGGGTGGCATCAAAATTACAATTCTCCTGGAAAAAATCCATGAATCTGGGATTTATTTGTTTCATATTTAATGACCAACAACAAAAGTTTTAGTAAGGTTTGAATGGAGAATTGTTTTTTTACAACATTTTCAATGCTCAAGTTAAAAAAAAAAAAAAACCATTATGGTCAGAGACCTGCCTTTATGGACAACCTGAAGTAAAAAAGTAAGAAAGTGATTTGAGAATGGTTTGGATGGTACTTATATCGGAATCTGTTTTGAACAATCAGAATTTTTACTAATTTATTTTTCTACATACAGTGATTAAATTAGCTTGGAATGTGGAAAAATGTGTACATATACCAAAATGTTAGAGGAGAAGGAGCAGAAGGAGGATGAAGTAGGCGAGGAGGAGGAAAGAGAAGGGAGCACGTTAAATGTAGAGACGTTCAGAAAATGACAGAGCTGGTGTTTCTGTTGGAAAGGAAAACAACTTAGGAACTCTTGAAAGCATTTTTTTTTCTGAACTCTGCTCATTGAGCCATGATTCAAGTGGAGATGCCAGCCATCATGTGTACTGTAAATGAACCTAAGGAAGCAAGTGGATGACCCAGCAAGAGCTACTGAGATCATTCTCACCCAGGCTTCTGCTGCTTTATCTAGTTTGAATAGTTTTTTTGAAACAACATACTATAACACACTTATGTTATAAGCATATGTTATGTTATGTTATGTTATGTTATGTTATGTTATGTTATTTCTATGGTACTGCTTTAGGTTTTGCTAGCTAGTAACCTCTCAAAGTTTTTGTACTTTATTTTCTTCGCAGCAGCTTTTCAATTTTAAAAATCTTTTTATAAATGTCTCCATAAAATGTAGTATATTACTCCATTTTTAGTAAGTACCCTATATTATAAATATACAATTCAAGATCTATTTTATTCATTTTATGTGTTAACAATCATGAGATATACAACTAATTTATTGGTATCAGTTTATCTTTCCCTATAGATAGTTTTTCAATAGGAAAGATTTAATAGCCCACCCGGGGGTCCACCCCATAATCAGCCACTAAACACAGACACTATTGCATATACCAGCAAGATTTTGCTGAAAGGACCCTGGCATAGCTGTCCCCTGTGAGGCTATGCCAGTGCCTGGCAAATACAGAAGTGGATGCTCACAGTCATCTATAGGATGGAACACAGGGCCCCCAATGGAGGAGCTAGAGAAATTATCCAAGGAGCTGAAGGAATTTGCAGCCCTATAGGTGGAACAACAATATGAACTAATCAGTACTCCCAGAGCTCATGTCTCTAGCTGCATATGTAGCAGAATGGCCTAGTCGGCCATCATTGGGAAGAGAGGCCCCTTGGTCTTGCAAACTTTATATGCTCCATACAGGGGAATGCAAGGGACAAGAAGAGAGATTGAGTTGGTAGGGGAGCAGGGCAGGGGGATAGCATTTGAAATGTAAATGAAGAAAATATCTAATAAAATAATTTTAAAAAGGAAAGATTTAATAGACTTAGTAGGAGTGATTTAAAAGGAGTAACTTTGCATTTATAATAGAAGTTTCTAAAATGTAGGAAATATGGGAAGATGTGTGCTCCTTTATATGCAATAAATGTTTAGAAACTTAATTTGAACTGTTAATTTATTAAGTGAATTCAAATAGGCCAACTTAAAAAAATATAAATGACAAATGTTGGAAATTTCCAATCATGAAAAAGTTCGAGTCTGCTAAGTATAAAATACAACAAATTTGGAAGTTGGTATTCTTATTAAACTATTTCCTAGTCAGAATTATTTACATAATGTTCTACTACTTCTGAATACTTATGGAAGAAAACCCCCATAATGTCCTTTAAAGTCTGGCATTTTCATTCCTCAAAAGCATGATCCTATTAGAGCAGCTTTCTGTGGCTATGGAGAGGAAGTGAGTTTGACAGTTCTCTGGAGATGCTGTCCTTAGAGAAACACTTCAGGGCTACAGGTTCCCTTATTCAGCTTGCTATCTGTTACCATAGCCTTTCATCTATACTTTCCTATTGTACATATTTATTGACTGCTATCATAGTCTTCTGGATTGCATGGTATGTTCTTCAAGTGGTGTCAAGCTTAGAGCAATTGGTCATGTTTCTCTTAATAAGCCCATGATACGGCTTTCCATTTTCATTTCTCTCACTTAGACTTTCTTTACATATGTATGTTACGCAAGGAAAAAACGAATCAGATAATTTAATAAAAAATTAAATAAAAAATATATTAAGTATTCTGCCAGAAAACTGATTCCAGTCTCTTGTTTTAAATGAAATTAACTTTAGAGCCTTCTGATTTCCATCTGCTCCTGGAACTGATCCTGTGCCACAGCACTTCATAGCCAAATACCACTGGAAAGAGCTTCTCTCTCAGGAGTGCTGACACACCTAGATAAGCATAGATAAGACCACCACTTCTGCTCAAATTCCTGGCCCAAGAGGGACCTACCCAGAGATATCAGGACACAAGAACCAAGGGACAGCAGGGGACAGGATCCTTCCAGTTTCCATCTGCACCCCAGAGCTGACCCTGTGCACAGCTCTCCATACCCATATTTCTCCCAGAGAGAACTTTTCTCCCAGGAGTACTGACACACAGGCTTGCAGGAGAGATAAGCCCCAGTTAGAGACATTAAGAATAGCTACCATCAGAGATAGCCAGATCGCAAGAGGCAAGGGCAAGAACATAATCAACAGAAACCAAGGCTACTTGGCATCACCAGAGCCCAGTTCACCCACCACAGCAAGCCATGGGTATCCCAATACACCAGAAAAGCTAGACTTTGATTTAAAATCACATCTCATAATATTGATAGAGAACTTAAAGAAGGACATAAATAATTCCCTTAAAGAAAAACAGGACAACACAGGTAAAAGCACTTAAACAGGTAGAAGCACTTAAAGAGGAAACACAAAAATCCCTTAAAGAATTACAAGAAAACAATCAAACAGGTTAATGAACTGAACAAAATCATCCATGATCTAAAAATGGAAGTAGAAACAAAAAAGAAATCACAAGGGGAGACTACACTGGAGATAGAAAACCTAGGAATGAGATTAGGTGTCATGCATGCAAGTATCACCAACAGAATACAAGAGATAGAAAAGAGAACCTCAGGTGCAGAAGATACCATAGAAAATATTGACACACAGTCAAAGAAAATGCAAAATGCAAAAACCCCTAGCCCAAAACTTCCAGGAAATCCAGGACACAATGAGAAGACCAAACCTAAGTGTAGTAGCTATAGAACATAGTGAAGATTCCCAACTCAAAGGGCCAGTGAATTTCTTCAACAAATGTTCTTTTTTTATATTAAAGGGGTTTATTGTAATGACTTACAATCTACAGTTTGACTAACCCAACAATGGGCAGCTGTGAATGGGAAGTCCAATAAAGTAGTAGTTGCTCACTTCCACTTGGCAAATTGTTGTAGCCAGTCTTCTGAAGAAGTAGGCTTCAACCGGTGTACTGGCAAGTATATCTTCAACAAAATTATAGAAGAAAACTTCCCTAACTTGAAGTAATCGATGCCCATAAACATAGAAGAGACCTATAGAACTCCAAATAGATTTGACCAGAAAAGAAATTCCTCCCATCACATAATAGTAAAAATATCAAATACACAAAACAAAGAAAGAATATTATAAGCAGCAAGGGAAAAAGGTCAAGTATCATATAAAGGCAGACCTATCAGAATTAAACCAGACTTCTCACCAGAGAGTATGAAAGCTGGATAATCCTGGGAAGATGTCACACAGACCTTAAGAGAACACAAATGCCAGCCCAGGCTACTATAGCCAGCTCAATTACCATAGATGGAAAAACCAAGATATTTCATGATGAAAACAAATTTACACAATATCTTCCCACAATTCCAGACCTACAAGGAATAGTAGATGGAAAATGGCAACACGAGGAAGGAAACTACACCCTAGGAAAAAGCAGGAAAGCTATCTTCTTTCAACAAACCCCAAGTAGATAGCCACACAAACATAACTACACCTCTAACAATCACTACCCCTTTATATCTCTTTACTTCAATGGACTCAATTCCTCAATAAAAAAAGATATAATAACAGACTGAATAACAGGACCCAGCATTTTGCTGCATATAGGAAATGAACCTCAGTGTCAAAGACAGACACTACCTCAGAGTAAAGGGCTGGTTAACAATTTTCCAAGTAGATGATCCCAAGAACCAAGATGGAGTAGCCATTCTAATATTGAATAAAATCAACTTTCAACCAAAAGTTATTAAATGATAAAAAGGACGTTTCATACTCATCAAAGGAAAAATCTACCAAGAAAAACTCCCAATTCTGAACATCTATGCTCCAAATGCAAGGTCAACCACATTCATAAAAGAAACCTGACTAAACCTCAAAGCACACATCACACTTCATACAATAATAGTGGGAGACTTGAGCACCCCACTCTCATCAACGGACAGATCTCAGAAACACAAAATAAACAAAGACACATTGAAACTAACAGAAGTTATGGACCAAACAGATATCTATAGAACATTTCATCAAAAAACAAAAGAATATACCTTGTTCTCTGCATCTCATAGTACCTTCATATAATTGGTCACAAAACAGGCCTCAACAGATACAAGATAATTGAAATAATTTCATGCATGCCATCAGATCATCACGGACTAAGGCTGGTTTTCAATATAAACAAAAACAACAGAAACCCACATATACATGGAAACTGAACAACACCCCACTCAACAGTAACTTGTTCAAGGAAGAAATAAAGAAATTAAGGACTTTAGAATTTAACGGAAATGAAGGCACAACATTCCCATTATTATGGGACATAATGAAAGCAGTGCTAAGAGGAAAGCTCAGCTCTGAGTGCCTCGAAAATGAAACTAGAGAGAATGTACAGTAGAAGCTTAAGAGCACACTTGAAAGCTCTAGAACACAAAGAAGCAAGTACACCCAAGAAGAGTAGATGGCAGGAAATAATCAAACTCAGGGCTGAAATCAACCAAGTAGAAACAAAAAGAACCACACAAGGAATCAACCAAACCAGGAGCTGGCTCTTTAAGAAAATCTACATGATAAATAAACCCTTAGCCAGAATGAATTGTTTAAAAAACAAATGAAACAAAAAAAATAAAACAAAACCCCACCACCAACAAAAAGCACAACAGAAATTTCCACTTCATTGTATTGTCTTCCTTTGTGGGGGTTGGGTTGCCTTTGTTTGTTTGTTTGTTTGTTTTTGTTGTTTTAATTTGATATTTTCTTTATTTACATTTCAAATATTATCCTGAATATTCCCCATAGCCCCCAACCCCTGCTCCCCTACCCACCCACTCCCACTTCTTGGTCCTGGCCTTCCCCTGTGCTGGGTCATATAAAGTTTGCAAGACCAAGGGGCCTCTCTTCCCAATGATGGCCTATTAGGTCAACTTCTGCTACATATG
>NC_034600.1:17097621-17102542 GCF_900095145.1 Mus pahari
CACTGGTCGCCACATTTCCTCTGTTGAGGAAGGTGCCCAAAATTCTGGAGCCCGAAATAGAGTCTGTCCCAGAATTTAGGTTGCTTCTTTCTGTCCTGAAGCNGTGTAGCTTCTGTGGTCCACACTCTCGCCAGTGCAGACTGGAGCCCAGAAGCTGTGTCACTTCTCCAGGCCACCCTCTAACCAGCAGAGGACTGGAACAAAGATAGTTGTCCTTCTGTCCTAGGCCTCCTGGGCAGACACCCCTCCTTAGGCGGGGAAAGGTGTTGGGTGCCAGGTCAGGCCTGGGGACTGCTCCCGAGCGAACACCCCTCCTCTGACGGGGAAAGGCGCTGGATGCTGGATCAGACCTGGGGACTGGTCCCGGGCGAACACCCCTCCTTGGGTGGGGAAAGGTGCCGGATCAGGCCTGGGGACTGCTGCTGGGCGAACACCCCTCCTCGGGCGGGGAAAGGCGCCGGATGACAGAACCAGACATGGGTTCCTTCCCAGAAGCTGTGACTCTTCTCCAGTCCACCCTCTCCCCTGCAGTGCACTGGAGCAAAGATGGCTCACCTTCTGGTTCAGACCTGGAGACTGCTCCTGGGCAGACACCCCTCCTCGGGCGGGGAAAGGTGCCGGATGCTGGATCAGGCCTCGGGTGGGGAAAGGCGCCGGCTGCCAGATCACGCCTGGGGACTGCTCCCAAGCGAACACCCCTCCTCGGGTGGGGAAAGGCGCTGGATGCTGGATCAGGCCTGGGGACTCCCCAGTGAACACCTCTCCACCTCTCCTCGGGCGGTCTTTGTTTTTTTATAGTTGAATAGTATTTCGTTATGCAGATGTACTATATTTTCTTTATCCATTCTTCAGTTGAGGTACATCTAGGTTGTTTCTAGTTTCTGGCTATTACAACTAAAGCTGCTATGAACATAGTTGAGTAAATGTCTTTGTGGAACAGTGGAGCATGTTTTGAGTATATTCCTAGGAGTCTGGTATAGCTGTGTCTTTAGGTAACACTATTCCAAGGTTTATGAGAAACCACCAAATTGATTTCCAAAACAGTTGTACTAGTTTGCACTTCTACCAGCAATGGAGGGGTGCTCTCTTTGCTCCACATCTCCACATCCTCTTTGGCATGTGCTGTTACTTGAGTTTTTTATCTTAACCATTCTGACTAGTATAAGATGGAATCTCAGAGTTCTTTTGATTTGCATTTGCCTCATGACTAAGGACTTTAAACATTGCTTTAAATGCTTCTCAGACATTCAAGATTACTCTGTTGAGAATTTTGTTTAACTCTATGCCCCATTTTTTAAATTTATTATTATTATTATTATTTTTCACTTTTTTATTAGATTTTTAAATTTACATTTAAAATTTTATCCCCTTTCCTCATTTCCCCTCTGAGAACCCCATATCCCTTCCCCCCTCTTCCTGCTCAGTAACCCACCCACTCAAACTTCCATGTCTTACCATTCCCCTACACTGGGTTATCATACCTTCACAAGGCCAAGGGCATCTCCTCTGATTGATGTCCCACAAGGCCATCCTCTGCTACATATGTGGCTAAAGCCTTGAGTTCCTCCGTGTGTACTCTTTGGTTGGTGGTTTAATCCCTAGGAGCTCTGGGGGTACCATATAGTTCATATTGTTGTTCTTCCTATGGGGTGGCAAACCTCTTTAGCTCCTTGGATCCTTTCTCTAGCTCCTCCATTGGGGACCCTGTGCTCAGTCCAATGGATGGCTGTGAGCCCCCACTTCTGTATTTATCAAGCACTGTCAGAGTCTCTCAGGAGATAGCTATATTAGGCTCCTGCCAGAAAGCACTTCTTGGTCTGTGAAATATATCTTGGGTATTCTGATATTCTGGGTTAATATCCACTTTTCAGTGAGTGCATACCATATGTGTTCTTTTGTTATCTCTTTCAGCATGATGTTTTCTAGTTCCATCCATTTGCCTAAGAACTTCATGAATTCATCATTTTTAATAGCTGAGTAGTACACTATTGTGTAAATGTACCACATTTTCTGTATCCATTCCTATGTTGAGGGACATCTGAGCTTATTCCAATTTCTGGTTATTATAAAGATGGCTGCTATAAACATAGAGGAGCATGTGTCCTCATTACATGTTGGAAAATCTTCTGGGTATATATCCAGGAATGGTATAGCTGGGTTCTCAGGTACTATGTCCTATTTTCTGAGGAACCACAGACTGAATTTCACAGTGTTTGTACCAGCTTCCATTCCCACCAGCAACGGAGGAGTGTTCCTCTTTCTTCACATCCTCACCAGCATTTGCTGTCACCTAAATTTTTGATCTTAGCCATTCTAACTGGTGTGAGGTGAAATCTCAGTGTTGTTTTGATTTGCATTTCCCTGATGACTGAGGATGTTGAACATTTCTTTAGCTGCTTCTTAGCCCTTTGGTATTCCTCATCTGAGAATTCTTTGTTTAGCTCTGTACCCCATTTTTAATAGGGTTATTTGGTCTCTGGAGCCTACCTTCTTCAGTTTTTTGTATATATTGGAAATAGCCCTCTATTGGATGTAGGGATGACGATCATTTCCCAATCTGCTGCTTGCATTTTGTCGTATTGACAGTGTCCTTTGCCTTACAGCAATTTTAAAAAATTAAACTTTGTAATTTTATGAAGCTCCATTGGTCAATTCTTAATCTTAAAGTATAAATTATTGGTGTTCTCTTCAGGAAAATTTCTCCTGTGCTTAAGTGCTCAAGGATCTTCCCCACTTACTTTTCTATTATTTTCAGTGTATCTGGTTTTATGTGGAGGTCCTTGATCCACTTGGACTTGAGCTTTGTACAAGAAGGTAAGAATGAAATGATTCGCATTCTTCAACATGTCAACTGCCAGTTGTACCAGCACCATTTGGTGAAAATGCTGTCCTTTTCCCACTGGATGGTTTTAGCTCCTTTGTCAAAGATCAAGTGACCATAGGTTTGTAGGTTCATTTCTGGGTCTCCAATTCTCTTCCATTGATCTACCTGCCTGTCACTGTACCAATACCATGCAGTTTTTATCACGACTGCTCTGTAGTACAGCTTGAGGTCAGGGATGCTGATTCCCCCAGACCAGAACTTCTTTTATTATTGAGAATAGTTTTGGTTATCCTGTTTTTTTGTTTGTTTGTTTGTTTTTGTTATTCCAGATGAATTTGCAAATTACTATTTTTAATTCTATGAAGAAATGAGTTGGAATTTTGGTGCATATTGCATTGAATCTGTAGACTGCTTTCGGCAAGATGGCCATTTTTACTATATTAATCAAGTCAATCCCTGAGCATGGGAAATCTTTCCATCTATTTCTTTCTTGAGAAAGTTGAAGTTCTGGTCATACAAAACTTTCACTTGCTTAGTTAGAGTCACACCAAAATATTTTATATTATTTGTCACTATTGTGAAAGGTGTTGTTTCTCTAATTTCTTTCTCAGCCGGTTTATCCTTTGAGTAGTTTATTTGTCTGAGTTAATTTTATATCCAGCTACTTTGCTGAAGTTGTTTTATCAGGGTTAGGAGTTCTCTGGTGGAATTTGTTGTGTCACTTAAGTATGCTATCATAACATCTGAAAATAGTGATATTTTGATTTCTTCCTTTCTAATTTGAATCCCCCTGACCTCCTTTTGTTTTCTAATTGCTTTATCTAGGACTTCGAGTACTATATTGAACAGGTAGGGAGAGAATGGACAACTTCATCTAGTCCCTGTTTTTAGAGGGATAGCTTCAAGTTTCTCCCCATTTAGTTTGATGTTGGCTACTGGTTTGCTATATATTGCTTTTACTATTTGTAGGTATGGGCCTTGAATTCCTGATCTTTCCAAGACCTTAATCATGAATGCGTATTGGATTTTGTTAAATGCTTTCTCATCGTCTAACCAGATGATCAAGTGGTTTTTTTTCCTTTGAGTTTGTTTATATAGTGAATTACATTGATGGATTTTTATACATTGAACCACCCATGCATCCCTGGGATGAAGCCTAATTGACCATGATGGATAATCATTTTGATGTGTTCTTGAGTTTGGTTTGTGAGAATTATATTGAAAAATTTTGCATCAATATTTATAAGGGAATTTGCTCTGAAGTTCTCTTTTTTGTCTGGTCTTTGAGTGGTTTAGGTATTAGAGTAATTGTGGCTTCATAGAGCAAATTGCATAGTGTTCCTTCTGTTTCTATTTTGTGGAATAGTTTGAAGAATATTGATATTAGGTCTTCTTTGAAGGTCTGATAAAACTCTGCACTAACCCCATCTAGTCCTGGCCTTTTTATTTTGTTGGGAGACTATTAATGACTGCTTCTATTACTTTAGGGGTTATGGTACTGTTTAGATTGTTTATATGATCCTGATTTAACTTTGGTACCAGGTATCTGTCTAGAAAATTGTCCACTTCATCCAGATTTTCCAGATTTCTTGTGTATAGGCTTTGTAGTAGGATCTGATGATTTTTTGGATTTCCTCAGTTTCTGTTTTTATGTCTCCCTTTTCATTTCTGATTTCGTTGATTTGGATACTGTCTCTGTGTTCTGTAGTTTGTTTGGCTAAGGGTTTATCTATCTTGTTGATTTTTCTCAATGAATCATCTCTTGGTTTTGTTGATTCTTTGAATAGTTCTTTTTTGATTCTACTTGGTTGACTTCAGCCCCAAGATTGATTATTTCCTGCCTTGTACTCCTCTTGGGTCCATTTGCTTCTTTTTCTTCTAGAGTTTCCAGTTGTGTTGTAAAGCTGCTATTGTATGCTCTCTCCAGTTTCTTTTTTGAGGCACTTAGAGCTATGAATTTTCCTCTTAACACTGCTTTCATTTTTTCCTATAAGTTTGAGTATGTTGTGGCTTCATTTTCATTAAATTCTAAAAAGTCTTTCCTCTCTCTCTCTTTCTCTCTCTCTCTCTCTCTCTCTCTCTCTCTCTCTCTCTCTC
>NC_034600.1:17102583-17119040 GCF_900095145.1 Mus pahari
CTCTCTCTCTCTCTCTCTCTCTCCCTCCCTCCTTCCCTCCTTCTCTTCCTTCCTTCCTTCCTTCCTTCCTTCCTTCCTTCCTTCCTTCCTTCCTTTCTTCCTTCCTTCCTTCCTTCACCAAGTTATCATTGAGTAGGACATTGTTCATCTTCCATGTATATGTGGGCTTTCTATTATATTTGTTGTTATTGAAGATCAACCTTAGTCTGTGATGATCTTATAGGATACATTGTATTATTTCAATATTATTGTATCTTTTGAGGCCTGTTTTGTGAGCAGTTATATGGTCAATTTTGGAGAACTACCATGAGGTGCTGAGAAGACAGTATCTTCTTTGGTTTTTAGGATAAAATGTTCTATAGATATCTGTTAAATCCATTTAGTCTATGACTTCTATTAGTTTCAATGTATCTCTGTTTAGTTTCTGATTCTATGATCTGTCCATTGGTGAGAGTGGGGAATTGAAATCTCCCACTATTATTGTGTGAGGTGCAATGTGTGCTTTGAGCTTCAGTAAAGATTCTTTTATCAGTGTGTGTTTGGTGCATATGTGTTCAGAATTGAGAGTTCATCTTGGTAGATTTAAACTTTGAGGAATATGAAGTCTCCCTCCTTATCTTTCTTTATAATTTTATGTTGAAAGTCAATATTATTTGATATTAGAATGGCTATTCCAGCTTCTTCCTTGGGACCATTTGCTTAGAAAATTGTTTTCCAGCCTTTTACTCTTAGGTAATGTCTGTCTTTGTCACTGAGGGGGTTTCTTGTATGCAGAAAAATTTTGGGTTTTGTTTATGTATCCAGTTTGTCTATGTTTTTTATTGGGGAATTGAGTCCATTGATATTAAAAGATATTAAGGAAAAGTGATTGTTGCTTTCTGATATTTTTGTTGTAAGTGTGGGGCTAAGTTTATGTAGCTATCTTCTTTTTGGTTTATTAAAAGAAGATTAATTTCTTGCTATTTGTAGGGAGTAGTTTCCCTTTTTGTGTTGGTGTTTTCCATCTATTATTCTTTGAGGGGCTGGATTTGTGGAAAGTTATTGTGTAAATTTTTTTTTTTTTTTTTTTTTATGGAATACCTTGGTTTCTCCATCTATGGTAATTGAGAGTTGATGAGTATTGTAGCCTAGGGTGGTCTTTGTGATATTTTAGGGCTGTATGACATCTGCCCAGGATCTTCTGTCTTTCATAGTCTCTGGTGAGAAATGTGGTGTAATTCTGTTAGGCCTGCCTTTATATATTACTTGACCTTTTACCCTCCTGCTTTTAATATTCTTTCTTTCTTTTTTTTTAAAGACTTACTTATTTATTATATGTAAGTACATTGTATCTGTCTTCAGACACTCCAGAAGAGGGCATCAGATCTCATTATGGATGGTTGTGTGCCACCATGTGGATGCTGAGATTTGAACTCAGGACCTTTGGAAAAGCAGTCAGCGCTCTTAACCATTGAGCCATCTTCCCAGCCCTTTAATATTCTTTGTGTGTGTGTGTGTGTGTGTGTGTGTGTGTGTGTGCATTTGGTGTTTTTATTGTTATGTGATGGGAGGAATTTCTTTTCTAGTCCAGTCTGTTTGGAGTTCTGTAGGCTTCTTGTGTGTTCACGGGCATCTCTTTCTTTAGGTTAGGGAAGTTTTCTTCTATAATTTTGTTGAATACATTTCCTGACCCTTTAATTTGGGAATCTTTACTCTCTTCTATACCTATTATCCTTAGGTTTAATCTTCTCCTGTGTCCTGGTTTTCCTGGATGTTTTGGGTTAGGATGTTTTTGCATTTGCATTTTTTTTTGACTGTTGTATCACTGTTTTCTATGGCATCTTCTGCACCTGAGTTTCTCTCTTCTATCTCATATATTCTCTTGGTGAGGCTCAGATCTATAAGTCCTGACCTCTTTCCTAGGTTTTCTATCTCCAGAATTGTCTCCTTTATAATTTCTTTATTGTTTCTATTTCCAGTTTTAGATCTTGGATGGTTTTGTTCAATTCCTTCACTTGTTTGCTTGTGTTTTCCCACAATTTTTAAGGGGATTTTTGTGTTTCCTGTTTAAGGTCTTCCTTCTGTTTTTCTGTGTTTTCCTGTTTTTTTGTTTGTTTGTTTGTTTGTTAAGGGAGTGGTGATTTTAAATCCAAATCTTGCTTTTCCAGTATGTTTGGGTATCCAGGACTTGCCATTGTGGGAGAACTTGGTTCTGATGATACCATGTAGCCTTGGTTTCTGTTGGTATGTTTCCTACACTTGCTTATTTCCATCTAGTTATGTTTGGTGTTGGTTGGTCTTGCTGTCTCTGGCTTAAGCTTGTCCCTCCTGTGGGACTGTAAGCCTGTGTCAGCACTCCTGGGAGATGAGCTCTTCCCTGGCAAGACCCATGCACAGAGGATCCCCATAGGGGACAGCCCAAGCTCCTGGGTTCAGATGGAGGCAGGAACGACCCTGTCCCAGCTGCTCCACAACTTTTGTAGCCTGTGTACTCCTGGCTGGTCCTGTTTTAGACTGTCACTGGAGACAAAAATCTGTGCCCTGGTTTTTATTTGGGTTATTTGGGTTGTTGGTGTTAAAGTTCTTGAGTTCTTTATATATTTTGTATATTAGTCCTCTATCAAATATATGTTTGGTGAAGATATTTTCCCAGTCTGTAGGCTGCTGATTTATCTCATTGACAATATCCTTTGCCTTATAGAAGCTTTGGAGTTTAATGAGGTCCCATTCATCAATTGTTGATCTTAGAGCCTGAGCCATTGGAGTTCTGTTCAAGAAATTGTCTGCTGTACCAATTTGTTCAAGTCTATTTCCCATTGACTCTTCTATGAGATTTAGTATATATGTTTTTTAGGTTGATCCACTTGGACTTGACTTTTGTGAAGTGTGATAAATATGGATCTATTTTCATTCTTCTACTTGTAGATATCCTGTCAGACTAGCACCATTTGTTAAAGATGCTTACTTTTTTCATTGTATAGTTTTGTCTTCTTTATCAAAAATCAAGCATGTATAGTTATGTGTGTTTATTGCTCAGTCTCCTATTTGGTTCTGCTGATCAACATGTCTGATTCTGTACCAATACCATGCAGATTTTTAGTCAAGATTACTCTGCAGTATATAGCTTGGGGTCAGATATGGTTAATTCCTCTTGAAATTCTTGTATTGCTCACGATTATTTTGGCCATCCTGGGTTTATAATTTTTCTGTATGAAGTTGAGAATTCCTCTTTTAAGGTCTATAAAACATTTTGTTGGAATTTTGTTGGTGATTGCATTAAATCTGTAGATTGCTTTTGGTAAAGTTGCCATTTTCCATGAGCATGTGATATCTTCCCGTATTCTGATATCTTCTAAATTTCTTCCTTCAGTGCTGTCATCTTCTTGTCATTCAGATCTTTCACTTGCTTTATTAGAGGTACACCAAGATGTCTTATATTATTTGTGGCTATTGTAAAGGGTGTTGTTTACCTAATTTCTTTCTTGACCAAGTTTTCATTGTATTAAAAGCAGTAGGGAAAAAGGTCAAGTAACATATAAAGGCAGCCCTATTACAATTACACCAGACTTCTCACCAGAGACTATGAAAGGCAGACGATCCTGGACAGATGTTATACAGACCCTAAAAGAACACAAGTGCCAGCCCAGGCTACTATACCCAGCTAAATTCTCAATTACCATAGATGGAGAACCCAGAGTATTCCATGACAAAACCAAATTCACACAATATCTTTTCACGAATCCAACCCTTCAAAGAATAATAATGAGAAAACACCAATATAAGGATGGAAATTACGCCCTAGAAAAAGCAAAAAAGTAATCCTTCAATAAACCTAAAAGAAGACAGCCACAAAAACAGAATCCCAACTCTAACAACAAAAATAACAGAAAGCAACAATTACTTTTACTTAATATCTCTTAATATCAATTCCAAAATAAAAATACAGAGACAAACAGACTGGTTACACAGACTGGATCCAACATTTTGCTGCTTATAGGAAACCGACCTCAGGGAAAAGGACAGACACTACCTCATAATGAAAGGCTGGAAAACAGTTTTCCAAGCAAGTGATCTGAAGAAACAACCTGGAGTAACCATTCTAATATCAAATAAAATCGACTTCTAACCCAAAGTTATCAAAAAAGACAAGGAGGGGCACTTCAGATCCATCAAAGGCAAAACCTTCCAAGATGAACTCTCAATTATGAATATCTATGCTCCAAATGCAAGGGAAGCCACATTCATTCAAGAAACTTTAGTAAAACTCAAAGCATACATTGCACCTCACACAATAATAGTGGGAGACTTCAACACCCAACTCGCATCAATGGACAGATCCTGGAAACAGAAACTAAACAGTGAAACTAACAGAAGTTATGAAACAAATGGATTTAATAGATATCTACAGAACATTTTATCCTAAAACAAAAGGATACACTTTCTTCTCAGTACCTCATGGTACCTTTGACAAAACTGAACATATACTTCATCATAAAAAAGGCATCAACAGATACAAAAATATTGAAATTATCCCATGCAGACTAAGGCTGATTTTCAGTAACAACATAAATAATACAAAGCCAAAATTCACGTGGAAGCTGAACAACACTCTACTCAATGAAAGCTTGGTCAAGGAAGAAATAAAGAAAGAAATTAAATACTTTTTAGAGTTTAATGAAAATGAAGCCACAACATAACCAAACTCATGGGACACAGTGAAAGCAGTCCTAAGAGGAAAACTAATAGCTCTGAGTGCCTTCAAAAATAAACTAGAGAGAGCATCCACTGGCAGCTTGACAGCACACCAAAATCTCTAGAACAAAGGAAGCAAATTCACCCAAGAGGAGTAGACTGCAGGAAATATTCATACTCAGGGCCAAAAATCAATCAAGTGGAAACAAAAAGAACTATTCAAAAAAAAAAAATCAACCAAACCAGGAGCTGGTTCTTTGAGAAAATCAACAAGATAGATAAACCCTTAGCCAGAATTACTAGAGGGCACAGGGACACTATCCTAATTAACAAAATCAGAAATGAAAAAGGAGACATAACAACAGAACCTGTGGAAATCCAAAACATCATCAGATCCTTCAACAAAAGGCTATGCTCAACAAAACCATAAAACCCGGATGAAATGAACAAATTTCTAGACAGATACCAGGTACCAAAGTTAAATCAGGATCAGATTAGTGACCTAAACAGTTCCATATCTCCTAAAGAAATAGAAACAGTCATTAATTGTCTCCCAAACAAGAAAGGCCCAGGACCAGATGGGTTTAGTTCAGAGTTCTATCAGACCTTCAAAGAAGACCTAATTCCAGCTCTTCTCAAACTATTCCACAAAATAGAAACAGAAGGTACTCTACCTAATTCATCCTATGAAGCCACAATTACTCTGATACCTAAACCACATACAGACCCAAGAAAGATAGAGAACTTCAGACCAATTTCCCTCATGAATATTGATGCAAAGTTACTCAATAAAATCCTTGCTAACAGAATCCAAGAACACATCAAACAATCATCCATCATGATCAAGTAGGCTTCATTCCAGGCATGCAGGGATGGTTTAATATACAAAAATCCATCAACATAATCCACTATATAAAAAACTCAAAGACAAAAACCACATGATATTCTTGTTAGATGCTGAGAAAGCATTTGAGAAAATCTAACACACCTTCATGATAAAAGTCTTGGTAAGATCAGGAATTCAAGAACCATACTTAAACATAATAAAAGCAATAAACAGCAAACCAGTAGCCAACATCAAACTCAATGGAGAGAAGCTGGAAGCAACCCCACTTAAATCAGGGACTAGGCAAGGCTGCCCTCTTTCTCCCTACCTATTCAATATAGTACTCGAAGTACTAGCCTGAGCAATTAGACAACAAGAGGAGATCAAGGGGATACAAATTGGTATGGAAGAAGTCAATATATTACTATTTGCAGATGATATGATAGTATATATAAGTGATCCTAAATATTCCATCAGAGAATTCCTACACCTGATAAACAGCTTCAGGTCCATAGCTGGATATAAAATTATGTCAAACATATCAATGGCTGTTCTCTACTCAAAGGATAAACAGACTGAGAATGAAATTAGGGAAACAATACCTTCACAATAATCTCAAATAATATAAAATAACTTGGTGTGACTCTAACTAAGGAAGTGAGAGATCTGTATGACAGGAACTTCAAGTCTCTGAAGAAAGAAATTGCAGAAGATTTGAGAATTTGGAAAGATTTCACATGCTCATGGATTGGCAGGGTTAATATAGTCAAAATGGCTATCTTGCTGAAAGTTATCTACAGATTCAATGCAATCCCCATCAAATTTCCAACCCAATTCTTCACCAAGCTAGAAAGGGCAATTTGCAAATTCATCTGTAATAACAAAAAACCTAGGATAGCAAAAACTATTCTCAACAATAAAAGAACCACTGGTGGAATCACCATGCCTGACCTCAAGCTGTACTACAGAGCAATTGTGGCAAAAAACTGCATGGTACTGGTATAGTGACAGAAAGGTAGACCAATGTAATAGAATTTAAGACCCAGAAATGAATCCACATACCTATGGTCACTTGATCTTTGCCAAAGGAGCTAACACCACCCAGTGGAAAAAAGACAGCATTTTCAACAAATGGTGCTGGCACAACTGGCGGTTATCAAGTAGAAGAATGAGAATTGATCCATTCTTATTTCTGTGTACTAAGGTCAAGTTTAAGTGGATCAAGGAACTCCACATAAAACCAGAGACACTGAAACTTATAGAGGAGAAAGTGTGGAATTTCCCCATCCCATATCCCACCTGACATCTATAATCCCTGGGGCCTCCAGTCTGTTATGTGCATTATCTCTGAATGAACACAGACCAGGCAGTCCTCTACTTTATTTGTGTTAAGGACCTCATATTTGCTGGTGTATGTGGCCTGTTTGGTGTCCAGTGTTTTCAAGATCTCGGGGGTCCAGATTAACTGAGACTGTTGGTGTTCCTTCAGGATCGACCTCCTCAGCTTCTTTCAGCCTTCCCTAATTCAACAATAGGGGTCAGCTGCTTCTTTCCACTGGTTAGATGCAAATATCTCTATTTGTTTCTTTCAGGTGCTTCTTGAGTCTTCTGGAGTGCAGTCATGTTATATGCCTTTTTGTAAGTGCTCTATAGCCTCGTAATAATGACCTCCCCTTGGGACTGCCCCTTGAGATGGATCCCACTTTGTGTCTGTTGCTGGACCTTCTTTTCCTCAGGTTCCTCTTCATTTCCTTTCCTGTAATCCTTTCAGACAGGAACAATTATGGGTCAGACTTGTGAAGCTGGGATGACCCTCCTCCCACATTTGATGCCTTGTCTTTCTGCTTGAGGTGGATTTTGTAAGTTCTCTCTCACTACTGTAAGGCATTTCATCTAAGGTTCCTCCCTTTGAGTCCTGAGAGTCTCTCACCTCACAGGTCTCTGGTGCATGCTGGAAGGTCCCTCCAACTTCCTACCTCCTGAGGTTGCCTGTTTTCATTCTCTTTGCTGGCCCTCAGGGCTTCAGTCATTTTCCATTTTGAAATATCAGATATTTCCCCTCTTAACCCCACTCCCTCCCCCCTCTCTACTTTCCTTTCCAGGTCCCTCTCTCCAGCCCCACTTGTTATTGCTTTCTTCTCTCTCCCAAATGTGAATGAGGCATCCACACTTTTGCCCTTCAGCTTGTTGACATTTTTGAGTTCTGTAGACTATATCTTTGGTATTCTATACTTTTTTTTCTAACATCCACTTATGAGAGAGTACATAGCATTCATGTCTTTTTGTGTCTAAGTGACCTCACTCATGATGATATTTACTAGTTCCATCCATTCGCCTGCAAAACTCAGGTTGTCTTGGTTATTAATAGCTGAGTAGTATTCCATTATGTAAATAAATGACATTATTTTCTGTATCCATTCTTCTGTCATGGGACATCTGGGTTGTTTCTAGCTTCTGGCTATCACAAAAACATAGTGGAACAAGTGCCCCTGTGGCATGGTGGGGCATCTTTAGGGTATATTCCCAAGAGTGGAATTGCTGGGTCTTCAGGTAGATCTTTTTCCAGTTTTCTAAGGTACCTCCAGATTGATTTCCAGAGTGGTTGTACCAGTTTTCAATCCCATTAGAAATGGATGAGTGTTTCTCTTTCTCTACATCCTCTTCAACATGTCTTGTCACCTGAGGTTTTGGTCTTAGCCATTCTGATTATTGTAGAGTGGAATCTCAGGGTCATTTTGATTTGCATTTTTCTGATCACTAAGGATTTGAACATTTCTTTATGTGCTTCTCAGCTATTTGAGATTCCTCTGTGGTGAATTCTCTGTTTAGTTCTATACCACTTTTTTTTTTTTTTTTAAATTGGGTTGTTCGGTTTTTTGGTAATTCACTTCTTGAGTTCTTTATATATTTTGGATATTAGATCTCTATCAGATGTGGGGATAGTGAAGATTTTTTCCCTATCTGTAAGTTGCTGTTTTGTCTTATTAACTATGTCTTTGGACCTACAGAAGATTCCCAGTTTTGTGAGGTCTGATTTATCAGTTTTTGATCTTAGAGCATGAGCTAATGGAGTTCTATTTAGGAAATTTCTCCCTATGCCAATGAGCTCCAGGCACTTTCCCACTTTCTCTTCTGTTAGATTCAGTGTATCTGGTTTCATGTTGAGGTCCTTGATCCACTTGGACTTGAGCTATGTGCAAGGCGACATAAGGGTCTATTTTCACTTTTGTACATACAGACAGCCAGTTAGGCCAGCACCACTTATGAAGATGTTTTCTTTTTTCCATTTTATATTTTTGGCGTCTTTGTCAAAAATCAAGTGATGGTAAGTATGTGGTTTTATTTATGGGACTTCAATTCTATTCCATTGATCAACATGTCTGTCTCTGTTCCAATACCATTCCGTTTTTACCACTATTGCTCTATAGTAAAGCTTGAGGTAAAGGATGGTGATTCCCCCGGCAGTTCTTTTATTGTTGAAAATTGTTTTCACTATTCTGGATTTTTGCCTCTCCAAATGAATTTGAGAATTGTTCTTACCATGTATTTATAGAATTGTGTTGGGATTTTTGATTGGGATTGCACTGAATTTATAGATTGCCTTTGGTAGGATGGCCATTTTTACCATGTTAATTCTGCCCATCCATGAGCATGGGAGATCTCTCCATTTTCTGAGCTCTTCTTTCATTTATTTCTTGAGAGTCTTGAAGGTATTGTCATACAGGTCTTCACTTGTTTGATTAGAGTTATCCCAAGATATTTTATATTATTTGTGGCTATTGTGAAGGGAGTTGTTTCCTTAATTTCCTTCTCAGCCTGTTTATCATCTGTATAAATGAAGGCTACTGATTTATTTGAGTTAATTTTTATATCAGGCCACTTTGCTTAAGTTGTTTATCAGCTGGACAAGTTCTCTGGTTTGGGGTCACTTATATATACTTTCATTTCATCTGAAAATAGTGATACCTTTATTTCTTCTTTGCCAATTCATGTCCCCTTGATCTCTTTTTGTTGTCATACTGTTCTAGCTAGCACTTTGAGTATTATATTGAATAGATATGGGGAGAGTGGGCATCCTATTTTGGTCCCTGATTTTAGTTGGGTTGCTTCAAGTATGTCTCCATTTAATTTGATATTGGCTGTTGGTTTGCAGTAAATTGCTTTTATTATGTTTAGGTATGGGACTTGAATTCCTGATCTCTATAATACTTTTAACCTGAAGGAGTGTTGTATTTTGTCAAATGCTTCTTCTGAATCTAAGGAGATGATCTTGTGATTTTTTCCCATTGAGTTTGTTTATATAGTGGATCATGTTAATGAATTTTCGTATATTGAATCATCCTTGCATTCCTGGGATGAAGCCTACTTGATCATGGTGAATGATGGTTTTGATGTGTTCTTGGATTCAGTTTGCAAGAATTTTATTGAGTATTTTTGCATCAATATCCATAAGCAAGATTGGTCTGAAGTTCTCTTTTTTGGTTGGGTCCTTGTGTGGGTTAGGCATCAGGTTGTGGCTTCATAGAATGAGTTAGGTAAAGTTCCTTCTCTTTCTATTTTATGGAATTGTTTAAGGAAAATTGGTATCAGGTCTTCTTTGAAGGTCTGGTAGAATTCTGCACTAAATCCAACTGGCCTTGGGCTTTTGGGAGTTTTTTTTTTTTTTTTTTAACCTCTATTCCCTTGTGCAATATGGGCCTGTTTAGATAGTTTACCTACTCTCGATTTAACTTTGGTATGTGGTATCTGTCCAGAAAACCATCCATTTCATCTAGATTTTCCAGTTCTCTTGAGCTTTAATAGTAGGATCTGATCGTATTTTGAATTTCTTTTCTTTCTGTTGTTCTTATGCCCTTTTCATTTCTGGCTTTGTTAATTTGGATATTGCCTCTGAACCTTTTAGTTACTTTGGCTAGGGGTATATCTATCTTATGGATTCTTTCAAAGAACTAGCTTCTGGTTTATTGATTCTATGTATTGTAGTTTTTATTCCTATTTATTTGATTTTGGCCTTGATTTGACTATTTTCTGCTTTCTACTAATCTTGGGTGAGTTTGCTTCTTTTTGTTCATAATTGAGAATTATGCTTGGTTGATTTTTTTCCTTGATGAATATGAAGTGTCCTTCTTCATCACACTTGACAACTTTTGGCTGAAAGTCTATTTTATTGGATATTAGGATGGCAACTCCTGCTTGTTTCCTGGGACCATTTGCTTGGATGGCTTTTTTTCCAACATTTTGCTCTGAGATAGTGTCTGTCTTTATTATTGAGGTGTGCTTCTTGTATACAGCAAAATGCTGGATCTTTTTTGTGTATCTAGTCTGTTAGCTTATGTCTTTTTATAGGTGAGTTGATTCCATTAATATTGAGAGGTATTAAAGAGAGATGAATGTTGCTTCCTCATATGTTTGTTTTTGTGGGTAACTTTATGTGATTTTGGTTCTCTCCTTTTGGCTTTCTTGTGAGATATCTTGTCCTCTTTCCGAGGTTTTCTATTACCACATTTGCCTCCATTTGTGTTTCCTTTATTGTTTCTACTTCCATATTTAGGTCTTGGATCACTTTATTCAATTGCCTCACCTGTTTACCTGTGATCTCTTGTATTTCTTTCAGTGAGTTATTTGTATCCTCCTTAAAGGACTCTATTATATTCATGAGATAGGACTTTAGGTCTGTTTCCTGATTTTCAGGTATGTTGTTTTATTTAGGGCTTTCTGTGTTGGTAGAACTGGGTTCTGATGATGCCTTCAATATTGACTCCTTTTGCTTAAGGTCTTGTGCTTGCCTTTCACCATATGGATATCCCTGGTATTTGTTGGTCTCAGTGACTATCTGGATTCTGCCTCATTTGTCCCTGGGTTGCTTCAGATCTCCTTGTAGGCCTGTGGCCCTGGCTGTAGCAGACCACCCGTGGGACCTTCCAACTGGGGGCTCTTCACAGGGGCAGAGAAGCTGTTGATCTGTTGCCCTGGGTGCAGTAGATCTCCTGGGAGGCCTTCAGACTTTCGGGTCTTTAGTAGAGTAGTTAAGCTGTTGTCCAACTGCTCTGAGTGCAGTGGTTCCTTTATGATGTGTCAGGATATGGTGCTGGAGCTGACCAGCTAGGAGTCTGTCTCAGCAGAAAGGATCAGGCAGTGTCAGTGTTTTCTATGGTGTCTTCTGAACCTGAGATTCTCTCTTTTCTCTCTTATTCTGTTGATGCTTGTATGACTCCTGATCTCTTTTCTAGGTTTTCTTTATCCTGTGTTGTCTCACTTTGTGATATTTTTTATTGCTTCTATTTCTATTTTTATCTCCTGGATGGTTTTGTTCAATTCCTTGACCTGTTTGGTTGTATTTTCCTGTAACTCTTTAATAGAATTTGTGTTTCCTCTTTAGGGATTCTAATTGTTTACTTGTGTTCTCCTGGATTTCTTTAAGGGAGTTATTTAATTTCCTTCTTAAAGTCCTGTATCATCATCATGAGATATGATTTTAAATCAGAGTCTTGCTTTTCTGGCGTGTTGGGGTAACCAGGGTTCACTGTTGTGGGAGAACTGGGTTCTGAGTATGCCAAGTAGCCTTGGATTCTGTTGCTTATGTTCTTGCCCTTGACTCTTGCCATCTGATTATCTCTGTTGGTAGCTGATCTTGCTGTCTCTGACTGTGACTTGTCCCTCCTACAAACTTGTGTGTCATTATTCCTGGGAGGCCAATTCTCTAATATACATTAGAAATTTTAGAATGTCATTAAAATTTGAGTATGTCAGCTGTGGCACAGGATCAGGTCTGGGGTGCAGACAGAAACCAGAAGGATCCCGTCCGTTGCTGTTCCTTGGTTCCTGTGTCCTGATGGCTCTGGGAGGGTTCCTATTGGGCCAGGAAGTTGAAGAGAAGTGGTGGTCTTACCTGTGCTCACAGGTGTGTCGCCACTCCTGGGAAACCAGCTCTTTCCTGACAGTGTTTGTGTATGGAGCATGGTGGCACAGGATCAGATCCTGGCACAAATGGAAACTGGAAGGATCCTGTCCCAAGCTGCTCCTCAGTTCCTTTGTCCTGAGGGTCCTAGGAGGGTCCCTCTGAGCAGAAGTGGTGGTCTTATCTGTGCTCACAGGCCGGTCTGCATTCCTGGGAGACCAGCTCTTTTCTGGCAGTATTTGGGTATGGAGTGCTGTGTCATCGGATCAGCTCTTGGTGCAGACGGAAAATGGAAGGCTCACTGAAGTCTTTAAATAGGCTTAGTCAAACCTTATTTATATTCATTTCTTCCAAATTTGTATCAGAAGAGTGGCATTCTGGGCACAGGCCCATAGGCCTATAAATGGAAGGTGAAATGCCACCTGCTTCTTAAATGGTTAAATCCTCAAATCAGCTTTTTTCTCACAAATCCATTTACTCAACCATGTTTAAGGTGGTGCTATCTTTGCACCTCTGAAAAGTTTTCTTCTGATCTCTGACAACATTTTTCTTACTTCTCAGGAAGAGAAATGGCCTACTTACTCTTAATATTAAAGGTAGATTCTGCTTAGTCTTTCAATTAAGTCTAAGTTGCTTTGTTTTAACAGACAATTGTCTTTATAATATGTTCTTGAATTTTAACCAGTATATTTTTTCATGAATATTTCTTAATATGTACTATGTAATGCCATAATTTTAGGTCCTAGATATGTAACAGTGAACCAACCAACACTTATCCAGACTCTAAAGAAATTTGTACTCAGTTTATAAAGAAACAGAAAATAAACATGTTATACACTAGAAATTATAAGTTCAACTCCTTCACTTCTTTGTGTTTTCCTGTATTTGTTTAAGGGATTTATGTGTTTCCTCTTTAAGGGCTTCTACCTGTTTACCTGTGTTCTCCTATATTTCTTTAAGGGAGCTACCTATGTCCTCCTTAAGGTCCTCTACCATCTTCATGAAATGTGATTTTAGGTCAGAGGCTTGCATTTCAGGTGTGTTAGGATATCTGGGGCTTGCTGTGGTGGGAGAACTGGGTGCCAAGTGGCATTGGTTTTTATTGCCTATGCTCTTCTGCTTGCCTCTCATGAGGGGATCCAAATTGAAGAGTTAGGGGAAGAACTTAAGGAGCTGAAGGGGATTGCAACCCCACAGAAAGAACAACAATATTAACTAACCAGGTTCCTTAGTGCTCCCAGAGACTAAATCACCAACTAAAGAGTACACATGGATGGGTCCATGGCTCCCACTACATGTGTAGCAGAGGACTGCCCTTTCTGGCATTAATGGAAGGGGACATGCTTGATCTTGTGGAGGCTTTTTGCCCCAGCGATGCTGCAGTGGGTGGGAGAGCATTCTCCTAGAGGCAAAGTGTAGGGGGAGGGATGTGGGGTTTGTGGAGGGGAGATTGTGAAGGGGGACAACCTTTGAAATGTTAATAAATAAAATACTAAATTAAAAAAAGAAATTATAAGTCCCATAACAAAGTAAACCAGGAGGAAACTGGGCAGTAGGTTGGGGAAAGCAAAGTAAGGCCGGTTAGTGGGTTAGTGTTTTCCATAATTAAGCAGAGGAAGAGGTGCTTGGAGGACACAAAGCCAGAGCATAAAGGAGATGCTTGATGCAGGAAGCAGGAGGTTATATGAACAAAGCCTTGATAAGCATAAGTCAGTGTGTGGGTTGTGTGGTGGGAGTGGTGATCAGATTGAGGACCAGACTATAACCTCTCTCTCAGATATGTGTGGTTTGACCATCTTTGAGTGAAATGAGCTGAAGTTGGTAAGTTCAAGGCAGTAGAATTATCCAGAGGGAAGTGAAAACCCTGCTTTGTGTTGCGTGTTTGAAATGCAGAAAGCAGAGCTGCAGCTACTCTGTCAGTTAGTCAAGGTCTGTTGCAATTCTAGAACCACGTGCAGAAGGGCATGAGAAGTTGCACAACTGAGAATAGGCCTGGGAATTTCCAGTTTGTTTTTTTTTTTTCATCCATAAATAATTCTGGAGTCACATTTATAAACTTTCAGATGAGTCACCAATTTCCAGGCAAAGTAATGGAAGGATGGTGCAACAACCACTGATAGATTAGAAACACTGTTCACGGGAAATAACCTAAACCCCAATTAAAGGATGTCAAAGATAAGGAAAAAAATTCTGTCAGTTATGTAAGAATGAGGATGCCTATTTCCAACCACTTCTCAAAATGTGGGCAGACTGCCTGTAATTAATTACTGCTAAGCCAGCCAGCATTGGCCCATACAGCCATTTGTCATTACTGCACCCACTCACAACAGCCTCCACTCAGCTGCAGGTCATCACACTGGCCATCAGTTTGCCAGGAGTATTAAGCAATTTGTCAGAGTACAGACATCTGCAAAGATGCCTGTGTTAGCTGGGTCTACGAAGCATACTGCCTCTCTCCAGACCTTGTCATGACTGCTTACTTCCTATATCATTTGAAGCAAAGCAGCACCGGCAGGAAGAATTGTAGTTTCAAATGCAACATTGCAGTGAATCAGAAGCATTTCAGGTACATTACTCAAGAGCAGCGATTTTACATTTTTTGCACATATTGAAAATAAAATAGAAGTGACAAACTATTTGCTCTTTATAAAGGGAGCAATGAAATTTTAAACTTTTTATAAATTAAATTTCCATATATACAGTGTGTATTTGATTGGTTCAGTCATCATTCTAGACTCACAATCATTCCTCACTGACACAGTGGTATATTTCGCTTTTGTATAATATGCAATATGCTTTGTCTTGGCATTTCCTTTTTACAATATTAAAACATTTGTAACTCATATTGTACACGATTTCATCTTATCATTTTATTTAAAATGATGTCAAACATTGTCATTGCTCCTGCTTAATATACAATTGTAGTTTTAAGATTATAAAATATCACATAATTCTGGCTCCAGTGCTAAATTCTTCACTAGCTCTCTACTATTCTCAAAATAAATTTATGAATTCTTTAGTAGATAATCTTGGCCTTCTAGATTTTTTGGTACAATTTCTCAAACATTTGATATGGCTTACATTTGCAATTCACCACTAATGTTCACTAAGTAGTGATTTTGATTATGAGGGTGCTGGTCTAATTGACCCATCTGTCTAATGAGTTAAAAACCAAATAGAATATTGAGAGGCAGTAGAAACTGTGAAAATTAGGGCCTGGATGGAGGAAAAGGGCCAGTAGTGATGCCCCTTTGATGAGTGCATCTTGTCCCTGGTCTTTTAATTTCTCTCTCTTTTCTCAGTTGTAGATTAAACAGCTTTCCTATGACACATGTTTTTGTCATGTAACACCTCAGCATAGGTGCATCAGCAAGTACTGTGGGCTGAAACCTCAGAGACTATTAACCAAAATAACTATTTTCTCTATTATTATTATTATTATTATTATTATTATTAGTAGTAGTAGTAGTAGTAATTATTGCTTTTCTTATTACTACTACTGCTATTTTAGAGAGATAGTCTGACTACATATCCCTGATTGTCCTGGAACTCACTATGGAGGTCAGACTGGCCTTGGTCTGGAGATGCATCTGCCTCTGCTTCCTGAGAGCTAGAATCAAAGGCATGCGGCACCACATCAGGATCTTTTCTCACTTTAAATAGTTCGTGTCACACATTTTATCAAATTGACAGGAAACTTGTCTATCACACTAGTACCATAACCTCTGTCAATCTGGAGTGATGAGGTATTTGTGAGTCAATGATGCTTTGTCCTGTTTCTCTAGTAATTTTCTGTTTGGATTTGATGAGTTGTGTTATCTTCACTGGGCTCAATACTCTTGTTTCTAAAGACGCTTAGAATGAGCTTTTTGGGTAACCTGATCTTCATCCCTCACAAACAACTCAGTTTCTCTGATGTCGTCCAGGTAGTCGATGAGGACCTGGATGCTATCCTTTCCATATCGCTGTTTTTTTTTTTTTTTTTTTTTTTTTTTTTTTTTTTTTTTTATTATTATTTTCTTTATTTACTACAGTTTCTCCTTCCTCTTTTCTGACCCTCCT
>NC_034600.1:17119090-17165793 GCF_900095145.1 Mus pahari
TTTTTTTTGAGACAGGGTTTCTCTGTGTAGCCTTGGCTGTCCTGGAACTCACTCTGTAGACCAGGCTGGCCTCGAACTCAGAAGTCCACCTGCCTCTGCCTCCCTAGTGCTGGGATTAAAGGCGTGCACCACCACACCCGGCTCCTTTCCGTATCTTGATTATCAGCTTTTTAGATTAGATGCTGGTACATAGAGGTCTGAATTTATCACTCATCGAATAGATTCATAAGTGACCATGAACACTTCTGTTGTCTGTGTGTTATTACTGAGGGACTATCTTCTTTGATATAAAATGTATCTCCAACAGTTCCAACCTTTGCCTCCTTAATACAATGCTGTCATTCTTATCAGTGGACTCACTTAGGCTGCAGAGAGATTTAGGACTTACAGTTTTTAGTACTTCGATTAGTAAATTTTGCCAATAAAATTGAAGAGAAATACTAAGGTAATTTAAAAAGTCTCAGAAAATCTTGGAAAAAAGTCTTTGGTTTCAAATAAGAATGTGCAAAATTTGAAAACCATTCAAAGCTGAACGAGGGAGGCTGCTTCTGACAACAGCTGCAAGCTTTGTGGTAACTGTACCAGTTTCTTTTTATTGTTACTAATGAAGGGCTGTTATCACCACACTAAGAGCATGGCACTACCCTGCTTTCAAACATCCTTCCAGTAAAAACCTTCTTCCAAGTGTAAACCATCAGAAGAGACAATATTTACATGGGCCAAGTAGAAGACACTAACATTTACATGAACCAATCAGAAAAGACTAGCATTTTCATGGACAAATCAGAAGAGACTAACTAATATATACATGTTTACACTCTCATGGCATGGGTCTCAGTCTGAATCTGTCTTTCCTTTGCCACTACCATCATGTCTGTGCCTGTGTAATATTACAGGAGATATATAGTTCAGGCTCCATCTCCCCATTGCTAGGAGTCTTAGCTAATATTATGCTTGTAGACTCCTGGGAGTTTCCTTTATATTGAGTTTCTAGTTTTTCTGTCAGATGTCAGACCCTAGTTCCAGTTGTCTCTCCCCATACTCTCCCCCTTCATCTTCCTCCAACCTGATCCACCCCATTCTCACCCACAAGCAATATCTATTCTATTTTCTCAACTTAAGTAGACTCAACTTTCCCTAATTTGAACCCTCCTTATTACTTAGCTTCTCTGGTCTATGGATTGGAGTATCATTATCCTTCTCCTTGGAGATAAATGAGTACATACCATGTTTGTCTTTCTGGGGCTGTGTTACCTCACTCAGGCTTTTTTCTAGTTTGATCATTTTGCCTGCAAGTTTCATGATATTTTTTAACAGCTGAGTAGTACGACATTGTGTAAATGTACCACCTTTGCTTTATCCATTCTTCTGTTGAGGAATATCTAGGTTGCTTCCAGTTCATATCTATTAAGAATAAAGCTCCTATGAACATAGTTGTGCAATTATCCTTGCAGTAGGATGGAATGTTCTTTGGTTATATGGCCAGGAGTGATTAACTGGGTCTTGATGTAGATTGAATCAATTTTCTGAACAATCTCCATATTGATTTCCATATTGGCTGTATAAATTTTCAATCCTGCCAGTAATGGATGAATACTCCTCTTGTTCCACATTCTTGCCAGCATGAACTATCACTTGTTTTATTGATCTTAGCCATTCAGAAATGTGTAACATGGAACTGCAAAGAAGTTTTATTTTGCATTTTCCTGATGTATAAGGATGTTGACCATTTCTCTAAATGTTTCTTGGCCATTTGAGATTTCTTTGTTGAGAATTTTCTGTTTAGATTTGTACCCATTTTTAAACTGGATTATTAGTTTTTTTTTAATGTGTAGTTTCCTATTCTGTAGGCTGACATTTTGTCCTCTTGGTGGTGTCTTTTCCTTTAAAGAACCATTTTCCTTCGTGCAGTTTCGTGAAGTCCCACATATTAATTGTCAATCTTAGTGTCTATACTACTGGTGTTCTGTTCAGGGAGTTGTCTCCTCTGCCACTTTATTCCACATTTTCTTTTCTATCAGATTCAGTGCCCCTGGTTTTATGTTGAGGTCTTTGATCCACTTGGATTTGAGTTTTGTGCAGGGTGATAGATTTGGATTCTTCTACATTTTAACATCCAGTTAGACCATCAGAATTTGTTAAATATGCTTTCTTTTTCTCTATTGTAAAATTTTGGCTTCTTTGCCAAATATTAGATGTCCAGAGGTGTGTGAATTTATGTCTGGGTCTTCAATTCAGTTTCATTAATAAGCCTGTCTGTTTGTATGCCAATACTATGCAGTTTTTATTACTATTGTTCTGTGGTAGAGCTTTAAATCAGGTATGGTGATACCTTTAGAAGTTCTTTTATTTTGCAGGATGATTTTAGCTATCCTGGGTTTTTTGGTTTTCAATAAGAAGTTGAGTATTGTGTTTTCAAGGTCTGTAAAGAATTGGGTTGGAATTTTGACGTGGAATACATTGATTCTATAGATTACCCTTGGTAAGATAGCTATTGTCATTATGTTAATCTTACCAATCCATGAGCATTTGGAACCCTTCTGTCTTCTTATGTTTTCTCATGTCCTCTCCAATTTGTTTCTTCAAAGAATTGAAGTTCTAGTCCTACAGGCTTTCACTTGCTTGATTACACCAAGATAGATTATTTGTGGCTGCTGTGAAGGTTGATGTTTCTCTGAATTCTTTCTCAGACCCTTTATCATTTGTATATAGGGCTACTTTTATTTTTAATTTTTATTTTTATTTTCAGTTATTCTTGTATCCAAGCACTTCAATGACAGTGTTTATTAGGTGTAAGAATTCTCTGGTAGAATCTTTGTAGTCGTTTATATATACATTATCATATCACCTGTGGATAGACATACTTAGATCTCTTTCCTAGTTATATCTCCTGATTTTCTTTTGTCTTGTTGTTTTAACTAGAACTTCAAGTAGGAGTTGAATAGCCAGAGAGAGTGGGCAGTTTCTTGTTCCTGGAGTTTAGTGGAATTGCTCTGTATTTCTATTTAATTTGATGTTGCCAATCAGCTTGCTGTATAATGCCTTCATTATGCTCAGATATGTCTCTTGTATACCTAATCTCTCCAAGACTTTTATTAACATAAGATATTGGATTTTGTCAAAGGCCCTTTTGGCATCTAATGAAATGATTATGCAATTTTTTCTTTTGGTTTGTTTATATGGTGGATTATATTGACTGATTTTTATATATTAAACTATCCTTGCATCCCTGTAATGAACCCTACTTGGTCATGGTGGATGATCGTTTTGATCTGTTCTTAAATTCTGTTTGCAAATACTTTATTCAATATTTTTGCCTCAATGTTCTTGGGGTAAATTGCTCTGAAATTCCTTTCTTTATTCAGTTTTTGTGTGGTTTCAGTATTAGGGTAACAGTGGCCTCATAGAATGAGTTTGGCAATCTTCTACTTCTTTTTTGTATAGTGTGAAGAGTATTGGAATTAGCTCTTTGAGAGTCTGGTAGAGTTCTGCATTAAAACCATCTTTGCTGTTTGTTGTTGTCCTTTGTTTGCTTCTTTTTCTTGGGAGACATTTAATGATTGGTTCTATTTCCTTCAGAGTTATAGGCCCATTTAAATTGCTTATCTGGTCTTGGTTTAACTTTGGTAAGTAGTATCTGTCAAGAAAACTGTCCATTTCTTTTAGATTTTTCCAATTTTGTGGAGTATAATTTTTGAAGTATTACCTAATGATTCTTTGGATTTCTTTGGATCTGTGTTGTGATAGCTCTATTTTAATTTTTCATTTTGTTAACTTGGATATTCTTTCTGGGTCATTTAGTTGGTTTGGATGAGGGTTTGTCTATCTATTTTATTTTCTCAAAGAGACAACACTGTTTCATTGATTTTTGTATTGTTCTCCTATTTTATTGAGTTCAGCACTAGTTTATTTCTTTTCATCTACTTCTCTTGAGTGTGTTTGTTTTTTTTTTTGTTTGTTTCTTTTTGTTTTTGTTTTTGTTTTTGTTGTTCTAGAGCTTTCAGATGTGCTGTTAAGTTTGCTAGGATGAGATATCTCTAACTTCTTTATGAAGGCACTTAGTGCGTAAACTTTCCTCTTAGCACTACTGTCATTGTGTCCCATAAATTTAGGTATGCTGTGCATTCATTTTCATTGAATTCTAGGAATTCTTTAATTTCTTTCTTTGTTTCCTCCTTGATGCCGTAGTCAAGCAACAAGGAATTGTTCAGTTTCCATGACTGTGTAGGCTTTCTTCTGCTTCTGTTGCTTTTGCTATCCTGCAGGGGGTTATTTCAATTTTCTTGTATCTCTTGAGACCTGCTTTATGACTGAACTGGTCAATTTGGGGAAGGTTCTGCAAGGTCCTGAGAAGAAGGTATCCTTTTGTGTTTTGGTGAAATGTTTTGTAGTTATCTTTAGCTCCTTTTGGGTCACAATGCCTGTTAGTCCATTATTTCTCTGTTTATTTTCCATTTGGATGATCTGTCGATTGGGAAAAGTTGGATATTCTTAATTATTGTATTCTCCCACTGTAGTATATTAGTTCTTATTAATAATCACCCACTATTCATGTGTGTGGTTCAATGTGTAATTTAAGCTTTAGTAATGTTTCTTTTACAAATATGGGTGCATTTGTGTTTGGGGCATAGTTGTTCAAAACTGAGATGTCACCACGGGGAATTTTTCTTTTGATGAGAGTATTTAATGCCCTTCTTTACCTCTTTTGATTAATTTTGGTTAACATCTGTTTTGTCAGATATTAGAAAGGCTGCACCAGCTTGCTTCTTGGGTCCATTTACTTTAAAAAAAAAAAAGAAATTTTCTATCTTTTTCCAACTGAGGTAGTATCTATCTTTGTTTTTGAGGGTTTTTTGTTTGTTTGTTTGTTTATTGTATGCAACAGAGGATGAATCCTATTTTCACATCCATTCTGAATGTATCTGTGTCTTTTATTTGGAGGAAATGAATACATTGATATTGAGATATATTAATAAGCAATGAATGTTAGTTCCTGTTATTTTGTCATTGTTCTTGATTTTTATTTTATGTATTTGTGTTTCCCTTCTTTTCATTTTGGTGGTGTGAAATTATTTATTTTCTGTGTCTTCAAGGGTATTTTTAGCCCCTTTGGGTTGTTGCCTTCATTAGAGTACCTTCTGTAGAACTATATTTATGGATAGATATTGTTTAAATTTGACTTTGTCATGAAATACCATGTTTTGTCCATTTATGGCAATTCAAAGTTTTGCTGAATAGAGTAGTCTGGACTTAAATTTTTGGTCTTTTAGAGTATGCAGGAAATCTGTCCAGGTTCCTCTGGCTTTTAGAATCTCCATTGAGAAGCCAGGTTTAATTCTAATAGGTCTGCCTTTATATGTTACTTGCTCTTTTTCCCTTATAGCTTTATATTCTTTCTTTGTTCTATATGTTTATTGTTTTGATTATTGTGTGCTTGAGAGACATTCTTTTCTGGTCTAATCTATTTGATGTTCTCTATGACTCTTGTACATTTATAGGCATCTCCTTCTTTAGGTTAGAACATTTTCTTCTTTGATTTTATCAAAAATATATTTTGGGCCTTTGACCTGGGAATCTTCTCCTTCTTCTATTCCTATTAATTTTAGGTTTAATATTTTCATAATGTTCCAGATTTTCCTATATTTTTTGTGTCAGGAGATTTTTAGATTTAACATTTTTAACCACTATATTAATTTGTTATATAGTATCAACTTTTGTATTCTGTTGGTGAAGCCTGTTCACTTACCTAGATTTCCATCTTTAGGATTCCTTCAATTTGTATTTCCTTTCTTGCTTCTATTTTTATTTTCATATTCTGGACAGGTTCATTCATTTTCTTCATCTGTTTGTGTTTTCCTTGACTTCTTTAATGGGTTTATTTATTTCTTCTTTAAACACTTCTATCATCTTCATAAGATTAGTTTTAAGGTAATTTTCTTGTGCTTCACTGTCTTCGAGCATCCAGGGTTTGCTGTAGTAGGATAGGTGGGCTCTAGTGATGCTATATTTCCCTGGCTGTTGTTGACTGTCTTATTGAGCGTGCGTTTATTCATCTGGGTCTGGAGTTATTATAGGGTTAGGTGCTCATTACTGCGTTAATTTCATTGCATATGTGTTTTCTGAATGTTTCCCCCTTGGTTTCTAACTTCTCTTTGGTGTTCTGTTCTGAGTGGCCTGTGATTCTGGTGATCAGCAAGTCTTCAGACTGGGTACAGTGTCTCTACTGGGGTTTAGGTGACTTCTGTGACCGCTGGGGTTTTAGGTACCTGCATCGCCTCTGGGATCATGGGGCCCTTGGAATTAGCATGGTTTCTGCAGTTCTGGGTCTGGTGTGTCCTATATGGTTTCAGTTACTTGAATAGACACTGGTGATCTCGGCCTCTGGGTTTCCAAGTACTCTCATGGACTCCATTAGAACAGAAATCTTCTGCTAGAGTTGTGGGCTGGTTTATGGAGCCAAAGGCATAAGGTGCTTTGGAGGGCTGATGGATGGGTAGAATCTAAGGAGTGTTAGAGGCTGCAGGTGATGTTTTATTTGGGGTTTATGTTATTATTTATTTATTTAGATTTTTTTTGTTTTTCTTTCCTTTTTTATTGGATATTTTATTTATTTACATTTAAAATGTTATCCCCTTTCCCGGTTTCTCCTCAAGAAACCCCCTATCCCATTCCCTTCCCCATGCTTCTAGGAGGGTGCTCACCCAGCCACCCACCCACTTCCCCCTCCGTGCCCTCAAATTCCTCTATGAGCCTTCACAGGACCAAGGGCCTCTCCTTCCATTGATGTCCGACAAGGAGTACTACTCAGCTATTAAAAACAATGACTTCATGAAATTCTTAGGCAAATGGATGGAGCTAGAAAATATCCTTAGTCAGAAACTCAGTCAAAAAAGAACACACTTAGTATTCACTCACTGATAAGTGGACATTAGCACAAAAGCTCAGAATACCCAAGATACAATTCACAGACCACTAGAAGCTCAAGAAGAAGGAAAACCAAAGAGTGGTTGCTTCAGTCCTTCTTAGAAGGGATTAACAAAATGCTCACAGAAGGAAATATGGAAACAAAGTGTGTAGCAGAGACTAAAAGGAAAGGACTGAAAGGAAAGGACTGAAAGGAAAGGACTGAAAGGAAAGGAAAGGATGTGAAGGAAAGGACATCCAGAGACTGTACTACCTGGGGATCCATCCTATATACCATTTACCAACCCAGACACTATTGCAGATGTCAAGAAGTGCCTATTATAGCAGTCTCCTGAGAGGGTCTGCCAGAGCTTGACAAATACAGAGGCAGAGGCTCATGAACAACCAACCAACCAACCATTGGATTTAGCACAGGGTTCCCAATGGAGCGGTTAAAGAAAGGAATTACAGGAGCTGAGGGGGTTTGCAACCCCTTAGGAAAAACAACAATATCAACCAACCAGACCTCCCAGAGCTCCTAGGGACTAAACCATCAACCAACGAGTACAGGTGGAGTCACCCATGGCTCCAGCCTCAAAAGCAGGTTTAACTAAGAATTTTTACTATCCAAAAAAAAAAAAAAAAAAAAAAAAAAAAAAAAAAAAAGAACGAACCATAAAAAAGCCTCCAATGTTCAACAAGAAATGAGAGCCCACAGCAGCNAGCTCCTAGGGACTAAACCATCAACCAACGAGTACAGGTGGAGTCACCCATGGCTCCAGCCTCAAAAGCAGGTTTAACTAAGAATTTTTACTATCAAAAAAAAAAAAAAAAAAAAAAAAAAAAAAAAAAAAAAAAAAAAAGCAGCCATTAGGGGGCAATGTTCAACAAGAAATGAGAGCCCACAGCAGCTGCAGTGGTATTTGTTTCAATTGGCTAGCAAGTCAGGAAAGGCACATTGAAACTGTTAAGTCATAAGGAAACAAACCCTGGAGATGCAAAGGGAAGAATTACTAAAACAGCTCCATCTACCTCATTTCCTTAGGCCATTTGAGTTTTCGAAACATCTTGCAAATAAATGAATGTGCGGTTTTCTAAAATTGGAACAATGGCAAGGCTTGAAGACACACAGACTACAAGCTTCCTACCTTGTTAAGAGTCCAGTGGGCAGGCTAAACTACACAGCCCTCCATCAGGAGAACATGAGGACAGAGGTTCCTCTCTTTTTACAGTGAGTAAATCACCTCCAAGGGTTTGGCAGAAAATAACTTTTGACTAAGAGAGGCATTGACTGATTTATATAAAGGAGAAATCAAAAGTTTAAAAACAATCCAAAGCAAAATGGAGCATAGTGATGCTCTAAAAAAGAATAGTTCTATGTTGGTAACCAAGAATGTTTTGCAGTAATTTTGAGCCATTTGGAAACAAATGTAAAATGTATATATTAAAATATTATTTTAAATTTCTTCTATAAACCATAGATCATGTTATATAGTTAATGACTATAGTTCCTTTGAAGCCTGTTGGAATAAGTCAACTTTGTCCTTTAAAAGAAATAATCTTTGAAAATGTTACTGCAGAGGGACAGTCTCACGCAATACTCTCTGTTCCGTCAAAACACACAATGTCAACTGGGATTTTCAAAACTAAGTTTTGAAATATCTAAGAGGAAGGGAGATCAGGAAATCCAGTTTGAGGTAAAGGAAGCTCTCAGGAGACCACACAACAGCAACAACAAAACCAAGAAACATGAAAGAAGTTTAGTTTGAGGCATGTTTGGGGAAAGAGCTCTGTGAAATTTAGTGATATTGTTGAAGTGGACAGAGATCCTGTTATTTAGATAAAATGTAATAGCACATTTTCTTAGCAGTGGGCAACCTATACCCCCTTTCACATAAAACTCTCACTTGCATTCTGGCCTCTGGGCCTTCCATGAAGGCAATTTTCAGCCTTTTTGCCTCGTTCTCTAAAGGGAAGAAAAAGAAGATGAGAAAAGGAGCTTGTATGGTATGAGAAGGGGCAGGATCCAAAAAGAGAAATTAGAAAGGGATGGGGACTATTATCACAGACAGGTTTTGACCCTCCTGGGTCCCTGACTAGGGCCCAGAAGGTAGAACTTATGCCAAGTGTGTTCTGATTCTGATGCCTCCTTAAACTGTAAGCTTCCTTTTATTCTTTTCATCGAAGCTACTAGAAATGTACCTGTTTCTCTGTGTCACTGATTGCATTAGTTCTGTTGTTGTTATAAAATTCTCTAACAAAAGCAGCTTAAGGGAGAAAGAGCTTTGGTTGGCACTTTTAGGGTACAGTCTGCCATTGGGGAGAATCCTGAGAAGAGGGAGCAGGAAGAGAAGTTACATTGTGCCTAGAGTCTGGAAGTGGCTAATGCTTCACTCAGCCCACTCAACTTCTTGTGGGTGTGCACGTATGTGCATGTTGTAGTTTTTTATTATTATTTTATTAATAGATATTTTTAATTCTTGAGAGTTTCATATATTGATACTGATTGCATTCTATATTTAAAAATATTAATTTATGTGTTTTTTGGATGAGTGATCTGTCTCAATGTATGCCTGCATGCCACAAGAGGAGATTAGATTCCATTACAGACGGTTGTGGGTTACTATGTGGTTGGTAGGGATTGATGTAAGGACCTCTGGAAGAGGAGTTGGTTCTCTTAACTCTTAACCACTGAGCCATCCTCTGAGATGCTTTTTTTTTTTTTTAATGCAGTCTGGCACCCATGCACATAAGAGTGTGATACCCACATTGAGGGTGGGTCTTTCCTCACAGCCATGGCCAGAGGTGAAGCTAATCCAGATGACCCCTCACATGCACATTCTGAGGCTTGTTTTATGGTGATGGTAGTTTCTGTTGATTTGGTAATCATTGATAATCAATAAACTGATTTTTCTAATTAAAAAATATTTTGCAATACAATTTCTCAATTCAAAAATACCGTATGAAAAGTCATTGGATAATTTAAATTCTTCCTGGAGAGCTTGAAGGATTTGTCATTGAGTGAATCTGCTAAACCAAGCCTGACAACATAGTTTGATTGCCTAGGACATATATGATGGAGGCTGAGAACTGATTCCCTCAAGTTTCTCCTCTAATTTCCACATTTAACTATGAAATGAACACATACACACACACACACACACACACACACACACACACAGACACACACATACACACACACAACCACCACCACTAACAACAACAACAACAAACAAGTAAGCACAATCTACTTCATGTTTTTGGCTTATTTCTAGTTATTTCTAGTTATGATATGTGATTAATTTCCCTTAGAAATATGGCTTCTTCTGGCTTTTGGGAGATTTCCTTTTCTCTCCACCTGATGTTTTGAACATCACTGATTCATCTTCAACTTTTGTTCCATGATTGCTCACATGGGTAGAGTGCAGTTAGGTTGCTTTTTCCATCTCTACCTGCATTTACAAAATGAGTATCTTTTTGAGTCATTTCTTCGTTCTTTGCTGATAACGCTCAAATCCATGTCCAGCACCAGTCTTCCTAGAGATATAGATCTAGATATGACTTTTCAAGTCTCCGCTTGCTAGCTGGACTTTCTCATGGTACTTTCCTTCTTTTATCCTGTACACAGAGAGCATAGGTAGGGTTCTTAGGTAGGAAACCTGCGTTCAGCTTGATTCCTCTCTTTCTTGTAAACTTTAACTCATTGTTGTCAGTTAGTCTTACCAATTATGTCTGCACACAGTGCACATTGTGTCTCATCTAGTCTGTTCAAACTTCGTTTATTACTGTTTGAAACTATTACAATAACATCATAATTGAGTTTTCTCTAGTTTGTGTTTGACTCATCATTCAAACTAGCACCAGGATCAACTTTCTAAAAGACTATTTTGATTTCATATCAAATTTGTTTTCCTGAAAAATTTAATTCATATTTTAAAGTCAAAAGTGGGGCACTGAGATTGTTCAGTGGGTCAGGCATTTGTCTCCAGGCCTGGTGAGTTCAATTCCAGGACTCACAGGAAGGAGGAAGGGAAGTGACGTCTGGTCTGCAAATTGTCTCTTAATCTCCACAAATTAGCCATGACATGTGCTTGCTAACTCATACAACACATATGCATATGAAGTGAATAATAAATGCCAAGGAAAAAGAAGATTAAAAAAGATCTATAGCTCTTTACTTTAATATTGTCCACAGTTTGGCCATATTGGCTTTTTTGGCCCTACCACACACAACATTAAAAGATTTTGTATCATAATACTTATATCCTCCACATTATATTAAGACTCAATTCCAATATCAATGGAGTCATGATACTAATATATTTTAGTATAATGTGGATTAATTAATTAATATTTGTTATTTTTGTAAAATTACGTCTGAAATTTGTAGAAGATTATAAATAATTAAAAACTTTCAATGTTTTCTCATTAACTTTCATAAGGAAGCTGAGTCAAATACTGTTCTGGGCAAAAGAAGACAAGGAAATAAAGACTAATGTTTGCTTTTGAAGAAATTGCAGTGTATGTGAGGTAATGAAGGAGAAAAAGCCATTTTTGAAAGGCAAGAATTTCCATTGCAACATGTCTAACCATTGCCTCTAAGTGAAACATTTCCTTTCCGAATCCAAATGTAAATTGTGGGACAATGGATGGACTTTCTTTATTTAAATCTTCAGGGCATATGCTAGGCTGATTTTTTTCCTTTTTAATATTTTGCTCCAGGATTTGCAGGACTGAGTGTTCCTTTCTAATACCACTGAGGTTTTAACACCATTTGATATGCTTGGGCTTTCTTTGTTTTGTATACAATTGGCAAACAGACACTTTCTGGATAAGGGTTTCACTACTGTGTGATCACAGCTTTGAAATAGACAATGAAGAACAGAAATGATGCTCAGAGATTTCAGGAGAACCTTTTCCATTTTTGAAATGTCCAATGTCCTCTACCATTTCCAAAGTAACAGTGGGTTCTCCCCAACCACTTCGTGCTTTTATTCCAGAAAGAAAACTCACTGGGATTATCTTTTTCTACTTCCCATTAATGGGCTTGCTGCCATCCTTTCTCTTCAGGTGTCTCTTTTCAAAGACAGAGGAGAGGAAAACCCTAGAAGTTAATGAGGTGACTCACATCCCAGATCATAAAAAACAGAGACATGAGAGTCAATTTGACCCTGCATCACTCTATCCCACTAGAAGCTTTGCCCTTCATCTCTGCCTTACAAAGGCTCCATAGTAGTGTTCAGTTAGCTGCTTTGCTTTGACCTCTCTCTTACAGCCTTCTTGAGACTGACATCAGTTTCCCCGAATCTATGCCTCCTTCTCCTTGCTTTACTAAAGTACAATTTAGATGTGCAACCTGTTAGTTGGAATATGTGAATGAATACAGCTGTGTAAAGATCACAGAATCAAGGCAGTTAATGCGTCCAACACACCCTAAAGAATTTTTGTGCTTCTTTTTTTGTGGCAAAAGAGCACTCAACGTGAGATCTAGTCTATTGAATTTTTAAGTGCACAGACTACATTGTCAATGAGGTGCAGTGTGTTCTGCAGCTCATCCCTAGAACTATTCATCTTTCGTAATTGAAACAGGAAATTCATCAAAGCACTCTTTCCTCCTCCTACAGCATCAGCAACTGCAATTCTAGGTTCTGCTTTTGAACCTTTGTGTATTTTCCAGAATTTTGGAATGACGTGGAATTAGAAAATTTCTGTCTCATGACTGCATTAATGAGGGTTTCACTACTGTGTGACTATAACTTTGAAATAGACAATGAAGAACAGAAATAATGCTCAAAGATTTCAGGAAAACCTTTTTCATTTATTTAATGTCCAATGTCCTCTACCATTTCCAAAGCAAGGGTGGATCTGCCCCCCCCTCACGTTGTGCTTTTATTCCAGAAAGAAACAGTATGTTCCCTTGACATACTTTTGGTCATACTCATTCATATTGCTGCAAATGCATGGTGTTCTTCACATTGTAGACAGAATTCTAATCTGTTGAATGACCTCACATCTTCTTTTCCATTCATCTGTTGGTGGATACTTGGATTGTGTGTTGTTTATAGTAAACAGTGTGCAAAGAACATAGTGGGGGTTTACTGGTGAGTTACTGATCTCATTTCTTCTGGATATATATCCAGCAGTTACATCACCACTTCAGATTATTCTATTATATGTTTATGGGTCACCATATTTGTTCTCTATGACAGCAGCTGCATTTTATAATCTCACCAAATGGTGGAATAAAAGTATTATGGTTTAGCATGTGTAATAAATAGAGTGAAAAGGAAAAGTGAATTTAATAAATAATTTACAATTTAAAATGTCCCATTACAAATACTGTTAATTTTTTACTTTGTAGTTAAAGATAAATCATTATCTACAATTTCTACTATTTTATTGCAGATAATAGGATCAAATATTTTCTTAATATCTTTACTAATAGTCATTTTGTAATAGTGATTAAAGTATCTTATTTCTCTATCATATTAAATTGCTTTTGCATTTCTGTTGTTTATTTGTGTTGGGGGTTAGGGTGTGCTATGGTACATATGTAGAGATCAAAAGAAAACTTTTAGAAATCAGTTCTTTCCTTCCTATATGTGAATTCCATGGTCTTGAACTCAGTTTCAGGCCAGTCAAGCTCACTTATCCACTGAATTATCTTATCAGCCATTTAAAATAATTTATATAGGCAAACTTACCTAATGATCTTGTGTGTGCAAGCTAATATTGTTGCCTAACTGAGAGAAGCATTAGTTGTTTTTGAGTACTTAGGATTCTGCATTCTAGAAGATGTTTGCCAGTAGCTAAGTACTGTCACAAAATTAGAAGTAGAAAGCAAACAATAGAGACAAAGCCAATGCCATTACTTCATTCTGCTTCCTGTCTCTTAGGAAGAATATGATCAAGCATGCATGCATGTTAGAATTAAGGGGAGTGTTCAAGCCTGGGAATAGAGGTATGAATCTGAATTTTAACAAGTGTGCAGGTGAATCTGGGTAAGAGTGGATAGAAGTGGCTTGAGTGATTTACCATGTCTGTGATATTACTGTAATGTGGCTATTGTCTTTATGAAAGACTAAGTAAGTTAAATTTCAAACACTGATAACTTTATTTATTTATTTATTATTTTATTTGGTAAGTAGATATATATTATATTTATATATTTATTATATTTATTATAAATACATTTAATTTAGGATTCAGTGCGTACACAGGACATTGTACATTCTGGTCATGATTATTCTGACTACTGATGTGCTATATGGGCTACAAACTCCCTTTCTTCATGTTTTTAAATTATGTGCAGAGATCTTAGAGTACATTCCTAAGACTTGTCTACAGATTTCTTTATTCATGCCTGTTGTACTAGGGTGTGATTCAGTATAGTATTTGCCCTGAACAAGTGGTTAAAATGATCAGTCCCATCATCTAATGCTGTAATCATATATTTTGAGAGCAAAAAATTCTCTAATCAATATTAACCAATTACACATATATATTTTTTTCATTTTCATGGGGGAAATTATTTCTTTCTTTTAAACATGAGAAATGAAAGTTTGGTAGTAAAGGTTGGTTTTATTTGTTTGCTTTTTTTAAATTTTAGAGTATAAGATAGCTACCATACAGTTTGCGTTTGTAAAGTACGCAATATTGTTTTGTGTGGGACATAAAACCATGCCAGGAAGGTACAGCAGATTGAGACCTGGAGGCACAGTGGACATATACCTGAGGTTTAGGCGACTCCCAGCTCCCTGCCAGACTCCTGACTTGAATGCATGCCATGCTCCTCACATAAAAGAAACATGTCCTATGGTCACTTAGACTCAAAACAGAGTTCTCCATGATAACGAGGTTCCTAGAGGTCCAGAGGGCTTAGCCAATAATTGTCCCTTCCCAGACATTCCTGCAAAAGGTATTTAATCTCGGGCCCACACTGAGAGGTGGGAATGGTACATAATGCATCCATTTTTCACCATGAACAACAAACTGTTTAGAACCATGAACTGTCTCTTTCATCAAGATACATGGTGAGGAGCCATGAAGAAGGCGTTGCCTACAGATCCACAGCTTAATTCTTCTGTAAAAGGCCTCTCAGTACTTTTAGCCACAACCGCCAAGTCTGCCTCTGCCAAGTTTGGGACAATCATCCATGGGACAAGCCAGAGCTCTCCTTTTCCACCCAGGCCCAGGCTAGACACTGTACCCAGCCTGTAGGCCCCCACTCCATTCTCTGCTCTTCTGCAACTCCCAGTGTGCCTGGGTGTCCAAGAGTCTGAGAACCCCAAGGCCCCAGTATCATAGCAGTCCTGGGGACACACAAACCAAACGCTCAGGCTTTTCTATATCTCAGACTGCACTTTTCCACCCTGGTTGCTGAGTAGGATTAGCACAGTCAAACTCCCCATAATCTACCTTCCCAAGAGGCCACACCCACCAGCACAGACATGGACTCATTATGGAGTTTTGACCTCAGCATCTGTATGAACAGTGTCGAATATTTCCTTATAGGAAGAAAGCACAATTATAATATGTATTATATGCACCTTAAAATTGATATATGAGATGTTTTCTGGGAGAAGAAAACAATGGTATAAGGAGAGTGTTTTATGTGCTAAACACAGATGGGTGTGATCACAGAGCACAAACACAAGCTTTAGAAATCCCCTAGTTTCCACTTCATTTGAGCAAAACTATATCCCAAATAAAGGTATATCAGGGTTTGTTTGTTTGTTGTTTTTTTTTTCCTTTTCAGAATCCCTTTTGTGGCTCAGGAAAATTTGAACTTCCAGTAGGCAACAAAGTTCAGCAAACATATTTAAGGGTAGAGCTGAGAAGAGACTGTAGGAATAATAATTTTGTTAGTACATTTATATATATGTTCAAGAGTATGTAGGCTGATGTACCTGTAGTGGATCTAGAAGCTTGAAATATAAATGTAATATAAACTCATTTAGAGAACAGATGATTTTATTTCAAACTTGGTTAAATTTTTAAAAATGGAATCATTTAAAAATTATAATCTTGGATAACTAATTTTTTTTTTAATTTTTTGAGACAGGGTTTCTCTGTGTAGCCCTGGCTATCCTGGAACTCACTCTGTAGACCAAGCTGTCCTCGAACTCAAAAATCCACCTGCCTCTGCCTCCCAAGTGCTGGGATTAAAGACGTGTGCCACCACTGTCCAGCTGGATAACTAATTTTAAAGCATATACACATCCCAGATATTACGTAGGCTATGTTATAGTTAAAAAAAAAAATCTTTTTTGAAATTCAACTTTAAATGGGTATTTTGATAATCCCATCCTAAATCTGCTTTTAAACTGAATCCTTAAACTTTTGAAAAGGGATTAATTATTGTTTAGCACATTCAGCATCATTTGATAGGAAAGTTTATTCAACTGATAAAGTAGGACCCATAAGACCTGAATAAGAGCTTGTTTTCCCTAGATTAATGAAATTCATTAAAGTAAGGAGTATGAAAAAATGTTTTAGATCATCATAATAAGGTTTGAAGTAATAGTGTGTAGATAAACATGAACGGTGGCAGACTATGGATAGAATATATGAAAGGAAAGTTTCACAGTCTAGGTACACATTAGGGAGTTTGATACTGATATGAGTGAGTGATGTGGGTGGTTAATTGAAACTATATTCACTAAATATATTTTTGTCATTAGAGTAATAAAACATACTTCCACCAAAATTTCTTTTTTATATTTAAAGTTACTATTTTTTATTTACATTTTTAATTTTTAAAAATTATATTTATATTTATTTTAAAAGAAGGACTCTCATCCAAGGAACTATTTCTGAGACTGAGCTGTGGGCATATCTGTTGAACATTTTTAAAAGTGAGAACAGATAATTTTAATACAATATATTTTGGTTTTGGTTCTCTGCCCTCAACTACTCCCAGATCCTCTTCACTGTCCCAAACAAATCCTCCCTCCCTCCCTCCCTCCCTCCCTTCCTTCTTTCTCTCTTTCTTTCTTCTCTTTCCATCTTTTACTTTCTTTCTTCCTTCTTCCCTTCCTTTCTTCTTTCCTCCCTCCCTCTCTTTCTTTCATTAGAATAGAGATATCTAAAAATAATTTAAACAATAAAATTAGATAAAATAAAAACCAACAAACTAAAACAGGACAATATAACCAGAAGAAAAGGAGCCCGATTTTTTAGATTATACTATACTTATTTTTCCTCCCTTCTATTTTCCTCCACCAAACCCCCATCTTTTTTCACTAATCATTACTGCATGCATTTTGTATATGTGTAAACATATATATGCTCCTAAATACAACCTGTTCAGTCTGTGTAAGTTGTATGTTCATTAAAAGTACACACACTCTCACATGTGTATACTTGAAGCTACACAGTATTATTTTCTTACAGATAAGTAGTTAATACTATGATTCCTTGTGGCTTTTTTTTTTTTTTCAGAAAATTTTACCCACTTATCTCTTTGTTATTTTACTAACTTTCCTCTTTTTATCTGACTATTCCCTTTTATCTTACCCGTCCTATTTCTCTATTTAACTCCACTTTCCTTCCTTAAAATACAGGGAGTTTCTGATGCAATGGAGAGAGGAATAGCAGGTCCCTGGCCTGGTAATAATACCATTTTTTTCTTAGTTTTTTGTTTTTTGTTTTTTTTCAATTACTCCATGATATGTATTCACATTTGAAGATTTAGAACTAGCAATGTGCAGTAAGAGAGAAAATGTGTTTGTAGGGAATCTTTGCGATCACCAGCCAGCAGAGTAATGAGCTGCTGGGGACAAGAAGGTAGTTCAGATCAACATGACTCAGTAGTCAGTGATGCTTCAAACATCAGAAGTTTGACCCCAAGAGGTTTATTTTAGACTTTTTTTTTTTTTTTTTTTTTTTTTTTTTTTTTTTTTTTTTTTTTTTTTTTTTTTTTTTTTTTTTTTTTTTTGGCTTTTTGAGACAGGGTTTCTCTGTGTAGCCCTGGCTGTCCTGGAGCTCACTTTGTAGACAAGGCTGGCCTTGAACTCAGAAATCCGCCTGCCTCTGCCTCTCAAGTTCTGGGATTAAAGGCGTGCACCACCGTGCCCCAGCCCAATTTTATAACATTTCTTTCTTGTGATAATTAAATCAGTCCCCTGGTCGCAATAACACTTCAGACATGCCTACATTTAAGCCCCTTGTAAAGTACATATGACAATTTCCATAAAGATGGATTCTATAGATTGCCAAGTTCATGGTCAGGGTCTCAGGGAGGACCCAGCATGGTATCAGACACAGGTAGTCAGAAGTTCACCAGGCTATCAGCCATGACTGCTCCCAACCTTCTGGGTGAGAAAAAAAGTTACACATTTCTCCTCTTGAAGAGACAACAACCCTTTGTGTTTAACATTCCTGGTTCCCCCAGTCCTTATCTATTAGCACCTGGACCTCTGTGTCTCCCACAATATGGTATTTGTCTTTCTATGTCTGAGTTACCTCACTCAATATGATCTTTTCTTATTATATCCATTTACTTGTGACCTTCATAATTTCATTTTTCCTTATAGCTGAATAGTATTACACAATGTAAACATACAACATTTTCTATTTTCCTTCATCAGATAGAGGACACTTAGGTTGATTATATCTTCTAGCTATTGTAAATGGGAGAGCAATGAATATGGCTAAGCAAGAATCTGTAGCGTAGAATGTCAAGTCATTTGAGCATATGCCAAGGAGTGGATAGTTAGATCATATGGTAGAATTAATCTTAACTTCTCCCTTTTTTTCAGGAAAACAAGATGCATTATGCTAATGGATATAGATATAGTAGCTCATGTAGATCCATGACTGAGAACCTGTCTCTAGTACCAGTGTAACCAGTACCTTGCTTGGGTGGTCACTGATCCTCTATCCCATGTTTTCTTCATAAAAACATTTATGGAAGAACCCCTTTTACCTACACAAATCCAGCTGCAGTGGTCAAAACCAAACAAGGATATACCGAGCTTTCCTTGTCTCAGGTCCTCAAGTCCCGGGTGCCATAAACTTAAGGAATGCCAGCACTCTGCCAACCCTATAATCATAACCTGTTTACTTAGATTTAGCTTTTTAAGAATTCTTCACATTGATTTCCGTAATGGCTGCAGCTGTTTGCAATCCCACCAACAGTAAATGAGGGTTTCCCTCTTCTCCTGTCTCGTCCAGTAGTTTCTATGAGTTGGTTTGCTTGCTTTGATCACATGTAACTGGAATACTTTAGTGCATTCTCTTACTCCGAGGCAGTACTTATACTTAAAACTGAGATGTGTTTCTTGTAGACAACAGATTGAAAGATTTTCTGTTCTTTGTTTGGAGGATTGACACCATGGATACTTAAGAGTTATTACTGAAATGTTTGCATTAACATTGATCAGAGTTTGGGTGATTTTTGGTGTTGGTTTTACATTAATAATGGCATTTGGTGTTTTAATAATTACGTTTTAATAGTTCTTGCCACAGTCTCTTTGCTGTGTTCATTCCTTTCTTCAGCCAGAAATGGTGCTTTCTATGTTGTATTTTCTTTAGATTTGGTTTGTTGGATATAAATGTTTTAGGCTGTTTGGGTTGTGGAAAGTTTTTCTTTCTCTTTCAGTTATTGGAGAAAGTTTTTCTGGGCTTATTAGTGTAGGGTGACCATCACAGTATGTTATGGTTTCGAAGACATTACTCTTGGCTGTTCTAGCTTTCAAATTATCCACTGAGAAACTATTATGATGATTTTCTCTGTATATTGAACTTCTATTTTTTTCTCTTCAAGCTTTCAGTACACTATATTATATATGCTTAGAGTTTTAACTATGATAAACTGTAGTAATTTTTTATGCTTTTATTAACTGGTATTTTGTATATTTCTTATATTTATATTTGTATGCACATATGTTTCCTTAGTTTGTGGACATTTCCTTCTATGGCCCTTTTGGAGATTGGGTCTATGTTCTTTACTTAGCAATTTTCTCCCTCATATATACCGAGGTAAGAGGAGGATCTGTTGCTAAGGTCTTGTTCTCCAATTGGTTCTTGAGTTGTCAATAAAGAAGGCCTGGAGTCAATTGCCTGACAGAAGGTACAGGTGAGACTTCTAGGTTCCAAGACGAAATTGAGATGCAGGAAAAGGAGAAGGGAGCTTTTCTGCCATGCAATGGAATGAGAAGAAAGCAGCAGTCGTGTAAGGTCTTATGGGAGCTAGGACCTTAGCTCTCAATATAGACAGGGGACAAGGATGATGGTGGGGGCAAGCTGATGCAAGCCACTAAGTTTAGGGAGAAGGGAGAGATAGACATAATAAATTGATAATGGCACACATTTCCATGCAGGATGTATCTGTGCCCAGCTCTTGTGCCTAGAGGCAAGTTCTAAAGGTTACAGAACAGTGTGTGTGTCTTTAATCCCCTAATTCTTGGGGGGTGGGCTGGTAATGTGACCCCTCCAGAAGTGAAGATGGGTATGAAAAAGAAGCCAGGTCTGTGCTGGCCACCTGATCCCAGAGCTAAACTGGGAGGAACAAAAGGAATCCAGGAGGGGATGGTAGCATGGTTGCAGCTCCAGGGCTAAAGCAATAGATTTTTAAAACTACATGCAATGTGATTATAATTCAGTGATTTCATTTTTTTATGGTATCCCTTATTCTGTGTGTGTTTCTTCCCAGTGTGTTAAATTTTCTATATTTCTTGCTTATTTGTCCTAGAACCTCTTTTATTTTTAAATCTTGATATTCTATCTTCTTCTTGATTCATTCTACTTGTAAGACTTTCTTTACAGTTTTCTCGTTGAGTTACTGGGCTTTTCAGCCTCATTTTTACTTCAGTTTGTGTCATCTTCAATGTTTCTATTTCCTAGTTGAGTTTCACACTGATTGTCTTACATAAAAACAGCCTAGGCAGAAATATTAAAGGGTAAATAAATAATAGAACTGGGACATGAAGAACATGTGGCACAATAATTGATAATAAAACCTATTACTCCAGATTCTCCAGGAAGAACCTTTAATGAAGAAAAGGATAAAGTATCCACACATTGGTCTTCCTTCTTCTTGACTTTCTTGTGTTTTGCAAATTGTATCTTGGTTACCTCACTCAGGATGATATCCTTCAGATACATCCATTTGCCCAGAAATTGGGAAGAGAGGCCCCTTGGTCTTGCAAACTTTATATGCCCCAGTACAGGGGAAGGCCAGGGCCAAGAAGTGGGAGTGGGTGGGTAGGGGAGCAGGGCGGGGGGAGGGATAGCATTTGAAATGTAAATAAAGAAAATATCTAATAAAATATTTATAAATAAAAAAGAAAAAGATAGGTGCATATGATGTCACCTACAAGCAGCCTTACTGCATCACAACTCCAGTGTTGTTTACAAAATATGAAAAGTGCTAATTCTTCTGATTTCTAGAATCAAAGTAGGAGAATCATAATAATCAAATTAGGTACTGAATTCTAATTGTGTATTGCATATGATCATTGACTTGATTAAAATATCTTAAACTGTAAACTTAGGTGACAAAAAGTGCTTATTCTATGGAGGCTTATTGAACTATGACCTTTCTCTCATTAGAGAAGGCAGAAAGAAGCAATTGGAGAACACTTCAACAATTAGGATTCAAGATAGATTTTGATATAACAAGCCTCAAATCTGTGGCACACCACTGTCCTGGCTTTAATAAACAATTGCACTAATTGGATGGGGGTGGATTCTTGGGCTGGAAAGCCAAATAAAATGATTTTCCTTTAAATAAACACTATTTCCTATAACTCCAGTAAGTTCTTGAACTGTCACTTAATCTATTTTTAAAAAAATTCTGGTAATGCTTCAGAGATTGAAGAAAGCATCATAGATTTCTGTGGCAACTGTGCAAAGGAAAACAGAGGCAAATAAAAATGATGCAATTTGCTAAGTCTCAATTTTGATAAGCAAAAGAAAAAAGATAGCAAGACATGTCATTTTATATAACCCAATTCAATCATTGTCAAACATATCTTGAAGTCCTTGTCAGTTTTTATAACAAAAGACTTCTCTCTCAGTCAATATTCTCTTTTTTCCAACATAGCAAAAATCTGACTTGCATCACTTTATAACGTTTTGAACACTCCCTGTTCTTTTGAATAAGGTGTCACTGATGATTTCCTGGCAGAAGTTTTCATCCCCTGAAATATTTGTTCTAGTCTGAAATACCTCTGATCCACTACAGATTACCTGGTGAGCTTCACAAACACTGATTATCAACGCCATTCACTTTCATGACTTACCTTCCGTTTTTTAACACTGAAGGGATGGATCATTAACTCAAGCAACAAATTTACCCCAAAGGTTGGTTCTATCCACTTGTCCTTCACTTAATTGCCAGGAAGAAAAAAGTACCATACTAAATGACATCTTTGACTAGAAAAAAAAAGAAGTAGGTTTCCAGCAGAGCATATTTAAAAGAATGATTAATCTTTCTGAATTTGATAGTCAAAACATTTTGACACTAACTGGCAGTTTTAATGATGACTGTAATTTAGCTGATGGGTTCATTAATAAAGCTCCAGCATGACATTCTCATGTTGAATGCTGTGATCACTGTAGGTAAGGGTACAGGGAACAATGAAGGCATTCCTTTAGGACCTGTGTTGCATGCTGTCAGTGATCAGAGTAGAGGCCCACGTGTGTTGATTTTATGATAAGCAAGCAGAGAGGTTCTTATCTGCAGGTACTACTGGGTCCTATCTTACAGGTGAAATGTCATGTAACTCTTCGGCTCACTTGCCACTTATAGACTACTGTAAAAATTTGAATTTCCTGGAATAAAGGAGATAACACTGCAAGTGTTATCAAGTCAGCAAAGTATGAAACTCTTTTAAACCCCATTATAAAAATGGATACTCAGTACTGTTGTTTCTGCACTAATGTAGGATGGTGCAGTGTATTATTTGAGAAGTAAATATCAAGAAGCTCTGTGACATGAAAGTTTTCTTTCTTAAGTAAAAACCAAGAATATAATGCCAAATGACATATAGTCAGGTCTACCTCGTAACTCTCTGATACCTGGAGAGAATCAATTAGTCTTCAAGAACTTAATCATTATTGCTTTATCAACCTAAGGACACAGTTCAAGTAGCGTTTGAGATTGATAGAGGCTTACACTTAATACCTTAGCGTGCAGCTAAAGAGTGCTATGTTTTTAAGGATGGTGAGAACTAGAAACTGATACAATAATGAATACTCATAATAATATTATTACAGACTATTTACTGTTTGTGGTGCTGATAGCCATATATGTTAATATTCATATTCATGTATAAGGACTTAAATGGGCCTAACATACAAAAGGGCAGCCGGGCGGTGGTGGAGCATGCCTTTAATCCCAGCACTTGGGAGGCAGAGGCAGGTGGATTTCTGAGTTCGAGGCCAGCCTGATCTACAGAGTGAGTTCCAGGGCAGACTGGGCTATACAGAGAAACCCTGTCTCGAAAACCAAACCCAAAACAAAACAAAACAAAACAAAAAAACAAAAAAACAAAAACAAAACCAAAAACAAAAAAACAAAAAGGGTGATCTAAACACCCTTCAGTTCATATCCATTCTGCAATACTTCTATAGCACAAGATTTTTACTGGAAACCTCACGTTCATGGATACAAGGTCTGTTTCCTAGGACTCTGACAGAGCTTAAATATGAAGCTGTGTGTTGTGTCATACTTTCATGTGTTCAGCAGGCAGAGGCAGACATATCTCTGTAGGTTTGGGTCAAAATGACCTACTTAAGGAGTTTCAGCACAGCAGTTTAAGATTTCATAGTGGGGTCCTCTCTCAGAAAAAAATATTCCCAAAAGACTCATGAGCTGAATACATGTTTTCAACTGTTTTGGTAGGTGGTACAAATTTTAAGAAGTGGGATGTATCTGGAAGAAGTAGGTTATTGGTGATAGGTCTGAAGTCTACCTCTGATCACCAGACCTTTCTAGTTTTCTGCTTCCTGTTAACCACTAGAAAATGGTTTCTTGTTCCCATGATATTCTGCTTCCAAATGGGGCCAGAATTAGCAAAGCCAAATAGTATGAACTACATTCACTCGGTCCATAGACTAAAGTAACATTTCCACATTTACTTACATTTGGTGTTCTGTGACAATGATGCTCTCTCAGGCTTACAGTCCCCCTTCTCCCACACATTAGTCATAGAGTCAAGATATAAAGGCTGTTGTCAAGATACATGGGTCATTATATAATATATTTTGGGATAGAGCTCTGAAATATGACATTCACATTATCTTTGAATATGCTTCTTTATTGGTTTTCTATTTGGCTTCTCAGCTTGGGCAATGAGGTTAAGGTTGTGACAGAAAAATATCACAGACCATAATATGTTCCCAAAATTTATGACTGCTTACATGAACTTTAATAAGAAACCAAAATGAACAGTTTTTTTATATAGTTATTTTTTTTCTTAGTTAATACAAACCCAATCTTAATTCATATTAAAAAACATAAGAAGCAATTTCAAACCTGTCATTAATAATCTAGTTTTCTGTCTAACATCACTAGTAAATATCAACTACAATGAAAGAGTTCTACACTTTACTTCTGATTTGTAGCCTCTTCACTGATTTCTATTTTTTGCACCCTTCTTCATCATCCATTTGCAATGTGTAACATCAATTGTCAACCTGACATAATCTAGAATTTCCAGAGAGACAGGACTCTGGCCAAATTTTGGTAAATTATCATGATTAGATTAGGTAACATGGGAAAATCCAGCCATAACGCGGGCAGTAGTATTCCCTGAGCTTCATTTCTGGACTGCATAAAAGGAGAAAGTGATCTGAGCAAAAGTATTAATTGCTTTTTTTCTTCCAGATATGGATGTAATGTGACCCTACTGCCTTGATTCCTCTGCCTGCCCTGATGGGTTATATCTTAATGTATGTGTTAGAATAAATCATTTCTTTCTTAAGTTAGCTTTTGTCAGAATATCTTTTCAGAGGAAAAAAAACTATGTAAAGAATGATAAAGTCCTACCTTATAAAGTATGCTATATACATATACATATACATGCACACATATATATGTGCACATGTGCTTGCACACAGACATTTACAATATACACATTCACACATGGGAACATTCATGTCCAAAGATATGGACACACTCATATACACCCCTACACAAATTCATACATGTGCACACAGGCATTCACACACATGTATACACATATAAACACAACATACACACACACACACACACAAGATATTTGACAATAGTTAATACCTATTATTTTTATTTTTGGCAGATGATAGTGAGATTATTGAGTTACAGAACACTTTCAAATTCAGAATGCATCTCAATAGATGCTTTATTGGAAGTCTGTCACTGGAGCAAAGACTTCACAGACAGAACCATAACTAATTTCCTCTGGTAGTCTTAGGCAAAGAGGTTCCAAGTATACAGTGAAGAGATCCTGTTGAATGAAGTGATAAAGCATAAGTAGAAAAAGCAGAATAGCTGGAAGAAAAAAGTAATATGAGTTGGTGATATATTCCTAGACATGAAGTTCAACATGGGAGCAGTGAAGCAAGATGATGCTATGTGGGTCGGATCCTTGAGGATATTCTGTTTCTGGTTGTGGTCCTCTGATCATGCCCCTGGAGTGCCAAATGGTGTGAAATGGAACACATAATTTTGCTTTCTAGAAATAGTTCAAATGAGCAATGAAAACTAATTCAAGGAGCAAGACAACTAGGTATCATTGGAATATTCATTCAATGAAGAAAGTACAGTTCTCTACAAGAGAGGGTGCAAGGTTTGTGAAGATCTGGACTCATTTGGGTTGGACCACAAGAAAAGGAGAGATCTGGAAGGAGAGAAAACTGGACTTCTCAAATAGGTAAGAGTCAAAGTGATGAAGTTTATCTTGACATTGTTAAGATAGAAAATGGGAAATTGTTTAATCCACAAACTCAGTTGAAGAAACATAAAATTGCAGGCATACTAAAAATGTGAGAAAAATAAAAATATCATATCTGGCCAGAGAAAAAAGGGAATTACATTTTACATTTTAGAAAATTATACTTATGTCTCTAGGTCTTAGATTATACCTCCAAGCAAACATCAGTATCAAGAAAAGGACGAATTCAGAAGTAAATAGTTAGCAAGACTTCACACAGGGACAGCATTGAATGTCTGCCTTCAAGCCAACCCCCAAACAGACAAACAAACAAAGTTCAAAAATCAAACCAAACAAAAACAATAGCAAATTGAGACTGTAGACATTAAATTTACTCTTACTCTCACTGGAATCCTTTTTAAAATGCGCACCCAAAGTCACACTGTCAGATAATAGTTGAGCACATCCAGGAAAAGGACTGAAACATTAACTTTCTGGGAAAGACACATTGAATGCATTCATTTGGTCGTTAATTTCTCTCACATAGGTGGTGTTCAGCTCTAGAGAGTTTGCCATAAACAATGGAATGCGTGGTTATTAGAATCTGAGAGGCTTTTTTTTTTCTTCTCACTCAGCTTTATTGTCATTTTGACTTGCTTAATCTCATGGAGTCAAGAAAGCAATGTTTGACTTGATCCTTTATGCCTATGTTCATAAAAATATAACATTTCAATATAAGATTTTATAGAAAACATGTTATGTTTCCTGTCTAATACGGACAGAATTCACCAGTCTTCAGTTTTATTAAATGACTGATGTCACATACAACCACTTCCTTACAATCACTGCTTGCCTTGGCCAGTTACCTGGGCCTCAAGAGTGTCCTTTCAGGCAGGGACTGTGTCATGGTCAGTTTTATAGAACAGTTTGACTAGGTCACTGTTCTCTGATATTTGCTTTAATACTATTATAATTGTATTTCTGAGAGTGTGTTTAGATCATATTAATTTCTGACCAACTTTAGCGAGTAACACAAAGTACCTTCATTGACTTCCATGGACTTAGCCAAACCTTGGAGGTTGGGGATGGCCTTCTCAAGTACAACCAAAAGAAGTGTACAAGTCTTAACTGTATTTTAGACAATATTTAGAAAAAATTCAAAATTAAGAGTTCATGCTGGAATGGGTTCAGGAATTAAGGCATTTAATTATTTTGTATGCAAAAGGAACATATGTTTAGGAGGCTAGAGGAAAAGGTTATGGACAGACAGTTCCCTATATTTAGCCTGAAGGACTAATCTCTCCAAATATGTATTTAGGAGATAACTAAATTCAAGTAAGTGCATGAGAATAGGAGTCTCATGATTGCTATGTCCTTATGAGAGATTCTGGAGAGCTAGTCTCTCTGATATTTATGGATAGAAGAAAGTGGCTATTGCAGTTCTCATTCGAAGTTAGCCAGTTCCTTAACCTCAATCTTCCTAGTGTTGTGCCTGATCAGGAAGTTTTCTCAAACCCAAAAGACCACAAAAGACCTGATTTTGATTCAGTCACACTAGGGTTTATTCAAGATCCACCTTGAGCTCCCTGCTGTCATTGACAGCAGGATGGGAGGCTGAAACCTGAACAAGGTTTTATAGAAAATGGTAAGCAAGCAAGGGAGTGTCCAGCCTGGCAAACATCTAATTGAATGACTACTGTAAGCCAACAGGTGGGTGCTCTGAAGTAAAGCCATGTACAATCACAAAGTCTGAAAGTAAATTTGGAACTACCAGAACCATCATGATTGGCTGTTGTTGGGGAGCAGCTAGGGAGCAATTCTGAAGTATGACCAGAAATAAGCTATATGGTTCTTCCTGGAACTTGAGTGTAGCTTGGATTCATCTGTAGGTCAAGGTCTCAGGACCTTTTTGTTTTTAAAATGGAGGCTAGTCCCAAGATGGAGTAGGTTTGGCCTCTCAATAGCTTTCAACGCTTTGATGATATCTAAGCCTGTTGTTTAACCTTTCTGATCTATTGGGTTTTGTTGTTGTTGATTCTCTATTATATGTTATTACGAAGACCCACCACAACAAATACAACCAAGTATATTCTAGGGACATTGTTGAGGATGGTTCAGTTAGAATTTTTAACTATAGGTAGAAGCCTATGACATCACCAGAGACTTTCTGTTTAGAGGAGTAGTTTGCACACATTCTTTGCTTTTGCCAAAAGTGATGGGCAGGTTTGTTTGTTTGTTTGTGTGTTTGTTTGTTTTTGCAAAGCAGATTAGCATGCTAGTGCATGCACGTAATATCTTCACTAAGGAGACCAACAGAAGTGGATCTCTGTGAGTTTGAGACCAACCTGGTTTGGATAGTGAGTTTGGCGCCAGCCAGAACTACATAGTGAGACCCTCTTGCAAGCAAGCAAGCAAGCAAGCAAGCAAGCAAGCAAGCAAGCAAGCAAGCAAGCAAGCAAGCAAGCAAGCAAGCAGGCAAGCAAGCAAGGAAGGAAATAATCAATCATTTTACCTAATCAAAGAGGAATAAAACCAACCAACCAACCAGACAAACAGTCAAAAAATTCTAAAGAAAGACACAGTGGATGACTCTCTGTGTCTATTTCTTCCATGTCATCTACCTAGATTTGCTGTAAGTGTGAGTCTTTCTCATCTCTTTCTTATCTCCTTCCTAGTGAAAATAAACCTGCATCCCGTTTCCCTCTTCTTCTTCCTTTCCCTCTCTCTTCATGTGAAATGGCCTATTTTTCTATTATTTGCTATATTAGTAAAACTTTATAGCATTAACTCTATGGTCTCTTACATTCATCCTTCTCTCCTACATGCCTATTTAGATTTCTTTTCTTCCACATGCTTAAAAAATCCTAATTGGAGGCAATGCGAATACATTTAATTCACTGTTGGAGAGAACCTGTGCATTTGTCAATGAGCAATGTCTTTGATGTAAGAGCTCTTATTTACACATATACTTTTATTCTGACTCTATATATGACTGTAAAACTTTGCCTCATTCTTGATTATTATCATATTTTAACTCGACTATTTTTAGTCATACTCAGTTTCATTTATCTGAAGGGCAAATTTCTGGTTTCTTTGGATACTCAGTGGTGTTCATGCGATTTTTTTTTTCTGGAAACTTGTCTTATGAGAGGATGTTTTTGCTGAAGAGGACACGTGGGAGGGGATTTTGCTGAGATCAGACACGTGGTGTTTTTCTGGAAGCATCCTGGATAAAGGGCATGTAATGTTTCACTAGGGAAAATGCTTGAGAGAAAACATAATGTTTAGGAAATATAACCCAACAGACAGTGGACAGCACTGTATGGTATTAGTTCTCCCTGTATTCTTTGCTGTTTGCCCTTGAGCTTTGCTGACACTGGTCTTTACAACACTTTATGATATTGGTTTGCCTTGCTGCTCCTTGATAGTCATCATTTTTTATGACTTCATAGAGAGAAACACCACCAAAGAACTTCTGGTGGTATTCTAGCAGCTTCTTGCCACTTCTGTGAATTCAAACTGTAGCGTTGCAGTTTCTTCTGGATTGAGCTGCCCACTGCTGATTCATGTGAATGGAACTGCTGATATCCTGACAACACAGATTGGATTGGCTCTAAAGAATTATTTTTAAGCAGGTCCACATTTTCTTTGAGCTATTAACCTTTCCTTTTCACTACCTTTGATGGGTTGTTGGCTAGAAAGGAGGTTAAGGAATCCTTATTAGAAGTAGGTTTTAAAAGATATAAGCCTACAATTATTTAGTTTGTCATTTTGTCTTTCTTTCTTTTATTTATTTATTTATTTATTTATTTATTTATTTATTTATTTATTTATTTATTATATGTAAGTACACTGTAGCTGTCTTCAGACACTCCAGAAGAGGGNGTCAGATCTTGTTACGGATGGTTNTGAGCCACCATGTGGTTGCTGGGATTTGAACTCCGGACCTTCGGAAGAGCAGTCGGGTGCTCTTACCCACTGAGCCATCTCACCAGCCCCCCATTTTGTTTTTCTAAAGCATGGTTTATTGTATTTTGCAGCCAGAATATTTAGTATAGGATGCAAATTTGGATTTATGCATTCAAAAAGAATTATGTGTTTAAATAAGGTGAACACTGCTTTAGCTAGGTCTTATTTATTATCCTAGAAATTTCAACAGTAATAATATATTGATATGTATTATGACTCTTTCAAAAGGAAATGGTTTAATAGTCTATAGCACAAGGATCGTTGGGGTGATTTTTTTCTTCAGTTTTTTTTTTTTTTTATAGTAATTATCTTAGAAAGAGTAATCCATAAACAATACAAATTCATTGCTCATATTTCCAGAGGGTAGAATGTCTGAAATGCCAACAGACTTGAGTCTAACAGGAAGGATTGATCCTGTTTCCTCACATGGTGGGAAGGAACAAGAAAGCTGCTTAGTAAACTCTGTAAGCTGAAAATCCCACTCACTACACAGCAATCCTATCAGCATCTTAACCTTACACTTAGTTGGGAGAAATATAATTCTGTTCGTTATAAACTAACCAACCGATTGATTGAAGTACTTTCCAAGTGCTCTACATTCTGGTTGTAGGGGAAAAAAACTGTCATTCAGAGCACAACAACCAATAAATAAAACATATAAAGGCGGACATTGAAACATATAAAAATTTTAGTTATGAAAGGACTGAAGAAGCTGAAGGGGCTTTGTCTGGCATCAATGGGAGGGAAGGCCCGTGGATCTGTGCAGGATTGATGACCCAGTGTAGAGGAATGCTAGGGCAGTGAGGCAGGAGTGGGTAGGTGGGTAGGGGAACATCCCCATAGAAGCAGGGTAGAGGGGATAAGATAGGGGGGTTGCAGAGGGGAAAGTTGGAAAAGGGAAAACATTTGAAATGTAAACAATTAAAATATCCAATTAAAAGTTTGATTCATTCATCATTTTCCTTATAATCCATTAAAAAGTATCCAATTCAATATTCTACAAAATAAAAATAGAAAAGTACTTGAACAGTTAAAAGATAACTAAGCAATACTGATTTAAAAACATCAGTTTGTTGTATTATTTGACAAAAAGGTATCAATTCTTTCATAATTATTAATTAATAAGTACTAATTATTTTTAAAAATTTTTTATATATTTGCAGGTCTGGGGACTGAAACCAAGTACTAACAATCTTTGCAAGATCACAATATAGAATGTTCCTTAAATTAATTGTTTTTGCATTAACAGAAAAAAATAATGGATTGAATTATAAAGACTAAAAAGATCTATCCCTGTAAGTCTGCCCACCATTGATGCTTGCACATTGACATTTGCTGCATTGTTTAGAGTAAAAAAAAATCTGCACACCAACAAATGAATACACAAGTCCAATATGGCATGCCTACATAGTGGAGATTTATTTAGCCATAAACATGATCAAAATATCAGGAAAATGAATGAATGGATGTTACCATGTTTGCCAGTTGCTTTTCTCAATATTGTAATCAACTACCTGACAAAAAGCGATTTCAAGGAGAAAGAGTTGACTTTGGCTCACATTTCTCAGTAGTGAGGCCAGTAATGGTGGGGAAGCACCACTGTGACAGGACAGGCTTGATGTGTCTGACTGATTTGGAAACAGGAAGACATCACTGCTGTTCTGTTGGCTTCCTCATTCTTCTCTTTTTGTCTGTTCTGGGACTCACACACATGGGATGGTGTTATTCACATCCAGGGTGGGTTTTCTATCTATAATTAAACCTCTCTGGAAACACTTACATAGACACAGAAGATGGGGCTCTTAGGTGATTCCAAATCTAATAAAGTTAACAGTGATGATAACCATTCATCAAGTTAAGCAAAAGCTGGGTGCTTTCTCTCATATTCAGTTTCTACTTAATTATATCGAATTAAGATATATTCATAATTTCAACATGAACTTTGAAGCTAAAATAAATCATTGGGTAGTTGAAATAATGGTCTAAGATAATTCTGTTAGAGCAAAGAGAAATTTTCAATCAATAAGTAATTTTATATAATTTTTAATAATTTAATTAGAAGAAACTAATGTCACAAAATGGTCATTACTTATTAAAGCTGTGGCATCACATTTTTAATTTGAATTTGAAGTACAGAAAGCATGACAACTGTTAGTTTAATTGGCTAAAGTTGATGAATTACATTCTAAAAACAAAGTATGTAACACCAGAATGAGTCCTTTCACTTAAGTTTAAATTTATTAGTAAGTGAAGCATTCACAGATTAATTATAAAAGTTGTTAGTTTTTTAATATAAAAGGAAGGAAGAAAAATGGACAATGAATGCATCTTTTCAAAGACATTTAAATTTTTTTTTTGTGGTTTAAGTGTCTGAAGCAAATGAAAAAGCCACAAAACTTCAGAAAGAGGGATATTTACCAGTGTTCTCTTCTTTTGTGTTTCATCCTCTGAACTTGCAAACTTGTCTTCTATTTTGTCCTGGAATTTAGATGGAAGTTTTATCGACTATAAGAGATGCTTGATTAACCATGCTTTCCTTTAGTGCTATATGTCAAGTACAGTGTTGATTTAGTATTAATTCAGAGTAAAATCTTTTAGTAAGGAAAAAGAAAAAAACCCACTAATTTTTATACATATAAAATGTTATTATATGTTGAATAGTATTTTGTTAATTATAGATGATCATGTTCAAACACAAAAGTGTGTTTTGCAACAATAAACATTTTCAATTTGCCTTAGAAATGATGAGGTTCTTAAAATTTATTTTTAGGTTAATTGATTTAATGATGCCATTCTAGTAAAAGATATGGCACTGTTATACCACTGAAAATATTTAATTTTTTCTTTCTTCTTTATTTCCTTTTTCTCTTCTCTTCTCTTCTCTTCTCTTCTCTTCTCTTCTCTTCTCTTCTCTTCTCTTCTCTTCTCTTCTCTTCTCTTCTCTTCTCTTCCCTTCTCTTCTCTTCACTTCTCTTTCTCTCTCTCTGTCTCTCTCTGTCTCTCTGTCTCTCTCTCTGTATCTCTCTCTGTCTCTGTCTCTGTCTCTGTCTCTCTCTCTCTCTCTCTGTCTCTCTCTCCTTTTTAGTACTAGAAACTGAACCTGGAGCCTCATACATGGTAGGCTACACACATATATACTACCAAGGTGTATACTCAGGTCTTAAGTTCCTTTATATTTGGTTTTTAAATGTTATGTCTTAAAACAACAAACAACAAAAGTTAACAGTATGAATGTTAGTTCCTTGTTGATGTTATAAAACAGGCAAGGAGCTTAGAGCTAAAAGCTATTTCAACTCTTCCAAAATGACTAGAAATTGATTTCTAAGTCACGAAATTCAGACAATTTATATAGAGTGAACTGTCCTTTCAGAGACAAATCTTATCTGATCAATGACACAAAAGGGGTCTTTTTCTGGCTTATTTGTGGTAAGTTTGAAATAATTATTTTTTTTATTCAAAAAGACATTTTAACAAAGAATGAGAAATATGGGGGAGATCTCATTAAAGCAGAAACCTTAAAACTGAAGAAGCCTCAGTAAACTTTTGGTGGGGGATGGGAATTAAACCAAGATGTATTTTCTGGAACTTAAGAAAACAAAACAAAATATTTCTAGTCCTTTTAAAACGTCAACAGAAACTCTTCAAGGTCGTTCAGAATCGAATCTTCGGGGGCTGAAGTAATAGGTTAGTGGTGCAGTACACAAGTTACTCTCTCAGAGGATCTGAATCTGGTTTCCAGTATTCTTATCAGGCAGTTATTAATTACTTGTCATTTTAAGTCCAGGAGACTGGAGACCTTAATCTGGCCTCAGTGGGCATCTGTATAATGGGACATTCACATAAATGCCTACATAGAAAAATTTAAAATATAAAAAATTCTCTTTTAACAATCACTCCTACTCTGCAATATTCTGAATCTACATGGGTAAAAATAAATAAAAAAGGAGTGATAACATAGCACTCAGGAGGTAGAGTAAGAGGTTGATGTGGAGGCAGAGGCAGAGGCAGAAGCAGACAGATCTTTGTGAGTTTAAGGCCAACCTGGTTTACAGAGTGAGTTCCAGGACAGCCAAGATGACACAAAGAAACCCTGTGTTGATAAACAAAAAAAAAATAAAACAACAACAAAAAAGAAGTTCCGCAAAGCCCCATTGAAACCATACTGACTTCTAGTGCTTCAGGGAGAAGCTATTGTCCACATTTTGCCCTGTGACTTGTACTTGCTAGTCAGAGATTTGATGGATGAGTTTAATAAGTAAAGAAAACCAGTTATTAAGACTTTTAACTATAAATAGACCCATTGGAATGTTCACAGTTGAATCCCTATCTTCTTTCTTTCTTTCTTTCTTTCTTTCTTTCTTTCTTTCTTTCTTTCTTTCTTTCTTTCTTTCTTACTATTATTTTCTTTATTTACATTTCAAATGCTATTCTGAAAGTTCCCTATACCTCCTCCCCGCCCCTGCTCCCCTACCCACCCACTCCCACTACTTGGCCCAGGCCTTCCCTTGTGCTGGGTCATATAAAGTTTGCAAGACCAAGGGGCCTCTATTCCCAATGATGGCCAATTAGGCCATCTTCTGCTACATATGCAGCTAGAGACACAAGCTCAGGGGGTACTAGTTAGTTCATATTGTTGTTCCATTTACAGGGTTGCAGCCCCCTTCAGCTCCTTGGGTACTTTCTCTAGCTCCTCCATTGGGGACCCTGTGTTCCATCCAATAGCTGGCTGTGAGCATCCACTTCGGTGTTTGCCAGGCACTGGCATAGCCTCAAAAGAGGCCGCAATATCAGGGTCCCTTCAGCAGAATCTTGCTTGCATGTGCATTAGTATCCAGGTTTGGTGGCTGATGATGGGATGGANTCCCGAATCGGGTAGTCTCTGGATAGTCCATCCTTTCATCTTAGCTCTAAATTTTGTCTCTGTACCTATATCCTTTCATGAGTATTTTGTCCCTTACTCTAAGGAGGAATGAAGTATCCACACAATGGTTGTCCTTCTTGGTTTTTTTTCTGTTTTGCATAATGTATCTTGGGTATTCTAAGTTTCTGGGCTAATATCCACTTATCAGTGAGTGCATATCTAGTGACTTCTTTTGTGATTGGGTTACCTCACTATGGATGATATCCTCCAGATACATCCATTTGCCCAAGAATTTCATAAATTCATTGTTTTGAATAGCTGAGTAGTACTCCATTGTGTAAATGTACCACAGTTTCTGTATCCATTCCTCTATCGAGGGACATCTGGAATCCCTATTTTCTTAGCAGTTATTATAGAAACTGCAGTTAAGTAAAGTGGAAAGAGTGTTATTATTTTCTCAGCTAACAGAAGCCAATATTTTCTTTATTATGCGTACTTTATTCCTTATGTTAATTATGTGGTTTGGACAAACTCATTCTGCAAAATTACGACAGTTTTTGAAGCACAAATAAAGTGCTGGTTTAATAGAAGGAAAGCAATAGAAAATCTCTCTCCAGTCTCTATCCTTCTCAACTACCATTGGAGCATTGCAGAAGTCTAAGATTCTTATTAGAAATATGGTATGTTGACATTTTTTTGAGAGCTATGTCAAAATCAGCTGAAAATGTTCAGTCCTCATAGCTGACAGGGATTACTAGACAGCATTATTGTTCTATCAACACTAATGAAGCTCTCTAGATGGTAGGTCAGCATCTATCCATGCAGCCCTCAAGTTCCTTGTGTTCATATTCCAACTTTCAGGCTTTTGTGTTCATCTCTGCATTACCAACTCTGAGCCAAACTCCAGGATGTCAATTTAGTCAGAATCCTCTCCCCTAAATTCGAATGAGCACCACTCTTAGCTCAGATTTCTCACTTTTTCCTATCACCCAAATGGTGTTTGATCATCTTGGCTTTGAACAGCTTCGAAATTTTTTTACTCAGGTGGTTCAATCACAGTAATTTTCTGTGCACTCATTTTATCCTACTTCTTGTCTATAAATTTTCACAATTTTCTCCATATTCAAGGATGACCCTGATTCTTTCTTCTTTATATAAAACTCATTGTAGCAACTAGCTTGTATTGGCTCTCCATTGTCAAGCCTGGCATAAAATCTTAAATAAAAAGTAAAATCCAATAAAAGAGAAACAAAATCAACCAACCAAACACCCCCTTTCCCAACTACTTGTGTCTTTTGTATGTATCATGAATAAATTTTTACTTGGCTCTACCACCTGCCACTTTAAAATCTTTATACAGTAAAAAGAAAGGCATTTTTCTGGGCATATCTTGATTCTTTGCTTCTCAAAGGAATTTTCAATAGGGCAATTTCACTGTATTTTTCAAGATAATGCTTAAGTAAAAAGATTTGATCTTTAGTGGTGCACTGAATTTGCGATGCTTACTACTGGAGAAGGGAGTAATTTTATCAAGTTGAATTCATGTATCTTATCTGGCTCAGCAGACTTCCTGCTGAGCCAAGGGACACCAACTAGACTTATTGGTAGCAATGGAAAGTCAAGCCATGTTTCCTGACCTAAAACATTGCACATGGAGATGTCCCTAATGAAGTTTGTGTATAAAGCTTGTGACTGTAGGGAGAAAACCCAGGAAGGGATGATGTCATAATGATGGCTCCAACCTTCAGTGAGACTTATGAATAAAACCTCTGATGAATAAAACCTCCCAGGGATAATTATACTGAGTTTTGAGCAATCTTGTAAACCTCACACAAGACCACAAAACTTTTGGTATCCTATGACCACTGCCTTTGTGTTTTGAACTGCTTTCTTGTTAACAGAAAGAGAAATAAAACTGTTCCATACTATCCATGCAGCAGGTGTTACACATAGAGTTTCTTGTTAAAGCATGGGTTTCCTTTTCCTCACAGATGGCAATGTTAGAAAAGGAAGTTGTGTTCAGAACGCTTACATTTGAAAAGATTTTTAAGCAAAGCAAAAGTGGTCAATTAATGCTATGGAACTTGATTCCTCAGAAAAGTGGACATAGTTCTAATGGAAGATCTAGCAATACCACTCCTGGGCAAATACCCAGAAGATGTTCCAACTTGTAATAAGGACACATGCTACACTATGTTCCTAGCAGCCTTATTTAAAATAGCCAGAAGCAGGAAAGAACCCAGATGTCCCTCAACAGAGGAATGGATACAGAAAATGTGGTACATTTACACAATGGAGTACTACACAGCTATAAAAACAATGAATTTATGAAATTCTTAGAGAAATGGATGCATCTGGAGGATATCTTCCTAATTGAGGTAACCCAATCACAAAACAATACCATGATATGCATTCACTGATAAGTGGATATTAGCCCAGAATCTCAGAATTCTTCTTCGAAGGAGGAACAAAATACCCATAGAAAGAGTTACAGAGATAAAGTTCAGAGCAGAGTCTGAAGGAATGACCATCCAGAGACTGCCCCACTTAGTGATCCATCCCATAAACTACCACCAAACCCAGACACTATGGCAGATGCCAACAAGACCTAGCTGACAGGCGCCTGATATAACTGTCTCCTGAGAGACTCTGCCAGTGCCTAGCAAATACAGAAGTGGATGCTCACGATCATCCAATGGATGGAGCACAAGGTCCCCAATGAAGGAGCTAGAGTTGAAGAAGTTTGGAGCCCCATAGAAGGAACATCAGCATGAACTAAAATCAGTACTCCCAGAGCTCCTTGGGACTAAACTGCCAGTCAAAGAAAACACATGGTGGGACTTGTGGCTCTAGCTGCATATGTAGCTGAGGATGGCCTAGTTGGTCATCAATGGGGAGAGAGGCCCTAGGTCCTGTGAAGGTTCTATGCCTTAGTATAGGGGAATGCCAGGGCCAGGAATGGGAGTGGATGGGTTGGGGAGCAGGGGGAGGGGAGAGGGGATAGGGTATTTTCTAGGGGAAACTAGGAAAGGGGATAACATTTGAAATGTACATAAAGAAAATATCTAATAAAAAAAGAAGAAAAGAAAAGAAAAACCTCTTCCCAAAGCAAAATTGAAATAAAAAAATAAGAAAATTTGGGTTGAATTTAGAATATAATGTTTCTGCTAATGTTTTCTTCAATGTATTCCCAACTCTATTGTCAGTCGGATGGTTATTAACATGAAGCTAGATGTGGGAAGGTAACTCATGTGACATTTTGATTCCATTTAAAACCAAAAATGAATGTGTGTGTGTGTGTGTGTGTGTGTGTGTGTGTGTTGCTTTTACTCATGTTTTCTAATACATTCCATAAATTTAGTTTTTAGAATCTTCTGAACCATTTTCTTTTTTTATTGGATATTTTCTTTATTTACATTTCAAATGCTATCCCAAAAGTTCCCTATACCCTCCCCCCACCCCTGTTCCCCTACCCACCCACTCCTACTTCTTAGCCCTGGCATTCCCCTGTACTGGGGCATATCAATTTTGCAAGACCAAGGGGCCTCTCTTCGCAATGATGGCCGATTAGCTGAACCATTTTCAAACTCTAACAAATTGTGATCTGAGAATTATGTCATATGTTTAGATACATGTCCTGCCATTCATCCTATATTTTTTTTTCAAATTTTATTAGGTATTTGCTTCATTTACATTTGAAATGCTATCCTATCCCCAAAGTCCCCTATACCCTCCCCCCTCCTGCTCCCCTATATACCCACTCCCCCTTCTTGGCCCTGGTGTTCTCCTGTACTGGGGCATATAAAGTTTGCAAGACCTAGGGGCCTCTCTTCCCAATGATGGCTGATTAGACCATCTTCTGCTACATATGCAGCTAGAGACACAAGCTCTGGGGGTGCTGGTTAATTCATATTGTTGTTCCACCTATAGGGTTGCAGACCCCATCAGCTCCTTAGGTACTTTCTCTAGCTCCTCTATTGGGGGCCCTGTGTTCCATCCAATAACTGACTGTGAGCATCCACTTCTGTGTTTGCCAGGCACAGGCATAACCTCACAAGAGACAGCTATATCAGGGTCCTTTCAGCAAAATCTTGCTGGTGTATGCAATAGTGTCTGCATTTGGTGGTTGATTATGGGATAGACCCCTGGGTGGGACAGTTTTTGGATGGGCCATCCTTTCATCTCAGCTCCAAACTTTGCCTCTGTAACCCCTTCCATTGGAGTTTTCCCAATTCTAAGAAGCGGTGAAGTGTCCACATTTTGGTCTTCGTTCTTCTTGAGTTTCATGTGTTTTACAAATTTTATCTTGGGTATTCTAGGTTTCTGGGTTAATATCCACTTATCAGTGAATGCATAGTATGTGAGTTCTTTTGTGATTGGGTTACCTCACTCAGGATGATACCCTCCAGATCCATCCATTTGCTGAGGAATTTCATAAATTCATTGTTTTTAATAGCTAAATAGTGTTCCATTCATCCTATAATTTAATGTGAATTTCAATACATGGAAAGCAACTAGAAAATGGAAGTAGCTTTTCTCATTTTTCCTGTGTTGCCTCGCAGACTACTTAATTGTTGTAGATATGTCTGCTCTGCATTATAAAGTACTGTGTATCATACATATAAGATAGTATACCTGCTATAATGCTAAGAAACAGTACATAGGACAATTATACAAATGCAAGGTAATGTTCTTTTGATTCATTGTGGCTAAATTTGTATCATATTTAAGAAACAACTCAAAAACAGTGAATTTCCATGTGTGTTTGTGTATATGTATGTGTGTGTGTATGTATGTGTGTGTGTGTGTGTGTGATGTATGTATGTGTGCGTATGTGAGTCAATGTATGTGTATGTTAGCATGTATGTGTATGTATGTGTGCATATGTGTGTGTCCCATTGTCCAGTCTCTATTTCTACATTATTTGCAGTTATTTCTAAACAAAATTGCAATATTGCTTCTTTGGACATATTGACAAGCTTGGGTTTATTTCTGACATTTGTTAGATCACACCCAAGGTACCTGGTACCCTCTCTGTGGGAGAGTCCTTCATGTTAAATCACTGTTCTGTTAATGAAAAAAAATTTTTTTTGACAATAATTACTACAGAGAAGACTCTAGAAAGAAAACTACTAATAAATAATATTTAAATTTTCTCTAGTTGTCATCACTTTCTTTAAAAGAGTCCATAAAACTGAGAACTAATCATGAAATACTCACTTCTCTCTCCCTCATTTTCTTCTTTCTATTACTTTCTTCTTCACCACAAAATCTTTTTCTGACAGTCACAATAGCTTTGTCTTTTATTTGCTTTGCTAGCTTACCAACTTTATTGTAACCCACTTCCATTTAGGCTGTCTGATTTATTAAATCTCCCCCTTCCTCTAAGGGGCATTGAGAAAGCTTGTTTAGGAAGAAGCTTCCAATTCAAACAAGCTCTGTGAAAGGCGGAGATGCTTCAGAACTCTTTTCTTAATATTTCTTCCTCCTTGACATTGAAGTAAAAAAGAGACAATGAGAAATGGTAGGACCAAAACACCATTCTATTCCTGCCAGCACTTCCATGTGCATATTCCCTAAGGTAGAAGGACATAAAACGTGGATGATAACCATTTCCTGAAGCTGACTTTGTCAGTATATACTTGAGTTGTGTTATTAAATATTTGAGTTTCTATTTCTTGAGTTGGTATTATATACTGCCCAGTAGACATATAAAGTATTAATGTTTTCATGATTGAAATATTTTATTTAAATAGTGAATGTATTAATGCTAATATAGTTTCTCAGTGAATAGGGAAAAAGTGCTACAAGAAGCAATGAAAGAATTTTTATTATATAAAAAGAAGTCCATGTTATAGGAAAAGGAATGACATTCATGCTATAATGTCATTTTAAATGGTAACAGGGAGCTTCAACATGCTATATCTCAACATGGGTCTCTGAAGTACAGAATTACAAGGCTAGAATTTACATTTCTGTAGAGTTGCAAAAATGCAAATAACCCTATTCCTATTCCTTCTTCCTTTACTGTTGTTTTACTTTTTAATGCATAGGAAACAAACACCATACATATGAGAACAAGTGCAAATTTAAAGACATAACACCACTGTATATGGGCTCAAGGAAAGCTTTCACAGTCCGTAATCATAGCTAACATAAATAAAATTAATTTTCCTTTCAATTATAAGGTATCCCTGTCATAAGAAATACTTTAAATAGACCAAATTCTTATTTTTGTTTCTTATACTTCCTCACAGGTATTACTCAAATTAAATGTAGTGGAAATGATATTCATTGTAGCAGAGAATCCCTGGGGAATAAAGTAGCCCTACTAAATTTTGGAATAACTGTATAATGTTACAGGTTTTAAATTTATTACTTTACCAAACAATATTCTTGCGGTGGAAAGAATGTGTTCAGTTTTCTAAAGCTCATATTGAGTTTTGTACTTTAAAGAAATATTTGGGAGGGTCTATAGGGAGATTGTTGTATAGGAATGGCCATTGTTCACATAAAGCTATTTGTTAAAGAAGTGCAACAGGAGTACTATATGAGTTCACTATATGTAGCCATATATCATACACAATTCAATACGTTATAAACTGAAGGAGGAGTTAAAAGTATTCCTTTGGGAAGGCAGCTCACTCGAGCATTTATTTATCCAGCAATCATGTCTTCACTGATTGTATTCTTAATGATACAGTGGTAATAAAATATTCTGTAATCTTATTTCTTTGGGAGAACTTTGTGCACGAGAGGAAGTAAACATGCATTCTATGAAGATGAATTTCCAATGTTATATCAGCATTATACACGACAGTTCTATTGCTTCTTTTATACTAGCTACAATACAAAAATAATACAGCAGCCTCTTGACATTGCTAAATGTCAACGTAAAAATGGAAGGAAGTGGACCTGAAATGATGGCTCAGTGAGTAAGAGCTCTTGTTGCTCTTACAGAGGAATTGGTTTTAGTCCCCAGTACTACATGGCAGCACATAAGCATGCACATTTCTAGTTTCAGGGGATCCAACATGCACTTCTGATCTGTGATTGCTTGATGAAATGATGAATATTTGAAAAACTATGCACATTACTCACTGTACACATGTACTGAACCAGGAAATATAATCCATTAATGTCCACAAATGGAATGTTTTTATGTATGTGAAATAAAAATTAATATATAAAATAAAGAAAACTGGAGGAAGTATGGTTCATATAGAGTAAGTTCATACCTCAATCACCTGAGAAACAGCCCCAATTTCATAGAGACATTTGATTTTAGGACTTTATTTAAGCTCTGTGACCTGTCACTGGACTTCTTTATTTCCAAGCTGTGGAAAATATGTCACCCTCTAGACAGCTTTAAAGGGCGGTTATGACAACTAGTTTTCCTTCAAACCTTAACCTAAATACATCTTGCACTGAGGTGCATGCATGCCTTGATGTTATTGTACCTGAACTTTAAAGGGCACATGTTTATATGTCACTTCTTTATTAATCCATTAAGTTCTTGAGACAAATGACCTGGTCATATTAATTTTTTATCTCTAGCATTCAACATAAAGGCTGGTACACTATGCAGTTAGAAATGCATTCACTGCATCAGTAAATCAGGTTCAACCTATAAAATGCTATACATTGGAGCTCAAAATTCATATTTCCCATCATTATCACCATCTTTCCTATTGAATTGCATATTCTCATTATTTATAATATTTCTTGATTACAAACTTATTTACTAAAATCTAATTTAATATTAATGGGAAATTTTATATATGCAACTGAAAGGGAAGTGAGTTAATTAAATAAATTTTAATGTTTTCAATTCTGTGAGCATAGGTCAAACTTTAATATTACTATATAATAAGTAATAAATTATTAAAGTGACTTACATGCAGATTAAAAAAGTAGGTGTTTTGCTTTTCTGGGACTCATAAAGCATATGAGTGTCACAATATGTCGTTGTGCTATAGAAAGGCAAGAAGGAATAAAGAAAAGAAGACAACACAAAGAACCCAATTTCTATTTTCTATCACTATGTACTGAGTGATAGTTTCTGTATTTTATATGAGAAAACTGTGACTCAGTAAGATTAGATGTCTATTTTAAGTTCACATATCTGATTGGTTGCACAGTTTTTCAAATAACACTGCAAGCATATCACCAAACTATTTATACCACTCCAAATACATGCCAATTGTTATAATTGTTATATCTTGGAAATAAGGAAGTAATTGTTATAAGACAATTTCAATTTTGTTTAAAAGAACTATCTGTAATCCTCAACTATGTATTCTTCAATATCACATATTTTAGCAAATACTTACTGAGGACAGCCCCATTGAAATGGGCATTTCATCTGTTCATCATCAGATTGGGTGTAATTTGAAATATGTGAACCTTAACATCCTATATTTGATAAAAAGCTCTTTATTCTCTGTGTTTTTGTTGTTCACTCTTTTATTTTGCTTGTAGAAGAATAGTATATAGTCACACACACATATCAATCCTCCACACCACTGACAAAGAAAGGACTCTATTTTGAAAAAGAAAAAAAAAAAAATATATATATATATATATATATATATATATATATATATATATATAGGCTTTCTTCTTTTTCCTTTGATTTAAGTTTATTGCATTGTGATGGAATTTCAATTTATCTGAATTTGTTAACATCTAAAAACATATTTTGAGTAAATAGACTTACATCACATTCTTCTTTCCCTTTTGTACCCCAACTCCTACCAGAGAGCCCCATCTTTAAAACCTGCAACATCTTTCATTTTATCACATTATTTAAAATTTATAAAATATTGTAACAATAAAAATCAGTATTATAAAAGTTGTTTGATATAAAACAACAATCAATTGTACAGTCTTTTTTTTAAAGATTTATTTATTATATGTAAATACACTATAGCTGTCTTCAGACACTGCAGAAGAGGGTGTCAGATCTTGTTACGGATGGTTGTGAGCCACCATGTGGTTTCTGGGATTTGAACTCCAGACCTTTGGAAGAGCAGTCGGGTGCTCTTACCCACTGAGCCATCTCACCAGCCCAATTGTACAGTCTTATATAGATTTTTATCTACAGCAATACTGAAAATACATGACTTCTCAATATAAATTTTAAATAACTCCTAATATATTAACTGTATGATATTTTAAAATAATAAATCACTGTTAGTTTTTTTAATGAACATAAATAGATAAAGTCTTTTTGTTTGTGTGGCTCTTACTGTGGTACAAACATAAAATAAGAACAGTTCTTGGGCACTGGAGTTCATTATAATATTGTTGTACTTCAATGTCCCTCACATCACCAAAGGATTTTACCTCCAGAGTAGATAAGCTAAGAGTTGACAGTAAGCAATGAATTGTAGGCACGATATTTGGTTACAGATTTCCTGCTATGGTCAAAGCTATTTGACTTGAGAGATTGTTGTCCTTCTCAGACCTCAGGAAACAGGTTAGATTCATTTAAGAAATGGTATGTGTGTTAAGATGTTCTATCCATGAAGTTATTCATTAACTGTTTCAATGAACAATGGTTCTACTTCGAGGGTAGCACGGATGTTAGGTGAGGGTAAGATTCTGGTTCATTGGCTGTGACAATTTTGAAAAACATTCATTTCAGAATAAGAGTAACCTATAAGGTCCTCTTCTTCAAAATTGATACAATAATCATAAATATCAAGCAGAGGCTTCAGTTGAACTTTTTGCTGTTCTTTTACAAGCCACCTCCCAAATTAATTGTCTACATTACTTTTGGCTGTATAAATAATTCTGAAATATGTAAGCTGTTCTGAAAACCATAGTATAGTGTAAAAACACCAAATAGACAATTCGACTAATAGAGAGGCTGAGATAGAAGAAGCATGATTTCAAGACCATTATGTGGCACAGAGCAAGACCCTGTGATGTAAAACCAAACAGAGAGTGTATATGGGATGTACAATATGGGACCTATTTCTCCCATTATCAAATTAGAGAGACCATGGGATAACAGCTGATAAATTTCTACTTCCTCATATTTTTGTATTGCAATTAATTAGGATATGTTGGTAATATTAATTTTCATATTAATATATATTAAGAAAAAGTGATTGTTACTTCCTGTTAATTTTCTTGTTAGAGGTGGAATTCTGTTTGTGTGGGTTTGTTGAAAGATTACTTTCTTGCTTCTTCTAGGGTGTAGTTTCACTCCTNGTGTTGGTGTTTTCCATCTATTATCCTTCGTAGGACTGGATTTGTGGAAAGATACTGTGTAAATTTGGATTTGTCATGGAATATCATGGTTTCTCCATCTATGGAAATTGAGAGTTTTGTTGGGTACAGTAGCCTGGGCTGGTATTTCTGTTCTCTTAGGGTCTGTATAACATCTGCCCAGGATCTTCTAGCTTTCATTGTTCCTGGTGAGAAGTCTGATATAATTCTGATAGGTCCGCCTTTATATGTTACTTGACCTTTTTCCCTTACTGATTTTAAAATTCTTTCTTTGTTTAGTGCATTTGGTATTTTGATTATTATGTGACGGGAGGAATTTCTTTTCTGTTCGAGTCTCTTTGGAGTTCTGTAGGGTTCTTGTATGTTTATGGGAATCTCTTTCTTTAGATTAGGAAAGATTTCTTCTGAAATTTTGTTGAAGATATTTAATGGCCCTTTAAGTTGGGAATCTTTACTCTCTTCTATACCTATTATTCTTAGGTTTGATCTTCTCACTGTGTATTGGATTTCCTGGATGTTTTGGGTTAGGAGCTTTTTGTGTTTTCTTTGACTGTTATGTCAATGTTTTCTATGGTATCTTCTGCACCTGAGATTCTTTCTTCTTCTTTTTTTTTTGGGCGGGGGGTGTTTTGAGACAGGGTTTCTTTGTGTAGCCATGGCTGTCCTGGAATTCAGTCTGTAGACCAGGCTGACCTCAAACTCAGAGATCGACCAGCCTCTGCCTCCCAAGTGCTGGGATTATAGGCATGCACCATTCTCTCTTCTATCTCTTGTATTCTGTTGGTGATGCATCTATGACTCCTGATCTCTTTCCTAGGTTTTCTATCTCCAGGGTTGTCTCCCTTTGTGATTTCCTTATTGTTTCTAGTTCCATTTTTAGATCCTGGATGGTTTTGTTCAATTCCTTCACCTATTTTATCGTGTTTTCCTGTAACTCTTTAAGGGATTTTTGTGTTTCCTCTTTAAGGGCTTCTAGCTGTTTACATGTATTCTCCTGTATTTTTTTCATTATTATATATTTTCTTCATTTACATTTCAGATGCTATCCTGAAAGTTCCCTAACCCCTCCACCCACTGTGATCCCCAACCCACCCACTCCTGCTTCCTGGCCCTGGCATTCTCCTGTACCGGGACATATAATCTTCACAAGACCAATGGCCTCTCCTCCCAATGATGGCCAACTTGGCCATCTTCTGCTACATATGAGCTAGTGACATGAGCTCTGGGGGTACTGATTAGTTCATATTGTTCCTCCTATAGCGTTGCAGACCCCTTTAGCTCCTTGGGTACTTTTTCTAGCTCCTCCAGTGGGGGCCATGAGTTCCATCCAATAGATGACTGTGAGCATCCACTTCTGTATTTGCCAGGCACTGGCATAGCCTCACAAGGTACAGCTATATCAGGGTCCTGTCAGCAAAATCTTGCTGGCACATGCAATAGTGTCTGGGTTTGATGATTGTTTATAGGATGGATCCCCAGGTTGGGAAGTCTCTGGATGGTCCTTCCTTCCGTCTCAGCTCCAAACTTTGTTTCTGTAACTCCCTTCATGGGTATTTTCTTTCCCATTCTAAGGAGTAATGAAGTATCCACACTTTGGTTTTCTTTATTCTTGAATTTCATGTGTTTTGCAAATTGTATCTTTGGTATTCTAAGTTTCTGGGCTAATATCCTCTTATCAGTGAATGCATATCATATGTGTTCTTTTGTGATAGAGTTACCTCACTCAGGATCATATCCTCCAGATACATCTATTTGCCTAAGAATTTCATAAATTGATTGTTTCTAATACCTGTGTAGTACTTCATTATGTAAATGTACCACATTTTCTGTATCCATTCCTCTGTTGAGGTACATCTGGGTTCTTTCCA
>NC_034600.1:17166238-17209501 GCF_900095145.1 Mus pahari
TCTGTAAGGCAAAAGAAACTGTCAATAAGACAAAAAGGCCACCAACTAATTGGGAAAGTATCAATACCAATCCTAAATCTGATATGGGACTAATATCCAATATATACAAAGAACTCAAGAAGCTGGACTCCAGAAAATCAAATAACCCCATTAAAAATGTGGTACAGAGCTAAACAAAGAATTCTCAACTGAGGAATACCGAATTGCTGAGAAGCACCTGAAAAAATGTTCAAAATTCTTAATCAACTCCTGTATTTCTTTAAGGGAGTTATTTATGTCCTTAATCACCACTATGAGAAGTGATTTTTATCTTCTTATGAGAAGTGATCTGAATCTTGCTTTTCTGGTGTGTTGTGCTATCCAGGACTTGTTATGGCAAGTAACCTTGGTTTCTGGTGCTTGTGTTTTTATGCTTGCCTCCTGCCATCTGATTATCTCTAGTGCTACTTGCCCTGGCTATATCTCACTGGAGCCTGTCCTTCCTGTGATCCTGGTTGTGTCAGAACTCCTCTGAGTCAAGCTGTCTCTGTGATCCTGTGATCCTGTGATTCTGTGATCTTATGATCCTGAGATCCTGGGTGTGTCTGAGCTCCTAGGAGTCAAGGTGCCTTTGGGACCTTGAGATCCTGGTGTGACCAAGCTCCTGGGATCCAGAGATCCTCTGATCCTGGGCAAGTTAGAGTGCCTGGGAGTGAGGCTGCCTCTGGGTGTTGTGGGGCTGACTTCAGAGTTTGCGCCAAAGGTCTGCTCAGGGCAACAACCCAGACAGACTGGAAGGAACCCGTGCCACTGGTCTGGTGGAGTTCCTGTGTGCCTGGGTCCTGCTGGTCACAGTTATTTCTGGTGTTGGGGACAGATTTTGTGTCCTCCTCATCTCTGATCCTCTGATTCTTTGCTTGTTGGAGCACCTTGGAGTGGAGCTGCCTCTGGGTGTTGTGGAGCTGGCTGTGGAGTTTGCACCCAAGGTCTGCTCAGGGCTCCAGCCCAGACAGACTAGAAGCAATTATAGCAATCTTAATCAAAACACATTAATTTTGATAACCAGTTGATTGTCAACTTAGCCTGTTTTACTAAACATGAAGTATTATAGTACATAGTCTAGAACATATGAGTATAACCATGGTACTGTATAGACAGCATATGAACATTTATAAATACATACAATGAAAAGTCAAAATATAATTGTCCATAGATACAGAAAGAGGAAATAGTGCCAAAGTGAAGAAGAAAGTGGTAAAATTTAGGAAGACCAGGTTTAGTATGAAATGATTAAAAGTTATTACCTTGCTCAGTAATTTCAGTCACATGCCTGCCACTCCATTTTTCAAAGAGCAGACGATGGAAATGACTTAAAACCTCTTTTAGTACTAGAATAATATCCACAATTCTATCCATTCTAGCTAGGCACCCTGCCACTGAGTTTTCTCCTGGGCCTGAGAAGAGGTAGGTATGTGGAAGACTTGGTTCATAGAAAATCTAGAAAAGTCTGTTGTTGATAACATTTGGCCACATTTCCCCTTTGTGCTTGGAATGAAGGAAACAGCCAAGGTGGATTTTGATATGCCACTGTGATTCTTCTGAAGACCCACCATAGACAGGGCCATTGGTAAATGTATGGGACAAATAATAAATGTCAGAGATTCTACCCTCCAAATCTGTAATTCTACCATCTGAAAACAGAGAAAATATTTTCATGTAACTATAAAACTGAGTTTCTCTACTTGCTACAATTTTGAGTTAAAATATCTGGCAATTTATGTTTAAAAGAAACAAACAACCCTTCACAGGGGCAGAGAAGCTGCTGATCTGTTACCCTGGCTGCAGTAGATCTCAAGTGATGGATGGGGTTGCCACCCCACAATCACACCTCTGACCCATAATTGTTTCTGTCTGAAAGAACTACAGGGTTGGAAATGAGAGAAGCCTGAGGAAAAGAAGATCCAGCAACAGGCCCAAAGTGGGATCCAGCTCAAGGGGAGGCCCTAAGGCCTGACACTATTACTGAACTATGGAGTGCTCACAAAAAGGGATCTATCTTGACTGCCCTCCAGAAGACCTAACAAGCAGCTGAAAGAGTCAGATGCAGATATTTGCACCCAACCAATGGACAGAAGCATCGGACCCCTGTTGTTGAATTAGGGAAGGCTGAAAGAAGCTGAGGAGAAGGGTGATTTTGTAGGAGGACCAGCAGCCTTAATTAATCTGTATGCCCAAGATCTCTCAAACACTGGATCACCAAACAAACAGCATACACGAGCTGATACGAGGCCCCCATCACAGGAACAGTAGAGGACTTCCAGGTCTGTGTTCATTCAAAGATAATGCACTTAACCCTCAAGGGACTGGAGGCCCAAGGGAGTTTAGAAGTCAGGTGAGGTGGAACATGGGGGCATCCATGTGGAGACAAGGTGGGGTAGGGAAGGGAGGAGGTGTGGGATGTGGAGCAGTCAGAGGGTGGATGAGGAGGGGCAGGGAATGAAATATTGAGTATAAAAAATGAATTAAAAATAAAATTAAGTTTAAAAAAAAGAAATACATGTGCTAATGTAGCCTCTATCATGCACAGGTATTTATCAAAACCTTTAAGGCAATAGAGATGATATATCTACTTTTTAAAAATCTATTTATTTATTTATTTATTTATTTATTTATTTATTTATTTATTTATTTTGAGACAGGGTTTCTCTGTATAGCCCTGGCTGTCCTGGAACTCACTTTGTAGACCCCAGGCTGGCCTGGAACTCAGAAATCTGCCTGTCTCTGCCTCCCAAGTGCTGGGATTAAAAGCATGTGCCACCACTGCCCAGACTATTTATTTTTATATGAGTACACTGTAGCTGTCTTCAGAAACACCAGAAGAAGGCATTGGATAGTATTAAACCACCATATGGTCGCTGGGATTTGAACTCAGGACCTCTGGAAGAACAGTTAGTGCTCTTAGCCACGATGTATTTATTTTAATCAATAAAATATACAATAAAGTCGTTGCTGATCTCACTTTAACGTTATGTTTTCCAGTCAACTGTACTAGAAGATATTCAACTATACATTATAGGCAACAATAATAATGATAGAAAAAGAGATATGGGTCTTAGGAGGGCTTAGAGAGAGGGGTTTGTGGGAGAGGCTGAAGGGAAGAGAGGCAAGGTATAAAGTGACATAATTTTATTTTAATTAAAATGCATAAAAATGAAAAATAAAGGTAAAAATATAAAATGTCAAACAGCAAATACATAACTGGAAAAATAAATATTTTGTAATGTTTTAATATAACTTAGCATTGTACTGGACTTTAAAAGCTACGTAAACATGTGAGTTCTGTCTCTGTCTAAAGAAAGTGCATCAAACAGAAAGATAATGCTCTTTTTCATATACATAGAGATGAGCATAATGAATAACCATTATAAATGATTATAAAATAGAACAGGCACTGTGGTAACCCACAGGACAGAGTGATCAATGAAGGGCAACCATGCTCAGAGGAAAAAAGGGGGGCAAGGTTTGTATTCTGAAATCTAAGTAGTGGTACTTAGTACACAGCTCAATTTAAATGTCAGTGGTTAGTTAACAATTAATGGTGCCAAATAATTCCTAGCATATTTGTAGTGTATATAACACGCACAAGTTCTGTCCTTAAATTAAAATAAACAAATTATAATATTAGATTGTTACAGGTTTTAACAATTGATAATTCACATTTCTCCTCAAGATAATAAATGCATGATATTAGAATGAATCCCAGAAACACAAAAAGTATGTGATAAAGTACCAAAGTACAGATAAAGCACTGTCTCACCAGAGATAGCATTGCAAGTAAGTGTCAAGTATTTTTCCATCAAAGAACCCACAATAGGACTGGACACTTTAATGTAGACTGTGTTCATTTTACACTTTGGGTGTTTGTCTTTCCCTGGAATACTTGAAACTTATTTTTTAGTTCCCTATTCAGGAAGTTACCATTTTGTAGCCATGTATACCAGTTCTCATTGTGTGATATTTAATACCTCTCTTCTCTATTCAGATTTTCTCTGAATAAGGGGATTCAGTGCTTAAAAAGTGTTTCCAAATCTAAACATCATACACAACCACTTATTGTTAAAATCAGTACAAGGTTTCTCTCTATTTTAAATGGTGCTTAAAGATGAATTGAGTTTTCTTGGTTGTGGACATGGTTCCACAATTGTACCAATCAATGGTACACAGGACCGGCTCTTTTTCAGAATGTTTAAGTTCCCGAGGCAGCGATTTATCATGTAATAATTATGTACTCAGTGGGAGGCAGTTCTGAGAATTCACTGCCAGCTGATTTCTATGACAGGAAGTTCTTAACCATGTTAAGCACAGAATGACTTCTGTAAAAAATATCTGTGACTTTCTTTTCACACATAGTTACTTCTCTGGAAGTTTGTGAGTAATGCTGAAGAGAGTTCTTTTAATTGTGTCAAGAAGTCACAGTACAGACTGTGAAAATGCTTGCCAGTATTTGACATTTTCTCTCTTTGTGAGTGAAACTGATTTGTTTAATAAGTGTTAGAGACAGGAACTACAAAGCAATAACACATTATAGGAAAAATTTCCTGGCTCAGATTCATAGGGTTTTCTATACCTATTAATCTAAAATGGCTGGATCATATTGTTTATTCATTCAAACTTTACTTTTGAAAATGTATGTTGAAGGGATTCAGGGGTAAGGGAATAAATAATTCTGTTCGTAAAGTATTTATATAGCAAACAAAAAGGTCTGAGTTGGCCTTGAGAAGCCTCAGAAAAAGGCTGGGTGTGGTGATATGAGCTTTTATTCCTAGTTCAGGAAAAGGGGAGATAGGAAGATCTCTGCAGATTGCTGGTCCTTAATGGTTAATCCACAAACCTCATGAAAACTGGTAACATAATTTAAATGATCAGAAGATATATTCTTTTTTTAAGATAGTTTTTTAAAAGTATTTTTAATTAGATATTTTCTTTATTTACATTTCAAACATTATTCCCTTTCCTAGTTTCCCCTCTGAAAATCCCCTCTCTTCTCCCCACCTCCCCCTGCTCCCCAACCCACCCACTCCCATTTCCTGGCCCAGGCATTCCCCTACACTGGGGCATAGAACCTTCACAGGATCAAGGGCCTCTCCTCCCGTTGATGACACACTAGGCCATCCCCTGCTACATATGCAGCTAGAGCCAAGAGTCCCTCCATATGTTATTTATTTATTTATTTATTTATTTATTTATTTATTTATTTATTTAGATTTGTGCTTTAGTCCCAGGGAGCTCTGGGGTTACTAGTTAGTTCATATTGTTGTTCCTCCTAGGGAGCTGCAAACCCCTCATCTCCTTGGGAACTTTCTTTTTTAGCTCCTTCACTAGGGACCCTGTGCTTAGTTCAATGGAAGACTGTGAGCATCCACTTCTGTATTAGTCAGGCACTGGCAGAACCTCTCAGGAGACAGCTATATAAGGCTCTTTATATAGCTCTTGTTGGCATCTGCCATAATGTCTGGGTTTGGTAGTTGTTTATGAGATGGATCCTCAGGTGGGGCAGTTTCTAGATGGTCATGCCTTCAGTCTCTGCTCTGAACTTTGTCTCTTTAACACCTTCCATGGTATTTTGTTCCCTCTTCTAAGAAGGATCAAACTTTGTCCATACTTTGGTCTTTCTTCTTCTTGAGTTTCATGAATTTTTGTACATTGTATCTTGGGTATTATGAGATTCTCGGCTAATATCCACTTATCAGTGAGTGCACATGGCAGCTATTGTTCAAGGTCTTCTGTACTTTAGGAACTATCCAGCACGCTGAAGAACTGTTACAGGAAACAGCCTATCCCCATGGGACAGAAGCCTCAAATTTGAATTTTTTATGTGTCTTCTGCACTGACCCTCATCCTTAAGATTTTTAACCAAACAACCAAAACTGGTTATTATGAGCCAATATATTAAGGACCTACTTTTTACATTTGCTTCAAGCAAAGTTGCTTGATTTTATTGATGTCTTAGACATTTATGGCTGGGACCTACCCTTACCACTTGGTGTTAGTATTCTAAGAGAAATACTTTAAAAAAAAGAAGCAGCAATGCACTTCCTCTTGGAAATGGTCTTAGATAATATATATCATTATAAACATATGAATACATTCAAATATATTTCTGTTTTATCACAGTAATATATATATATATATATATATATATATATATATATATATAGTAGTTAAAGTTATATTGAGTCAATATAACAGTGTATAATAGAAATTTCTATGGTTAAAATTTACTTTCCTCCTCATAAAAATAATAAAGCTGTAACACAACTGAATAATTTATATAGTAATATAGACCACAGTTTTTGCATATTTCTTAAGTAGTAATCTCAATTTTTGACCTTCCCATGAAACGTTCACATCAAATAATCCCATGAGATTGTCCGTCTAGTCTAAATATGTAAATGTGTGTGTTCATTTCATGTTCATTTCTGACTGGTCTCAAATATATAAATACGTTTTGCATCTCTTGGTTATAGATTATTTACTTATATGTTACTACATATGGTTTAAAAACTTAGAACATCAGTAACAGACTTAAAACTAGGGACTCAGGGTTGGAGTTATTCTGGACAACAACACATAGCATGAGCCAAACCAGAGAAGTAGGTCTCTAAAGATGCTCCTAAATTGGGATAATATTTATGTAATTCCTGTGTTAGAAACCAGACTTATAACAATGTTTAAAACATTGGGAAGAGAGGCTCCTTGGTCTTGCAAACTTTATATGACCCAGTACAGGGGAATGCCAGGGCCAAGAAGTAGGAGTGGGTGGGTAGGTGAGCAGGGGTGGGGAGAGGGTATAGGGAACTTTCGGGATAGCATTTGAAATGTAAATAAAGAAAATATCTAATAAAAAATGGAAAAAAACATTTGTTTAAAACAGCGTTTCTTTAATGATGTATTAAAAGCTGCAACATCATGCATTTAAAATAGAAGAACTGGTAGCCAACCTTCAAAACATGAAAATAATACATTTGGTATTGATTTTCAAGAGACTTGATGGATTGCACTGTTAAAAATTGTTTTTGACTTCCAAAATTATGGTTATTGCAAAAGAAACTTTTAAAAATTATAGTTAAATATATATAAAGCCAGTGGAACATTGACACTTTACAATTTAATCACAACCTTGCTGTTGGGAACTAAGGGGTGTCAGGGAAGGAGGGGGAAGGAAGACAGCCCACATCCCACCAGAGTTCCTCCTGTGCTCTGTGCAGGCAGACGTGGGACATGAGAGGGCTGCTGAATGCTTTCCACTCAGCCCTGGGTGGGCATCTAAGCCACTGACTCAACTCAACGTGGGGTGAACAAGAGGCAGCCCCTGATACCAGAGGCCCCAGGAGACACCCTCAGCCCCAGGGATACAGGAGAGAGGGCAGAGGGAGAGAGGCTCACACACAGGTGAGAGTCCTTAGTCTGGTCCATGGCTGAAGCACAGGAAGGCCTCTGACAAGAGATTAGAAACAGCTCATTAGAGGAAAGGCTATCCCATCATCCATGCACAGCTGGCCTTGATGAACAGAGACAGTCTATGGTTTTAGAGCTTTATTATAGAAACACAGGGGGAAAGAGGAAAGGTAGAAAGAGAGAGAGACCAGCCATGGCCATAAGGAGAGAAGGGGGAAAGGGAGAGAAGAAAGGCTAGAGTAAGAGGAGAGAGAGAGAGAGAGAGAGAGAGAGAGAGAGAGAGAGAGAGAGAGAGAGAGAGAGAGAGAGAGAGGAGAGAGGGAGAGAGAGAGAGAGAGAGAGAGAGAGAGAGAGAGGAGAGAGGGTAAGAGAGTGAGAGGAGAGGATGAGGAGAGAGTGAGGTGGGACCAAGCAGCACCTCTTATGGTGGGCTGTTATCTTACTGTTGATAGATAATTGGGGAGGAGTGTAGCCTGAAGGTCAGAAGATTGTGACATGGTCTGCATGACTTCCTAGCCACAGCTTCTCCAGTGGGGGCAGTAGGGAGTGATAATTTAGACAGGATCCTTGAGTCCAGGAGATATGAGGGAACAACTACCATACCATGTAGGTGAATTATCACCACCGGGTCCTGGGGTTACACACCTCAGATTAACTGGAGACCAGGATGTCTGTGTATAGCCCATTGCCTCACACCTTGATATTTTAATACCCCTTTGGTTGTCTTCTGAAGCTACACTTAAAGATGTTTTTCATTATGATAAAAAAAAAAAGAATCTCTACTATATTAATCCTGCCAATGCATGAGCATGGGAGATCTTTCCATCTTCTAATATCTTCAATTTCTTTCTTCAGAGACTTGAAGTTCTTAACATACAGAACTTTCACTTCCTTAGTTAGGGTCACACCAAGGTATTGTATATTATTTGTGACTATTGTGAATGGTGTTGTTTCCCTAATTCTTTCTCAGCCTGTTTATCATTTGTGTAAAGAAAGGCCACTGATTTGTTGGAGTTAATTTTATATCCAGCTACTGCACTAAAGCTGCTATCCTACCAAAAATAATCTACAGATTCAATGCAATCCCCATCAAATTCCCAACTCAGTTCTTCACAGAGTTAGAAAGGGCAGTTTACAAATTCATCTGGAATAACAAAAAACCTAAGATAGCAAAAACTATTCTCAACAATAAAAAAACCTTTGGTGGAATCACCATGCCTGACCTCAAGCTGTTATACAGAGCAATTGTGATAAAAACTGCATGATACAGGTACAGCGACAGACAGGTAGATCAATGGAATAGAATTGAAGACCCAGAAATGAACCCATACCCCTATGGTCACTTGATGTTTGACAAAGGAGCTAAAACCATCCAGAGGAAAAATCACAGCATTTTCAACAAATGGTGTTGGCACAACTGGCGGTTATCATGTAGAAGAATGGGAACTGATCCATTCTTATCTCCTTGTACAAAGCTCAAGTCTAAGTGGATCAAGGAACTCCACATAAAACCAGAGACACTGAAATTTATAGAGGAGAAAGTGGGGAAAAGCCTTGAAGATATGGGCACAGGGAAAAAAATTCCTGAACAGAACAGGCATGGCTTGTGCTATAAGATCAAGAATACACAAATGGGGCCTCATAAAATTGCAAAGCTTCTGTAAGGCAAAAGACACTGTCAATAAGACAAAATGGCCACCAACAGATTGGGAAAGGATTTTTACCAATCCTAAATCCTATATGGGACTAATTTCCAATATATACAAAGAACTCAAGAAGCTGGACTCCAGAAAATCAAATAAACCCATTAAAAAATGGGGCACAGAGCTAAACAAAGAATTCTCAACTGAGGAATACCGAATGGCTGAGAAGCACCTGAGAAAATTGTCAACGTCCTTAATCATCAGGGCGATGCAAATCAAAACAACCCTGAGATTCCACCTCACACCTTCAGAATGGCTAAGACCAAAAATTCAGGTGATAGCAGATGCTGGCGAGGATGTGGAGAAAGAGGAACACTCCTCTATTGTTGGTGGGATTGCAAGCTTATACAACCACTCTGGAAATCAGTCTGGCGGTTTCTCAGAAAATTGGACATAGTACTACTAGAGGATCCAGCAATACCTCTCCTGGGCATATATCCAGAAAATCTTCCAACTGGTAATAAGAACAAATGTTCCACTATTTTCATAGCAGCCTTATTTATGATAGCCAGAAGTTGAAAATAACCCAGATGTCCCTCAACTGAGGAATGGATACAGAAAATGTGGTACATTTACACAATGGAGTATTACTCAGGTATAAAAAACAATGAATTTATGAAATTCTTAGTCAAATGGATGGATCTGGAGGGTATCATCCTGTGTGAGGTAACCCAATCACAAAAGAAGTCACATGATATACACTCACTGATAAGTGGATTTTAGCCCACAAACTTAGAATACCCACGGTACAATTTGCAAAACACAAGAAAGTTAAGAAGAAGGAAGATTAATGTGTGGATACTTCGTCCCTCCTTAGGAAGGAGAACAAAATACCCATGGAAGGAGTTACAGAGACAAAGTTTGGAGCTGAGATGAAATGATGGACCATCTAGAGACTATCCCACCTGGGGATCCATCCCATACTCAGCCACCAAACACAGACACTGTTGCATATTGCCAGCAAGGTTTTTGCTGAAAGGACCCTGAAATTGTTGTCTCTTGTGAGGCTATGCCAGTGCCTGGAAAATACAGAGGTGGATGTTCACAGTCATCTAGTGGATGGAACACAGGGCCCCCCAATGGAGGAACTAGAGAATATACCCAAGGAGCTGAAGGGGTCTGCAATCCTATAGGTGGAACAACAATATGAACTAACCAGTATCCCCAGAGCTCATGTCTCTAGCTCCATATGTAGAAGATGGCTTAGTTGGCTATCATTGGAAAAAGAGGCCCCTTTGTCTTGCAAACTTCATGTGCCCCAGTACAGGGGAATGCCAGGGCCAAGAAGTAGGAGTGGGTGGGTAGGGGAGCAGGGAGGGGGAGGGTATAGGGACTTTCAGGATAGCATTTGAAATGCAAAGTAAGAAAATATCTAATAAATTTTTGAAAAAATAAAAAGAATCTCTGTTGTAGGGAATTATCAACTGATCCCATGGAACTCTAAAAAATCAGTTACCTAAAATGGGGTGGAGCGGGGGGGGGGTGTATACTCCTATATGTCCTTCACCACAAATTTCATTTTGACACCTTTAACCTTGGATGCTAAAGAACTCTCTGCTGCCGAGTGTGTTTGGCACTATACAACTTGGCATATGCATGCCTAGATGAAATGGAAGGATACACTTACTGGCATTTGGCATGGTTCAGATTGGGTATTAATATGGGGAAGAGGGCATGCTTGTGTGTAATTCACAGAATGCTGAAGGAGCATGGTACCTACCAGAGTGATCGGAGGACAAAGAATGATGCTAATTGTGAGCTTGCTGAGTGCCCTGGCAATAGTGACAGGGAAGTTGTATTTAGCATATATTCCTTACCCAACTTTGCTTGCCTATAGCCCATACTGAATGAACTGCCTTGCATCAAGCTTTTAGACCTCATGGGACAGAAAACATGAAGACTGTGGAAACTGTCTTTGAAAAATTAATCGAAGCTGGGTGTGGCAGCAAAAGCCTTTAATCCCAGCACTCAGGAGGCAGAGGCAGGCAGATTTCTGAGTTCGAGGCCACCCTGGTCTACAAAGTGAGTTCCAGGACAGCCAGGGCTATACAGAGAAACCCTGTCTTGAAAAACAAAAAACAAAAAGAAAAAAACAAACAAACAAAAATTAATCAAATAGAAAAATTGTTATAATGACCCTCCTCTTTCCTTTAGTATGAACAATTATTCTGACTGAATCATGGACTGGTCTGAAAATCAATTCAATATTGGAAAAAAGAAAATGACTGGGCATTTGGAGGGTTTGGTGGGAAATTTCAGAGACATATTGAAAATTGTCAGCTGCCTTGCATGATGTTAAATTTGCAGTGGATAAATTTGGGACAGGATCTGGATTTCTAACAATGACAAGATCCAGATTTCAAACAAATGTTAGTGTGCATATTAAGACTCCTAATCTTTATTAATTGGTCATATTAAAATTAATTTTGCCTCTTGTACAATATTTAACGTAAGTTGTATTGATTATACACATTCTAATTGTGTTAGTGTAATGAAGTCTGGCATGTCTGTTATGGTGTTCTATCAACCAGCTCTTGTTTTTTTGACTGTGACTATGAGTGGACCTTGGTATTCTGAAAAAAAGCTTACAAATATTGGAAGAAGTGAGTCATGATTTAAGCAGAAACAAGAGGATAGGGTTTGATTATTGCTGGAATAGCAGCTTTGATTACATTAATAGGTAGCACCACTGCATCCACAACTGCTTTGACACAAGACGTTAAGACAGCCACTTTTGTTAATCATTTCACACAAAAAAAATGTTACTAATGCTCTGAGTATTCAAGAAGATTTAGGTAGTTGGTTGGAACAACAAATTGATAATCTTTATAATACTATTCAAGTTATTGGAGAGGAGGTTCAGAGTTTAGGAGTAAAAAGCAATCTCAAGTGTCATGATAAATATCAATGGATTTATTTCACCTCTAAAATTTACAATGACATTCACTATAATTGGGATGAAATGCAGACACTTTCAGTATATTTGGCATAATTCTAACACTTCTCTGGATATTTTAAGTTTGTATATTGAAATTATGAATTTAATGGAAGCTGCTCCTGCTTTGCTGAGTTTTGATGCTGTGGATATTGCTGATGAAATTATTTGTGGCTTAATGTCATTATTTCCATCTTGGTCAAGCTTCAAGAATGGCTTATATAGTTTGATCATGTTGGCCCTTCTTGTCCTTGGAATACTTGTATTTCTGTCCATTTTTATAAAACTTGCCTTTAACAGCATCAACAAGTTAGCCAAATTTATGGCTTGAAATTACAAAGGGATCTCCAGACAAAACCATTAGTTTAACAGGCTGACAGTCAATGACAGGTAAGATTCTGCATAGAACCTTACCAACATAAGACAAAAGTGCATTGCCTTGAATAATGCATTTTCAATGATGCATAAGGAAGGAAGTTATTCTTGTCAGAACAACCTAAGACAAAGTCTTGTTTGTGAAATAACAAGGGGGGGAGATATGGAGAGTTCTTGTTACAACTTCAAGGAAAATGGCAAGAATTTGACACTGGGATAGGAAGAGGAAGTAGGCTCAAGATCTTGATCTTATTAAGTTTCTAAATACCATGGAACCTTTGTTCATGTCTTGTTGTTCCTGAGAACTGGCCATATTCTTTGCATGTTCTTATAATGATATAAAAGCAGACTGGAAAAAACTAAACTCACTTCAGCATTTGCTGGAGTCCTGTTATTTTAGGGTCTAATTGTCTTTTCTTGTTTTAATCCCCACTCCCTCAAGATGCTGTTATCCTGCTGAGTAGGCATGGTCATCTTTCTTTGTGCATACATATGCATATTCATATGCTAATATAGTTTAAAAGTAAAAGTAAAGCAAAAAATCAAAAGTATATATTATGTAATAGAAATATATTGAGTATTTATTAAGGGAAAGTATTAATCTAATAATAATAGTATTAAAATTAGCATTTGTGAGTGGCGTTTATGTGTACTGCATTAACCTATCCTAATAATAATAACCTATTATATAATTAATTAGGTACAAGATTAATATATAAGGTATAGGTATTAATACATTAGTTATAGATATTAAGAATAATACATAGTCTTCATGTTATTTGAATAAAGAAATTATATTTTTGTGTTTTATTATGCTTCCTAATTCTCAAAAGATTCATTTAAGTAAAAACTGTTGTCCCTTTGTTCATAGAAACTTGTAAAGCAGCTTTGATATTGATTTTACATTTTATCCAAAAAGGTTATGTTTATGTAGTACCTTCCAAATCATCCTTCTTTTTTCTGGATGCACACCATATAAATACTCTTTACTCTTTAGAAATCCTTTACCTACTCTCCCAAGAGGCTGTTGGCCACTGAATATATAAATTCATATATACAATGCATCAGCTACACACCATGGGATAGGATTTGAATTTACAACTAATTTCTGCTTGAACTTGGGCAACTTAATTTTTCTGTTTTTAAGATTGGTGCATACCCAAGGAGTTGTAGGGGGCTGCAACCCTGTAGGTGCAACAACAATATGAACTAACCAGTACCCCCTGAGCTTGAGTTTCTAGCTGCATATGTAGCAGAAGATGGCCTAATCAGCCATCATTGGGAAGAGAGGCCCCTTGGTCTTGTAAACTTTATATGACCCAGCACAGGGGAATGCCAGGGCCAAGTAGTGGGAGTAGGTGGGTAGGGGAGCAGGGGTGGGGGTGGGGTATAGGGAACTTTTGGGATAGCATTTGAAATGTAAATAAAGAAAATAATAATAAATAAATTTAAAAATGAGAAAAAAAGAAATAGATTTAGGCAGAGTAATTCAATGGGAGCTTTCAGTTATTTGTAGATGTAACACTTCCCTGTGAGCTTCTAGTGCTGACTCCTAATGCCCCATAAGCATTTCACACTAAGATCATGGTTTCATAGTGGTGACTTGGGTGACCTTCACTCCTGATCTTTTCCAATGACTGACTACACTTTTAAAAAATAAATAAATAAATACTTCATGCTTCTGATGCAAAAAAAAAAAAAAAAAAAAAAAAAAAAAAAAAAAATTTTTATTTTTTTAAAAAAAAAAAAAAAAAAAAAAAAAAAAGAAAAAGAAAAAAAAGGTGCAATGGGAGAAGATACCCTTGGTCCTGTAAAGACTTGATGCCCCAGTATAGGGAAATGCAAGGACAGGGAGGCAGGAATGGGTGGGTGGGTGAGGAAACACTCTCATAGAAGCAGGGGAAGGGTGAATGGGATAGGGGTTTCTGGGGGGCACCAGGAAAGGGAATAACATTTGAAATGTAAATAAAGAAAATATGCAATTTAAAAAAAAAGTTTGGTCCAATGATAGTGTTTATGTCATAGGGTTATTTTGGAAATAAATGTGCCAGGGACAAGCTCAGGCAGTTCTTTCTTGTTTGGTTCCTCTTGATGCAGCAGAGTGGGGAGTATGTGGCAAAGGTAAGACTTGGTCTTTTGAGATGGTCTTATGTCAGAGAACCCCAGCCTCTGGCCATCGGAGGTGGGGCAAAGACTACACATACACCAAGGCAGGGTTTGAGCAGCTTCCACAGCTTCCCACTGCAACTTCCTTTATTCTCTTTCAGCTTCTGCCCTATTATCCCTTAGCTTCTGCTTCAGATCTATTCCCTATTCCCTAGCTTCTGCTGCACGCCCTGCCCCCGGTTCTGGGGGAATGCCCAATTTATCCCCTTCCACCCTCTGCACTCATCTCTCATCACTCTTCATTATCCAATCAGCATTCAGCACGCTCTGTACATGAGCCATGCATGCAGACAGGGTGCACATTGATAGGCCAATGACTCAATATCATGCTGTATGACGCTATGCATTAGGCAGACAGCAAATGATCACTTAGGTGTGTGTGATCATTCAGGTGTGCATAATCAGGTTTTTAGTAAACAAGCAGGGAATCATGGGGCTTGGCAGTGAGCCAGGATGCAGTCTTGGCTTACTCAGCCTTAGCAGCGGTCACACCCGCTTCCCACACTGTTATTTAGGGCTGCAGCTTAATATAAAACTTTTACCTATCTTAAGTTTAAGTCACTTTGCTTCTGTAGATGACCTACCTTCTGAGTTTCTCTGAGGTGAGAAACACTTTAACACCTCATCTTAAAACAGTAGAGAATTAAGTAAAGTAGCCTTTGTTCTATTTATGCTGGAATTGCACTGCTCTGCCTTCTAGCCTGCTAGGTGAAGTTGAAGGAAGACAATGGGACACATTGAAAGTGACTTGAGACTTTATTTCTTAGTTTTTAAGTTCTCAAAAAAGTTTTTATAAAAGGTCTCCTACAGAAAGTACTCTCTACTCTCTTCTTCTAATCTTTCTTTCTGCTCTGATGTCACAATAATGCCCTTACTCTCAATACCATTACTCCCAATACTATACCATTACTCCCTATACTATGCCTTTACTTCTAAGTTCTTGAGTTAAACTTTAAAGTTTTTCTTGCAACGCGCTACTGTCTCGCCAGCAAGAATGACGCGGCATATTAGGATCCTTCTGCAGTAAAGCTTTAATGCATCTCGAGAGGCAATGCATAAGCTACTCGAAAGTGGAGAACCCGAGGTGAAAAACTCTCTCCCTTATATAGGAAATGTTCTCCGCCTAGGACGTGTAGCTCCCTGGTTGGCTGCTCACTATCGGCCCAGATGACGCCACGGGACAGGCAGGGCGCAAGGGATGGAAATTTACCCAGCACATGCGCAGACCGCTTGTTTACCAGTTAGAACACCGGATGCCAGCGCCATCTTGCCATGGTGATTGTGAGGACGGCTCCCCACATTTTCTTAGTGACTTTCTTCGTCCTCACCACTTATACATCTTTCAGAATACATGATCACATGGTAAAAAGTTCATCACATGTTTACACATAAATTCAAATCATAAATTGAATAAAAATTTACAATACTGAAAGTTTACATTCATATCTATTAGCAGTAATTATCTGGCTAAATATTCATCATCTGTCATCAGCTCTACATATTCTTAGAGAGTTAAAAACCATAACAATTTGTGACTAAGTATTAGTGAAGTTTTGAATCAACAACCCCAGTCAATATATAGAGATATTTATTTTTTGAGACAGGGTTTATCTGTGTAGCCCTGGCTGTCCTGGAACTCACTTTATAGACCATGCTGGCCTCAAACTCAGAAATCTGCCTGCCTCTGCCTCCCAAGTGCTGGGATAAAAGACATGTACCACCACCGCCAGGACCCAGTCAATATTTTATATTTTGTCCTTGCACCAATAGTAAATCCTGAGTTCCATTTTTATGACTATTGGCTAATGGTTTTACAACCTCTTGGAACCTACTTGGAGAAGTAGATCCCTACTTTCTATCTCAGAAGCCATTAACTTGTGACATTAGAAGACTTGCTGAGTTCTTAATGCATTTTGAATTAGAAAAGATTTAATAGCAGTGCTATTATAAAAGAGCTTAGCAATTACTGATAAAATTTTATGAATTATTTTAGGATCATCAGTAAAAATTAAAAACTCATCTATTTGTCTATATAGCATCGCTATATAATAGTACATATTTGTTCAGCAGAAATCTCCTCAAAAGGGTAGATTAATACCTAGTGATTGTTATATAAATTTAATAATAACAGAAAAAAGCATATTAATAGCAAAAATATTTCCTAAAATGAAATTTCCCTGTGCCTTGCTTGCTGGAGCAAATACATGGTAGATCTTAATCCAAAGTGAATCAATCTCAGGAAGATAGTTTGCTAATTTTTGTTTTCTCCTCGATGGTTCCCGGCAATAATGGGTTATTAAGATGCTTGAATAGAATAAAGTTGGACACATATTAAATGTCAAAACAGGGTAACTAATGGGTACAGATATGTAGGGTAGTAAGGCAAGATGCAGAGGAAGGTCTATATTACCTAAAAAATTAAATGTACAGAGAATGGTGAAGAGCTGGAAAGTATGGGATTGAGGAAGACAGTGAAGATGAGTACTTGGTGAACTATAATTAAATGATTGAATATTGCAGAACAATTCAGAGTTCTCAGAATAGAAGAGAAGAAAATAATAGATTGAAATGGCAGTTTTGGTGTTCCATGCCTTGGTTATTATGAACAAAGCCATTAGAAATATTCATGTTCAGGTTTATCTGTGAACATAAATATTTTGTATATGTAGAACAATAACATACCTTGCATCCTAAAGAAAAAGCTATGTTTATGGTGATATATGTTCTATACAAAACAAGGCAATTCTAAAAGCAAAGGGAGTGGTATTTAATAAATGGTTAGTAAATCCTAGCAAATAAAAACCTAATGACACTGTAAATATAATTTCCCCAGAGGTCTGTAAGTTTTAGCATCTATGATATTTTCAGAGAATAAATACAATGGAGGACTTCTGAGGTGCTTATACATATAATGACACTATGTAAATTTACAAAAAATGTCATCTACATTTTATAATTAGAAAAATGATCTGCCCAGTCACAAAATTCTTTGCTTTTAGAATATTATTTTTTAAGATTGACTTTTACAAAGATTATTCTACTATCATTATTCTGAAAATAATAGATATTCTGTAAAAATACTAGATTAATATCCAATTACACGGCCATGGCCCTTGTCTAACATTGCTTTGACCCTGTGCAGTGTTGACACTTGAATCTTGGTTTTTTTTTGTTTGTTTGTTTGTTTTTTGTCAAACTCTCTTATTGGTGAGATATTTTCTTCATTTACATTTCAAATGCTATATCAAAAGTCCCCTATATCCTACCCCCACCTCTGCTCCCCAACCCACCCNCCCCCGTTTCATGGCCCTGCCATATCCCTGTACTAGGGCAAATGATCTTCCTAAGACCAAGTTCCACTCCTCCCATTGATGGCCTACCAGGCCATCCTCTGCTAAATATGCAACTTGAGACACAAGCTCTGTGAAATACTGGTTAGTACATATTGTTGTTCCTCCTATAGAATTGCAGACCCCTTTAGCTCCTTGAGTACTATCTCTAGCTTCTTCATTGGGGGCTGTGTGTTCCATCCAATAGATGACTATGAGCATCCACTTCTGTATTTGCCAGGCAATGCATAGCCTCACAAGAGATAGCTATATCAGGGTCCTGTCATCAAAATCTTGGTGTCATATGCAGTAGTTTCTGGGTTTGTTGGTTGTTTATGGGATGGATACCTAGGTGGGACAGTCTCTAGATGGTCTTTCCTTCAGTCTTTGTTTCAAACTTTGTCTCTGTAACTCCTTCCATGGGTATGTTGTTCCCCATTCTAAGAAGGAACAAAGTATCCACACATTGGTCTTCCTTCTTCTTGAGTTTCATGTGTTTTGCAAATTGTATCTTGGGTAGTCTAAGTTTCTGGGCTAATATTCACTTACCAGTGAGTGCATATCATGTGTGTTATTTTGTGATTGGGTTACCTTACTCAGGATGATAACCTCCAGATCCATCCATTTGCCTAAGAATTTCATAAATTCATTGTTTTTAATACCTGAGTAATACTCCATTGTGTAAATGTACCACATTTTCTGTATCCTTCCTCTGTTGACTGTCATCTGGGTTCTCTTCAGCTTCTGGCTATTATAAATAAGGCTGCTATGGACACAGTTGAGTATGTGTCCTTATTACAAGTTGGAACATCTTTTGGGTATATGCCAGGAGAGGTATTGCTAGATCTTCCAGAAGTACAATATCCAGTTTTCTGAGGAACCACCAGACCGATTTCCAGAGTGGTTGTACCGGCTTGCAATCCCACCAGCAATGGAGGAGTGTTCCTCTTTCACCACATCCTTACCAGCATCTGCTGTCACATGAATTTTTGATCTTAGCCATTGTGACTGGTGTGAGGTGGAATCTCGGTATTGTTTTGGGTAGCATTTCTCTGATGATTAAGGATGTATGATATTAATCCCCTATCTGATTTAGGATTGGTAAAGATGCTTTCCCAATATGTTGGTGGCCTTTTTGTCTTATTGACAGTTTCTTTTGCCTTACAGAAGCTTTGCAATTTTTTGAGGTCCCATTTATAAATTCTTGAACTTAGAGCACAAGCCATGACTGTTCTGTTCAGGAATTTTTCCCCTGTGCCCATATCTTCAAGGCTTTTCCCCACTTTCTCCCCAATAAGTTTCAGTGTCTCTGGTTTTATGTGGAGTTCATTGATCCATTTGTACTTGAGCTTTTTACAATGAGATAAGAATGGATCAATTCCCATTCTTCTACATGATAACCAACAGTTGAGCCACTGCCATTTGTTGAAAATGGTGCTTTTCCACACTGGATGGTTTTAGATCCTTTGCCAAAGATCAAGTGACCATAGGGGTATGGGTTCATTTCTGGGTCTTCAATTATATTCCACAGATGTACCTGTCTGTCGCTGTACCAGTACCATGCAGTTTTTATCACAACTGTTCTGTAGCACAGCTTCAGGTCAGGCTTAGTGATTCACCAGAGGTTCTTGGATTGTTGAGAATAGTTTTTGATATCCTAGGTTTCTTGTTATTCCAGATGAATTTGCAAATTGCCCTTTCTAATTCTGTTAAGAATGAAATTGGAATTTTGATGGGGACTGAATTAAAACTGTAGAATGCTTTCAGCAAGAAAGCCACTTTGACGATATTAATCCTGAAAATCCATGAGCATGGGAGATCTTTCCATCTTCTGAGTTCTTCTTCGTTTTCTTTCTTCAGAGACTTGAAGTTCTTATCATACAGATCTTTCACTTCCTTAGTTAGAGCCACACCAAGGTATTTTATATTATTTGTGACTATTGTGAAGGGTGTTGTTTCTCTAATTTCTTTATTATCCTGTTTATCCTTTGTGTAGAGAAAGGCCACTGATTTGTTTGAGTTAATTTTATATCCAGTTTCTGCACTGAAGGTATTTATCAGCTTTAAGAGTTCTCTTGTGGAATTTTTAGCGTCACTAATATATACAATCATATCATCTGAAAATAGTGATATTTTGACTTCTTCCTTTCCAATTTGTATCTCCTTGATCTCCTTTTCTTGTATAATTTCTCTGACTAGGATTTCAAGTACTATCTTGAATATTTAAGGAGAAAGTGGGCAGCCTTGTCTAGTACCTGATTTTAGTGGGACTGCTTCAAGTTTCTCTCCATTGAATTTGATATTGGCTACTGTTTTTGCTGTATATTGCTTTTGTTAGGTTTTATTGTTTTTATTAGGGCCTTGAATTACTGATATTTCCAAGACTTTTATCATTAAATGGGTGTTGGATTTTGTCAAATGCTTTCCCAGCATCTAACTCAAACTTTGAGTTTGTTTACATAATAGATTACGCTGATGGATTTCCATATAGTAAACCATCCCTGCATCCATGGAATGAAGTCTACTTGACCACGATGGATTATTATTTTGATGTGTTCTTGGATTCAGTTTGCAAGAATTTTATTGAGTATTTTTGCATCAATATTCTTAAGGGAAATTGTTCTCAAGTTCTCTTTCATTATTGGGTCTTTATGTGGTTTAGTTATCAGGGTAATTGTGGCTTCATAGAATGAATTGGGTAGAGAACCTTCTGTTTCTATTTTGTGGAACTGTTTGAGGAGAATTGGCATTAGGCCTTCTTTAAAGGTCTTATAGAACTCTGCATTAAATCCATCTGGTTCTGGGCTTTTTTTGGGAGAATATTAATGACTGCTTCTATTTCTTTAGGGGGTAAGGGACTGTTTAGATGTTAATCTGAGCCTGACTTAACTTTGTTACCTGGTATCTGTCAAGAAGATTGTACATTTGTTGCTGCTGTCTCCGACCAGCAGAAAAGAAGCGGCGAAACCGAATTCCTTCTCAAAGCAGTTTATTCAGGAACATAACTACGTGCACTAAAATGACCCCCCCCCTTTCGATCTCTCGATTATCCCCTTTTATACCCTCTAGTCCACTCCCTATCACCCCATTCCACGTAGGCCCAGTTCATTGGCTCAGGACTACATTTGTCACATCATCTGATCTTTCGTCGTGGTGCATCTGTGCAGTGCAGTTTAATGAATGTGGCTATCTTGAGGGATATGAGGATGTCAGTTGTTAGCTGTTAGACTTGGCAGCAGTCCCGGGCGCCATCTAGGGGCCACAGCCAAACCTGCTCCTCACAACAATTCATCCAGGTTTTCCAGTTTTGTTCAGTATGGACTTTTGTAATAGGATCTGATGATGTTTTGGATTTCCTCAGGTTCTGTTGTTATGTCTCCCTTTTCACTTCTGATTTTGTTAATTAGGATACTGTCCCTGTGCCTTCTAGTTAGTCTGGCTAAGGATTTATCTATCTTGTTGATTTTCTCCAAAAAAAAAAAAAAAAAAAAAAAAAAAAAAGCAGCTTCTGCCTTCATTAATTTTTTTTGTATAGTTCTTTCTGTTTCCACTTGGTTGATTTCAGCCCTGAGTTTGATTATTTCCTGCTGTCTACTCCTCTTGGGTGAATTTGCTTCTTTTTGTTCTAGAGCTTTTAGGTGTGTAGTCAAGGTACTAGGTAGGGTATGCTCTCTCTAGTTTCTTTTTGGAAGCACTCAGAGCTGTGAGTTTTCCTCTTAGGAATACTTACATTGTGTCACACAAGATCGGTATGTTGTGGCTTCGTTTTCATTAAACTCTAAGAACTCTTTAATTTCTCTGTTTATTTCTTCCTTGACCAAGTTGTCATTGAGTAGAGTGTTGTTCAGCTTCCATGTGAATGTTGGCTTTCTATCATTTATGTTGTTATTGAAGNTCATCCTTAGTCCGTGGTGATCTGATAGGATGCATTAGATAATTTCAATATTTTTGTACTGCTGAGACCTGTTTTGTGACCAATTATATGGTCAATTTTTGAGAAGGTACCATAAGGTGCTGAGAAGAAGGTATATCCTTTTGTTTTAGGATAAAATGTTTTGTAGATATCTCTTAAATCAATTTGTTTCATAACTTCTGTTAGTTTTAATGTGCCTCTGTTTAGTTTCTGTTTCCAGGACCTGTCCATTGATGAGAGTAGGGTGTTGAAGTCTCCCACTATTATTGTGTGAGGTGCAATGTGTGCTTTGATTTATACTATAGTTTCCTTAATGAATGTGGATGCCCTTGTATTTGCAGAATAGATATTCTTGGAAGAGTTTACCTTTGATGAGTATGAAGTTCACCTCCTTGTCTTTTTTGATATCTTTTAGTTGAAAGTCGATTTTATTCAATATTAGAATAACTACTGCACTTTGTTTCTTGGGACCATTTGCTTGGAAAATTGTTTTCCAGCCATTTACTCTGAGGTAGTGTCTGTCTTTTTCACTGAGGTGGGTTTCCTGTATGCAGAAAAGTGTTGGGTCCTGTTCATGTAACCAGTCTGTTAGTCATTGTCTTTTTATTGGGGCATTGAGTCCATTGATATTAAGAGATATTAAGGAAAAGTAATTATTGCTTCCTGTTATTTTTGTTGTTAGAGTTCAGATTCTGTTCTTGCGGTTATCTTCTTTTATGTTTGTTGAAGCATCACTTTCTTGCTTTTTCTAGGGCATTATTTCCCTCCTTGTGGTGGAATTTTCCCTTTATTATCCTTTGAAGGGCTTGATTCATGGAAAGATATTGTATGAATTTGGTTTTGTCATGGAATACAATGATTTCTTCATTAATGATAATTGAGAGTTTTGCTGGCTATAGTAGCCTGGGTTTGCATTTGTGGTATCTTAGTGTCTCTATAACATCTGTCCAGGATCTTCTGGCTTTCATAGTCTCTGGTGAGAAATCTGGTATAATTTTCAAAGTCTGGCTTTATTTGTTACTTGACTTTTTTCCCTTACTGCTTTTATTATCCTATCTTTATTTAGTGCATTTGTTGTTCTGATTATTATGTGTTGGGAGGAATTTCTTTTCTGGTCAAGTCTCTGGAGCTCTGTAGGCTTCTTGTATGTGAATGGGCATCTCTTTCTTTAGGTTTGAAGTTTTCTTCTATAATTTTGTTCAAGATATTTACTGGCCCTTTAAGTTGAAATTCTTCATTCTCATCTATACCTATTATCCTTACGTTTGGTCTTCTCATTATGTCCTGGATTTCCTGGATGTTTTGATATAGGATCTTTTTGCATTTTGCATTTTCTTTGACTGTTGTGTCCCCGTTCTCTATTAAATCTTTTGCACCTGAGATTCTCTCTTCCATCTCTTGTATTCTGTTGCTGATGCTCGCATCTATGCTTCCTGATTTCTTTCCTAGGGTTTCTATCCCCAGAGTTGTCTCCCTTTGGGTTTTCGTTATTGTTTCTACTTCCCTTTTTAGGTCTTGGATGGTTTTTTTCCAATTCCATTACCTGTTTTGTTGTGTTTTCCTTTAATTCTTTAAGGGATTTATCAGTGTTTTCCTGTAGTTCTTTAAGGCTTCTACCTGTTTAGCAGTGTTCTCCTGTATTTCTTTAAGGGAGTTATTAATGCCCTTCTTCAAATCCTCTACCAGCATTGAGAGATATGATTTTAAATCTGAATCTTGCTTTTCAGGCGTATTGGGATATCCTGGACTTGCTGTGGAGGGAGTACTGAGTTCTGATGATGCCAAGTGGTGTTGGTTTCTGTTAGTGAGTTTTTTACATTTGCCTTTCACCATGTGATAATCTCTGGTGTTAGATGTTCTAGCTGTTTCTTGCTAGAGCTAGTTCTTCCTGTGATTCTGTTAGCCTCTGTCAGCACTCCTGGGAGTCCAACTCTGTCCAGAGTCCCGGTGGTCAGAGCACTCTCTGCAGGCTAGCTCTTCTGTTGCATATAAGGTGCACAGTGGTCTGGTGCTCAGATCTGCCTCCTGACTGAAAGTGAAGGCCAGAAGGGACCCTGTCAAAGAAGCTCTGTTGCTTCTGTGGCCCATGTGCTCTCCTGCACAGACTGGTCTCTGAGATATCTGGGATACAAGATGGCACTCTCACCTGATTCCTAGGGTCAGAGCCCTCTCTGGAGGCTGACTGTCCTCTGGTGGGGAAGGTGTCCAGAGGTCTGGGTCTCAGCTCTGCCTCCTGGCTGAGGATGAAGGCCCAAAGGGACCCTGTCCAAGAAGCTCTGCTGCTTCTGTGGCCCATGTGCTCTCCTGCTCGGACTGGTCTCTGAGACCTGGGATACAAGATGGTTATTTCACCTGTGTCCCGGGATCAGAGCCCTCTCTGGAGGCTGACTCTCCTCAGTGATCCTAAGATCCTGGGTTTGCTAGGGTGTCTGTGGTGTGGAAAGTCCTCTGGGGAACCGTGGGACCATCCACCGAGTTCTCTCCCAATGTGGTCCTGCCAACCAGAATGAAGCCCAGCCACTGGTCTGGCGGGTTTCCTGTGTCCTTGTACCTGCTGTCCCAGTCCCCTCTGGTTGTTTTGGAACAGATGTTGCATTCCACTTACAGATCATCCCAAGATTCTGGGTGTGCTAGGGTACCTGTTGTGTCTCTACACCCAGGTTACTGGAGACTGTGGGGCCATCCGCCAAGTTCGTGCCCAAGGTGGCCTGGCAACACTTGAATCTTAACCCTTGCGTATATCAGACAAGTATTTCACCCCTGAGCTACATCCTAAAGCCATCCTTGAGTTTCTTCCTTCTACATAAATTATATTTCTCCACAGGGGATCAGGGTAATGTTTTTTCAGTAAGTCAAAAAAATCAATCTAAAGCAAAGATAAAATGTAGATTTGAGCATGTACACAGGAAAACTAAGTTTTTAACTTTAGTTGTTCATCCATGAATAAATAAAGCTTACATTATGTCATTTGCACAGGAAGATTATTCAGTTTGTCAAAAGTCCAATGTAAAAAGTTCAAGTAACATATTTATTGTGTTTGCACAGAAATAGATGAAATATTCATAATAGTTTCAAAACAACATGAAAGTATACAAGCTAGGAATAATGAAGAATATGAGTTTTATCTGAACTGTAACCTTCTCAAGTTCAGCCTAGAGAAGCTCCTAACCAGAAGATGTGGGATTAGGGTGTCCAGTGTCTGAATGGTTATGAATGGTTACTTCTTCTGCTGCTTTTTTTTTTTTCTTTTGGTTTTTTGAGACAGGGTTTCACTGTATAGCCCTGGCTGTCCTGGAACTCACTTTGTCCACCAGGTTGGCCTTGAACTCAGAAATCTGCCTGCCTCTGCCTCCTGAGTGCTGGAATTAAAGGAGCGTGCCACCATGTCCGGCTGAATGGTTACTTCTTGATCCTCATGCTTATAAAAAAAAAGAGTTAAGTTTTGAGGTCTTGGGAGTTGTGCAATTTTAAGTATAATAATTGGTATTAGCCTCCTGAGAAAAATCTCAATATGGGTACAAGATAAAGTAAGTGATAGCAATTTTAGAGAATTCTCCAGGTTTCATCATTTGTTTTTTGTGGGTGAGCATGGGTTCTTGAATCAGAATGACTTGACTTGAAGTTTAAATCTACAACTTATTGACATTATTTTTAAAGGTTGCTTTTCTCATAAATTACTGGTAATAATTAGTTTTGAACTTAGATCCTGTTAAACATGAGATAGTGTTTGTATGACTATAGTGGTGTCTAGACTGCAACAAGTGGAAAAGAGGTATTAGTGATCATCATTACTGTCTTCAATATCAGTGTTAGGTCAGGAACTGTGCCAAGGATCAGGACTGCTTTCACAGTCTCACTGTGTTTAGCACTGGCAACTACTCATCAGCTAAAAGACCCACAAAGGAAGGATGGGTGTACACACACACACACACACACACACACACACACACACACACATAATTTATAGATTCTTGCTTCTAGATATTCTTGTATCTGCCTAGAATCCAGCATAACTTCTCATACAAAGTTGCACATTATGAAATATGTTTCAAATGATGGAATCATTCAATGATATTAAAGCTGCAATGATATTCAGCATTGAGGAAATATAGTTAACCAAGGAACAGACTTGCAAAGCATCATGTGAATTAATTTAAAAAAAACACATTGAGATAAATGGAAATTATCAGTAAGAGAAAGTGGATCCATCTGGAAAAAGGAACTGAGAAATATTAGCCTGACACTAGAAAGCTGTCTATAGAGTGAGCAGTGAATAGAGCAGAAATGTAGACAACAGAATCTAAGGGGAAAATGGAAGGAAGATAAAAAGATTGAAAACTGTTATGAGAGTAGCTCAAGTTCCACAGGAAGGTTTAAAACAGTAGTTTAACTAGCTCAGCTTTTTGGTTGGCAACCAGAAAACAGCCTCAGATAATAGCAGGCCTGACAAGCATGAAGTTTCAATGAATGTCTATTCACAGACTATTTGGGGCTAACTGATGCAGTTATTTCACAAGAGATTTAAAAGAACATTGGAGGAGAAATTGAGAATATTGTGCACATAAGAATTTTTATGGTTTATCATGATATTTACTCATAGCCATAACATATAAAACTGTTGTAAACTATAGTCAAAATCTTTCAAAATTGTTTAAATTGTTCTTCATATATATATATATATATATATATATATATATATATATATATATTCACATCAGATTAGAGATATGTGGAAAGGATACTTCTCAGCATTCACTTTTATTTCCCTGAAGCCAATTCTACTTTCATGCCAAGTAGATGTTGGAAATTTTCCATTGACTATTACACAAATTTCAAAAAGCCAATGCATTGAATCAGAGGATAGTTTATGGCCCATTAACAATACATTCGCTTCTCAGAACTGTAAACATGGCCTTATGGATCTTAATGTAATTGTTTAGGATGAGTGTGTTGGCAAGCAGTGTTAGAGTCTGTTAACAGTCTGGAAAGCAACATGTTTTAAGCAAATCTGCAAAATGTTACCAACTCATTAAGCTAAGAGCTTTATGGCTCAGTGTTCTAAAGCAATTTTATAAGACTCTGAACAAAGCTGTATATTCATTTATGATATGCCATGATTGATGTGTGCACATGCAGGAGGAGTTGCTATCTTTGTCAAATTATGCTAGCATGTCATCATATTGTTGATTTTTGCCTACAAATACTATTGCATCCTGTACACAAGTAAATAGTGCAGAAAGGCTTTCTATGCACATCCCCTGGAATATATATTGCTCTATTTAAGCATAGTATGGAAAAGATACTTCAAGTGCCACATTCTATATATGCAATATCAGTGTTAATAGATTCCCAATCTCCTACATAGGCTTTTAAATTTAGTTTGTCCTTGATACCTAGAATAAGTTAGGTGGTTGTGAGAGATTCTGCAGTCTATCCCAGTACTTCGTGAACCAACATATTATATAGCCACCCAAGTGAACAGATTTAAAGTTCTGTACCTGTAATGCCAGCTTTCATGTTTCAAATGCAAAATTCTAAGTTTCAAAACACTAAGAAAACACAATTCAAGCAGGCAAAGAATTAACTCTAAAGACTGAAAATTTCTGTATTTTTTTTTTCATTTGCAGCCTTAGTACTTCACTCTTCCTTTCTTCCTTTCTTTAATTTTTCTTTTCTTTTATTGGATATTTTCTTTATTTACATTTCAAATGTTATCCTCTTTCCCAGTTTCCCTTCTGGAATATGTCTATCCTATTCCCCTCTCCATGCTTCTATGAGGGTTCTCCCCCCACATACCCTCCTACTCCCACCTCCCCACCATGGCATTACACTACACTGAAGCATCTAACCTTTAGAGGACCAAAGGCCTCTCCCCCATTGATGCCTAACAAGGCCATCCTTTGCTACATATGCAACTGGAGCCATGGGTCCCTCCATGTGAACTCTTTGGTTGATGGTTTAGTCCCTGGGAGCTCTTAGGGATGGGGGTGGGGCAGTTGGTGGATATTCTTGTTTTTCCTATGGAGTTGCAAACCCCTTCATCTCCTTCAGTCCTTTCTCTAACTCCTCCACTGGAGACCCCATGCTCAGTCCAATGACTGGTTGTGAGCATCTGCCTCTGTATTTGTCAGGCTTTGACAGAGCCTCTCTAGAGACAGCTATATCAGGCTCCTTTTAGCAAGCACTTCTTGGTGTCCACAATAGTGTCTGCTTTTGGTGACTGTATATGGGATGGATCCACAGGTGGGACTGTTTCTGGATGTCATTTCCTTCAGTCTCTGCTCCAAACTTTCTCTCCATATTTCCTGAAGTATTCACACTTTGGTCTTCTTTGAGCTTCATGTGGTATGTGAATTGTATTGTGTTTATTCCAAGCTTTGGGCTAATATTCACTTAAAAGTGAGTACATATCATGTGTGTTCTTTTGTGATTGGGTTGCCCCACTCAGGATGATATTTTCTAGTACCATCCATTTGCCTAAGAATTTCATAAATTCATTGTTTTTAAGAGCTGAGCAGTACTTCATTGTGTAAATATACCACGTTTTCTGTGTCCATTCTTCTGTTGAGGGACATCTGGGTTGTCTCCAGCTTCTGGCTATTATAAATAAGACTGCTATGAACATAGTGGTGCATCTGTCCTTATTAAATTTTGGAACATCTTCTGGTTATACGCCCAAGAGTGGTATTTCCAGGTCCTTAGGTAGTACTATGTTCAATTTTCTGAGAAACCTCCAGACTGATTTCCAGAGTATTTGTACCAGCTTGCAATCCTGCCAACAATGGACGAGTGTTGGTCTTTCTCCATATCCTCGCCAGCATCTGCTGTCACCTGAGTCTTTGATCTTAGCCATTCTGACTGGTGTGAGGAAGAATCTCTGGGTTGTTTTGATTTGCATTTCCCTGATTTCTAAGGATATTGAACATTTCTTAAGGTGCTTCTCTGCCATTAGATATTGCTCAGTTAATAATTCTTTGTTTAGCTCTGTACCCCATTTTTAATAGGGTTAGTTGATTTTCTGGAGTCAAATTCCTTGAGTTCTTTGTATATATTTGATATTTGCCCTCTAGAGGATGTAGATTTGGTAATAATCTTTTCCAAATATGTTGGTTGCAGTTTTGTTTTACATTTGCCTTACAGAAACTTTGCAATTTTTGAGGTCCCATTTGTCTATTGTTGATCTTAGAGCACAAGTCATTGGTGTTCTGTTTCAGAAATTTTTCCCTGTGCCTATGTATTCAAGGCTCTTCTATTCTATTCATTCTATTCTATAAGTTTCAGTGTATCTGGTTATATGTGGAAGTTCTTGATCCACTTGAACTCAAGCTTTGTACAAGGAGATGAGATGGATCGATTTTCATTCTTCAACATATTTTACCTCCAGTTGAAACAGCATCAGTTGTTGAAAGTGCTGTCTTTTTTTCCATTGGATGGTTTTAGCTCTTTGTCAAAGATCAGGTGACCAAAGGTGTGTGAGTTCATTTCTGGGTCTTGAATTCTATTCCACTGATATACCTGCCTATCTCTGTATCAATACCATACAGTTTTTATCGCTTTTGCTCTGGAGTACAGCTTGAGGTCAGGGATGGTGATTTCCCTAGAAGTTCTTTTATTGTTGAGAACAGTTTTCACTATTCTGGGTTTTTGGTTTTTCCAAATGAATTTGCAAATTGGTCTATTTAACTCTATGAAGAATTGAGTGGGAATTTTGATGGGGATTGTATCAAATCTGTATATTACTTTTGGCAAGACGGCTATTTTTACTATATCAATCCTGCCAATCCATGAGCATGGGAGGTCTTTCCATCTCCTAAGATCTTTGATTTCTTTCTTCAGAGACTTGAAGTTCTTTTCATAGAGATCTTTCACTTGCTTGGTTAGAATCACACCAAGGTTTTTTATATTTTTTGTGACATTGTAAAGGGTGTCATTTCCCTAATTTCTTTCTCAGTCTGTTTATGTTTTGAATAAAGCAAGGCTACTGATTTGCTTGAATTAGTACTATATCAGGCCATTTTGCTGAAGTTCATTTTCAGCTTTAGCAGTTCTCCACTGGAATTTTTGGGTCACTTAGGTATACTATCATAGCATCTGCAAATGGTGATATTTTAACTTCTTCCTTTCCAATTTGTATTCCTTTTACCTCCTTTTGTTGTCTAATTACTCTGGCTTGGTCATTGAGTTCTATATTTAATAGGCAGGAAGAGAGTGGGCAGCCTTGTCTAATCCCTGATTTTAGTGGGATTTCTTCAAGCTTCTCTCCATTTAGTTTGATGTAGTCTACTGGTTTGCAGTATATTGTTTTAACTATGTTTAGGTATGGGCTTTAAATTACTAATCTTTCCAAGACTTTTACCCTGAAGGGGTATTGAATTTTTCAAATGCTTTCTCAGAATCCAATGAGATTATCATGTGTGTTTTTTTGTTTTTTGTTTTTGTTTTTGAGTTTGTTTATACAGTGGATTACATTGATGGATTTCAATATATTGAACTATCCCTCATCTCTGGGTTGAAGTCTACTTAATCATGGTGGATGATCATTTTGATGTTTTCTTGGATTTGGTTTGTGAGAATTTTATTGAGAATTTTGCATCTATATTCATGATGGAAATTGGTCTGAAGTTACTGTTCTTTGTTGGATCTTTCTGTGGTTTAGTTATAAGCATAATTGTGGCTTCATAGAATGAATGAATTGAGTAGTGTTCCTTCTGTGTCTATTTTGTGGAACAATGTGAAGAGTGTTGATATTAGATTTTCTGTGAAGGTCTGATAGAATTCTGCACTAAACTCATCTGGTTCTCGGCTTTTTTAGGTTGAGAGACTTGTAATGACTACTTGCATTTCATTAGGGGTTATGGGAATATTTAGATGGTTTATCGATCCTGATTTAACTTTGCTACCTAGTATCTGTATTGAAAATTGTCGATTTAATCCAGATTTTCCAGTTTTGTTGAGTATAGTCTTTTTTTTTTTTAAGCAGGATCTGATGATTTTTTGAATTTCCTAAGGTTTGGTTGTTATGTCTTCCTTTTCATTTCTGATTTTGTTAATTTGGATACTGTATCTGTGTCCTCTGGTTAGTCTGGCTAAGGATTTATCTACCTTGTTGATTTTCTCAAAGGACCAGCTCCCTGTTTTGTTGATTTTCTGTATAGTTCTTTTTATTTCTACTTGGTAGATTTCAGATCTGAGTTTGATTATTTCCTGCTGTCTATTCCTCTTGGGTGTATTTGCTTCTTTTTGTTCTAGAGCTTTCAGGTGTGTTGTCAAGCTGCTAGTATGATTTCTGCATATTTGGAGGCACTCAAAGCTTTGAGTTTGTCTCTTAGCAATGGTTTCATTGTGTCCCATATGTTGGGGTAGGCATTCATTTTCATTAAACTCTAAAATGACTTTAATTTCTTTATTTCTTCCTTGACCAAGTTATCATTGAGTAGAGCGTTGTTCAGCTTCCATGTGTAAGTGGGCTTTTTGTTGCTTTTGTTGTTATTGAAGACAAGCCTTAGTTTGTTGTGATCTGATCAGATGCATATGATTATTTCAGTCTTCTTGTATCTGTTGTGGCCTGTTTGTGACTGGTTGTGTATTCAGTTTTGGAGAAGGTATAATGAGGTGCTGAGAAGAAGGTATATTCTTTTGTTTTAGGATGAAATGTCCTATAGATATCTATTAAATCCATTTGTTTCACAATTTCTTTTTTTTTTCTTTCCTTTCCTTTTTTTTTTTTTCCTTTTGACCTGGTAGAAACAAAACTCTAGAAGGTTTTAGTTAACCAATCAGATGTTTGCATCAATCATTTCTCATTTCACAAGATACCAATACAATAACTTCAAAACCAATTGATAAAAATAATAGATATCCACCTACATTAACCAAATTATTGCATTTATGCTATCCTTTATGATATCATAATTACCTGTGGATATTTAAATCATGCTGGTTCAGGTTCTTCTTCCTGTCTGTCCATTTCTATCTTGGGTTCTCCCTCTCTCCTGAGATGCTCTCTGTCTCTGCCACTCTTAGCTCTGACTGCTTTTTTCCCTGTCCAATCACAGGCCTCCTGCTACCCTAATATTTTTGTGTGATTGGACAGGGGATATCCTTTCATATATCACCCTTTCTGTTTAAATAAAAAATAACAACAATGTTTCTTTCAAAATATAAATTGAGAACCACTATTACCATTTTGTAATTATAAGGTAGAAGAAAGACCTAACACCCAGTCCATCATTTTTGTCATTCAGATAGAACATTGTCATCTATCCTAAATTAAAAGACTGATGATTCAACCTGACTTATGTCTTGGCTTTATATTGTATCCCATCTGAAAACGATCCTCTCAAATCTGTTCTCTCAAAGTAAATAGCTTGGATTGGCTAGGAGACTATAAGTAGTTTTTCAAACCTGTTAGAAATCTGGGAATGACGAACATTAACAGAAAACATATAGGAAGCTTAACACAGCTTCCACAACTGAGAAAAATTGTAGAGAGAGCTGCCTACCTATACAGTACCAGTTAGTCATTAAGTTGTACCATCTGTCTGTCTTAAGCCTTTTGGTGAAGAATCATCTGCCAGACCCTAGAGAAACAGGAAATTAAAGAGTAGTCTATTCTCTTTCAGCAGAACTGAGATATCCTAATCTGTAAATTGTGTCCTTTTTCTGGACAGTATTTTGTCTATAGATGAAATGAGGCAATTCTTGCCTAGTGGCTGTCTCACCACAACTGGAGCAACTCCATTGATACAGGCATGCTGTCTGGAGCAGACTTGTCTCAACAACAAGTGAATAAATAATGTTAAATGTCACATTATGTGGATTTCTGATGTTTTTGAAATCTATGTAAAGTAATCTGGGCTGTTCTCCGTTAACTATTTCTAATTAAAATATCTGAAAACACCCTAACAATAAACTCAGAGCTATGACTTCGCTATTTGACCCGTAACTCACAGGCATAAACATCTCAGATCAGTTTATAATAACAGTTATAGAGGGAATGGGTCTAGGCCTTGTACATCTAAAATTTTTTGTATCAATAGAAAAAATTTAAACCAATGAAAACCTTGGTCTTGCATCTAAATATATTCTGTCCCCGAGTAAGAAATTATGACTTCTTAGTAACGATTAAAATGATTTTTACATAATGAGATTATGGCTATACAATCAAATCTAGCTACTCTTCCCTGTTCCAGTTATGATCATTTCTACATTCCCTAGAACCTATAATAACCCCCTCCAGGCTCAAAACCCAGAGACCTGGCTTGATAACTCTTCCTAACTTCTTCAAGCTAAATATGGGCATTGAGATATTTTGAAAGGGGAGGGAAGAGTAGGAAAAATAGGAGAGTTGTTTGGCCTTAAGAAGGCCAACCAATGATTGATTTAGTCTCTGAAGTCTGTGTCTGGACAGGATGCAGATGAAAGTCCAGGACGTCAGGAGTTCAAGCATGTCTGATGAGGAGATTCACCAAGGCTGTACATTTTGTAATATACAAATCTCAAAACAAAATTTCAGTATCATCAAAATATATTATTTATTTGATTCTCTGGAATCTAGTCCTCTGGAGGTCTCCCTTTGTCATATCTGCTCCATAATCACCTTTTCTAAAAATGCAAAGACAAGACCTTTCTCCCTAGTCAATATATCCTTGTGCTATTACTCAGAAACCCTTTAATTAGACCTCTCTCCCAGAGGAATAGTATAACCACAAAACTCAAAATCATGCCCATTTTGAAAATTAAAACAATCCAAAACAAATGAAATAAACTCAAATAATGTATTAGGCCTTATCTATTTTGCCAAGAAAGAATATAACCCAAGATTCCCATGGCAGAATTAGAGTGTCCTGTAAGGCATAATAGAACAATATATCTTTCTTCTTATACCACCTAGCTGTTGATCTCTCTACCTGGAGCCACAGACATTAATAATACCTGATCAAAATAGGCAATGATTATCACTGCACTCTCTACTCTGGAGTCAGTGACTAATGTTCCCTATCCTAGTTCCAAACCACTGGTGAAATTCCACGCATGATTCGGACAGAATCTGTATATAAATCTATCCTAAATTCAAATAATCCCAGCTTTTAATTCACAGTTCAATCCCCCTGTCCTAAAAATTAGGCAACTTCATTCTTCTCCTAACTCAGAGCAGCCTGCAATATCCCGTAGTAAAGGACCCCAGAGCCTGCTTTGTTACAAATCCCGCGCTTGAGTCATGTGACTCATCTAGTGCTACCTTCCTACTTAGAAAATGAAACTAACTCTCAGGCTACTAATCTTAAATTTCTAGTGGATTCATGCCCAATATGTTGGTTTGTCACCTGTTGTGGGAAATATTTAAAAATGTCCAGCAGGCTTCCCGTGCTACTGGCAGCAACTCTCGACCTGGTGCAGTCCTACTTGGCTACTCTCTGCCCACCAACTCCTTGGTGGGGCTGGAGCTCCACAGTTCCCTTCACTGGCACGCCAGCCCCACGCAATGACCATCCACCCTGCGGTCAGATGCCACAACACCCATTTATCCAGTAGAAACAAAACTGTAGAAGCTTTTGATAAACTAATCAGATTTTTGCATCAATAAATTCTCACTTCACAAGATGCCAATGCAATAGTTTGAGAACCAATTGATAAAGATAAAAGCTCCCCACCTAGATAAGACAAATTATTGCAATTATTCTATCGTGTATGATATTTTAACTACCTGTGGCTATTTAAAGCCTCGCTGGTTCAGGTTCTTCCTCCTGTCAGTCTGTTTCCATCTTGGCTTCTCAGGTTCACAACTTCTGTTAGTTTCATTGGCGCTGTTTAGTTTGTGTTTCTATGATCTGTCCATTGATTAGAGTAGGGTGTTGAAGTCTCCCACTATCATTATGTGAGGTACAATGTGTACTTTGAGCTTTCGTAAAGTTTCTTTTATGAATGTGATTGCCCTTGCATTTGGGGCATTGATGTCTAGAAGTGAGACCTTTCTCTTGGTGGATTATTCCTCTGATGAATATGAAGTATCTTTCTGCATCTCAATTGATAACTCTTGGTTGAAAAATCTATTTTATTGGATATTAGGATGACTACTTAATCTTTATTTTTGGGATCATTTGCTTGGAAATTTTTTTCCAGCATTTACTCTGAGGTAGTGTCTGTTTTTGTCACTGAGGTGCATTTCCTGTATGTTGCAAAATGCTGGGTCCTGTTTACATATTCAACCTGTTAGTCTATGTCTTTTTATTGGGGAATTAAATCCTTTGATGTTAAGAGATATTAAGGAATAGTTATTGTGGCTTCCTGTTATTTTTGTGGTTAGAGGTGGAAATATGTTTGGGTGGCTATCTTCTTTTATGGTTGTTGAAAGAAAATTACTTTCTTGCTTTTCCTAGGTATAGTTTCCTTCCTCATGTTGGAGTTTTTCCATTTATTATCCTATGTAGGGCTGGATTTGTGGAAAGATATTGTGTAAATTTGGTTTTGTCATGGAATATCTTTTCTCCATCTTTGCTAATCGAGAGTTTTGCTGGGCATAGTAGCCTGGGCTGGTTCTATGAACCTACAGATTATTAGTGGTGGAGGATGTGAGATGGTATGTTGGTACAATAGATGCTTGAAGACAGAATAGATGAAATTCACTCAAAATTTTTAATGGGGACAATGATAAAGAACTGGCTTCTTAATTGAAATTAATTTTAAATATCCCAAATATAATTGTTGATTTAACATTTTAATATTATTATATATACATAGTTAAGATTTAAACTTTTAAATTATATTTCTTCTCAGATATAAAATTTGAGGATGAGTGAAATACTTCTATTGAGTTATTGGTACTTGTTGTGAATATCCCTGGTGCTGTTTGTATTTTGATGTTAACTCATCTTCTCTAAGAGTGGTTACCTGAACAAGGAGGAGTGAATCACATACTCAGAACTTCGTGTAACCATTCAAATGAATGAAGAAACCCATCACTGGGTGAGTAGGTGGGACTTCCAGTTCAGAGGGAGGAAAAGAAGAGGCTTTTTGACGGGGACAGCTGGAGGAAAAGATGTATCTACTAGTGACCCCTGCTTTAGATGGCAAATTCTCCAGGATTTGCCACAAGAGAGAGAGTTTAAGATATAATATGGCTTACAAGATTAGGATTCTAGTTGTTATGCCAAGCAACTGAGTTACCATTGATTCTGAACTAAGTTTGAGTGGTTTCCTTCATGTGGTGGCTGAACTAGGTTCCAGAGAGAAAGGTACTGTGGCAAAGCTGGGTTTTGCAAGAAGTGCACCCCAAAAAGCCGTGAGAATTTTGAAGCGAGGGGTTGGCATGGCAATGACCTGCCAGTGGGAACTTAGAGAGCTTGGTGGAGAGATATTGGAGCTCTGAATCAAAGAGTCTACACAAGATAAGAATAGGTCTGCCCTGACTACCAGTGCCTGGCCGGACAGCCCGCCAGGGTCTGCCAGTGTAGCATGAACTATATTTTTAAATACAGATACTTACAATTGAAAAATCAATATTGTTGAACGTTAAAAGAGAAAAATGTTGTAACATTTATTAAAATAGTTTCTTATTGCTTATTTTTCATTTGTGTTAATAATGACCTTGTAGTTTTAAGCTATTTAAAATTACACTTATTATTTATTTTGTGTGTGTGAATGGGCAAATATGTCACAACATGTGTGTGGAGGTGAGAAAATAACCTAATTCTGGGTCCTTGGAATCAAACACAGGTCTTCATACTTTGGATTAAGCAACTTTATTTGGTGAGATATCTCATTAGCCACTATATTATGTTTTAGCGATTTATAATTCTGAGAAAGTCTGACAGTTTCTGAATATTTGATGTTTTAAATAAAATAAGCATCACATATACAAATCTCTTTAAAAGTGTTGAGCAGTTTGCACTATACTTATTTTTCAGTTGTGTTTCCTTGATACATTTTGTGGGAAATATGTAATCCACTGAGAGTGTTGAGATTTAGGATTGAAGACTAGCTCAAAAGTGAGTCAATAAAACCATAGAATCTGATCCTAAGCCCATAATTCCCAGTTCCAAGGTAAAGTTATCTTCTCAATTTCAGAATAAAGCCCATATATACATATGTACAAATGCTAAAAGTTGATTTATCTGATAATCCATCATATTTACTAGAACATCAATACTTCCACTAATGCTACTAATTGAATATGATTTACTAAGAAGTCCAGATCTAACATAAACTATTTAAGGGACTAATAGAAGTAATTTGAATAAAGAGTTCTCTAGAAATATACAAAAGAAACTGGCACTATAGGACTCCTAGCACTTAGTAGATAAAACAGAATTAATTTAGGTAAAAATAAAGAGGCATCATGTTAAATATTGTGATGTTACAGAAATGATTACCACCTCGTTCCATGTTCATTTTCTATTTGTTGAAGAGTTCAGAATCAAATTGATGTTGGTAAATTCTTCCTATTAACAACATTTTTTCCCTTAGTGGACTGCTAACATGCTTTTAACAAAGACATTAAATAGTGCCTTGCTGTATAGTGTAAGGAAAACTGAAGGACAGTGTTGGGAACAAGATAAAAATAAAAGGGGGACCCCGGGGAAGTTGTGAGGAAAAAGAAGCCCACACCCCACCAGAGTTTCCTATTCTCTGGTCAGTCAGGCATGGGGAGACTGCCAGGTGCTTTCTACTCAGCCCCGGGTGGACATTGCCTCTGACCCACATGGCGGGGGGTGGGGTGGAGAAGGGGCAGCCCCGATGGGGACCCCCCTGGAGTTACCTTGCTAGCACCCCAGGGTTGTGGGAAAGAGGGGATAGGGAAGATGTTCCCAACATTGAGCAGAGTGTGCAGTGGGCCTTGATGGAGCAGAGCACAGACTCTATGATTTAAGAGCTTTATTATAGAGATGCAGGGAGAAAGAGAGAAAGGAGAGAGAGGGGGAGGGAAAGGAGAAGACAGAGGAGAGAGGAGAGAAGAGAAAGGGAAGAGGAGAGAGAAGGGAGAGAAGTGAGAGGACAAAGGAGTGAGGGTAAGAGGATAAGAGTAAGAGAGCATGGTGAGGCTGAACACCCCCTTTTATGGTCTTCACTGTTGCTAGGTAACTGGGGAGGAGTTTGGCCTGAAGGTCAGAAGCTTGGGCCATTGCTTAAGTGACCACTGACCATGCTTCGCTTGTGGGGGCTGTTGGAGGTGGTAACTTAGGCAGGGGCCTGAGTTCCAGGAGCATGAGGAAATGCCTACCATGTCATGAAGGTGAATTATGACCATCAGGGTTCCGTCCTCAGCTTGACTGGAGACCAGCCTGCAATTCCCCACAGGACAGGCCTCAGTTTCAAAACAAAAATAATGCTTCATATATTGAATACACTTTACTGCAAATTAGTCTTAATCTGCTAGTTCGTATTAAATAAAACTTAATCTGCTCTTACTGTGTCCCAAAATAAATAAACAGGAGTAGAGAAAATGTTGCCTGTAATGTGTTTAGTTAATAAAAAAAAAATCTTAAGTAGAAAATTATATTAAGAAAACTCCATGGAAATCAATGTTTGTCAAAAATGAAACTGATTCATTTTACCAAATTTCCATTCAGAATAATTCAGGTAGAAGTTTTCAGTTTATTTCTGACCAAAGCCTAAACTTGAGTCAGTGTGATAGTAATTTAGATTTCCTAATTTTTTGTCTAGATTTATTATTTTATAAAGCACAGATATCTCATTTAAAAAATGACTTAACAGGATTTTTATTTGGAATAATATCTCTTAGAAAGGAACCAGAATATGATATTTTATATATTGGAATGCAAAGATATATTAACAGCATAACTTTAATTGCTTATCCTTTGTTTGAATTGAAGGCATAATAGAGGATGGAAGGAAAGAATAATCCTCAGTTGCCTTAGTGGGTACCCATTTACTTCCTTAGCATAGTTAAACTGAAGTTTCACCCAAAAGCTTGCAACTACTAAGCTATTTGCTTCCCTGTGTGTTGTCTCACAGAGTTTCAGTAATAGTACTTACTACTCCCATTCACGAATCAATGAAAACTGCACAGTTTATGTAACTTTAATACTTCCTGTTTGCTCTGGGAGGATGGAACATTTACAGAATATTTTAGTCCCTCTGGGGAGAAAACGTGCTCTGCATGAGACTTTCTAGGGATGTAACTGGCTGCTTCCACTGGTTGCCACATCGATCTTCAAATGTTCTGTAATGGAAGTTCCTGGGATATTTTCAAGCATAACTGATATTTAGAAGTGGTTTTAATTGTGAGTTTTTTTTTTATTGCTGTATCCAAGAAGCTTTTCCATGAAAGGTTTGGCTTAAACTTTACATGTTCTTTGTGAAGAACACTCTTAATTGATGGAAAACTTTGTACTGTGTGGGAATTTCATTTAAGCAGGGAGAAAGAACTTGAGGTTGTGAGTAAAGTCCCTTGTTGAAATGCAGTTTAAAATCTTCATGCAAATCTCTGAACTATTATGAATCATGGAACCAGTCTGATCCATGAGACTAAAACTAAGACCATAATCTTTCTCTGCTGCCAGAGGAAGGTCACAGGTTTTCCAGAGAAGTCTTGTGAAGTCCTCCATGGCCTAAGGCAATACTTTTCCCACCTTTCATCCTTTGGAAGGTGTTAGTCCTAGGATGAGTAAAACACTTCAATTAAGAGCTATTAGCTTTCTCCTTTGTAGTGGCAGGTCAAGATCAAAACTTGACTTCTGTAAATGTTGTTCTCAAAGTTTTCTTTGGCTACTAAATAGAAAGTATACAAAATGCAGGCCTTTATTTCTCATTATTCTAGAAGCTGAAAATTCAAGATCAAGGCATCAGCAGGTTCAGTATCTGTTGAGAGCCTGTTTCTCTTCCCAGAAAGTGGTACCATCTTGTTGCATCTTCACATCATGCAAGGCAGTGAGAGGAATCTTCGGAGTCTCTTCTTTAAAGGACAAATTATCCTCAAAATTCCACCCACATGACTTTTCAAAATTCTACCTACGAAACCTATCAATGTGGCTAGATTAAAAAAAAATGTGAATTTTTAGGGAAAACAGATATACAGTCTTCTTTTTGTCTCTTCATTAAAAGGGAACAAGAAATTAGATTTTTCTCTTGTAGCTTGTGTAAATTGGTAAAAACACCTGATCTACCAGGGTGACAAGGGTGTCATTCCTGGAATTATTAGTGGAACAGAAAGAACACAAGAGTAAGGGCATTTCTTAAATAATATTTAGGTCCATGGAAAGCTTAATATGTGAATGGCTTGTTCAAACTTCATCCCATTTACCTATGTACACTTAGGATAGTCATAACATTGGCCAGACTCTTTACTGAAAAAGGCTTATAGACAGAATCTCATCTGCTTTATATCCATGTGAGCTTTAGTGCCTTTTATTTTGAGTGAGTTCATGGACCACTTTGTTAACAGAAAGATTGTGTTTAATTTATAATAATGATTATACTTACAGGTGTTGGTGTGATGGCTCAGAGGGTTAAAAGTCCTTGCTGATAAAATTCATGACTTGAAGTCCATCCCTGGCACCTATACAGTAAAGTCCAACTGACTTCTGTAAGTTGTACTCTCTCCACCACAGGTAATCTATGGCACATGGTACTGGAAGGCACATAAATACAAATAAAGTAATTCACATTTTAAATAAAGGCCTTCCCTGGGAATCTGCTAGCACGATGGCCAGGAAAGCAGGTGTGACAATAATAGACTTGCACTGCTCCTCTCCTCCAAATCCAACCCCTCACTCTCCTCTCTTTCTTATCTTCTCTTATCTCCAGGGGATCTTGGAGATCTTCTCCAGCCTGTCAGCCCAAGCCTATCAGAGAAGCCAATAGGCCAGGGAAACTGCAAGCTTCAGATCTTCACTTTCCCACTTCTCCTAATCCATCCACCAGTCCCATCCAAAGATCTGTGGAAGACTATGGGCTATGGCCTCTCTCCTAACTTTCAGCTCCATCCTCACAGACTAAGCAGATCCTGATTAAACACCCTAATTTGCTCACTCCAGTGAAACCCACTGAGAATCTCTCTGCCTTTCTTTTAGTGCATACTCATTCTTTTGTTTTCTTTTCTTTCTTTCTTTATTAGATACTTAGTTTATTTACATTTCATTGTTGTCTCCTTTTTTGCTATGACCACACCAGTGAAATCTGCTTGATAGGCCGAGAGGCCTGGAAGCACTCACAAGGCAGAGTTTCAAGGAGACTCAGCCTCCTGTAACCTTGGCATACTCATAGCTAGGAATGCCCCAGATTTGTCCCTGCAATATCATGGAGGGTCTTGCGTGCTTTCTTACAGTATCTTACTTTATAAGAGTTAGAAATCTCAGGGCAAGCTTAGCAAAGTATACTTAGAATCTTCATTACAGCCAGGTATAGCAGGCTGCATTGCATATTAGAAGCAAGTTGGTGAATTCTTCTGACAAATGGAGATTCCCTACAGATACTTGAAAGAACATCCAAGTTACTTTCATATGCAAGTATTTATCAAGACCTAGGAAATAGGGGGGTTGTGGTATTGCATTATTCATGAGAAGGTCTGCTAGAGCAGAACCCCCTGGTGCTAACTTTAACAAAGCTCAAAGGAGTAGCACAAATTGTGACTAGGGTGTGAAACTCTTACCTGTCATTAGCTGTCCCTAGGCAGGGCTGTTTTATCTTTATTGTAAATATTACCTTTTTCCTGTAATTTCCTTTGAAGTCATTACTTTGTTTTGTGTCAAATAACTTCAATGTACTTTGCTTGCTGTGATATCCTACCCCTTTGTTTTCTGTATTATATAAGACTGGTGTTCACTTTGTGAAAATATACTCAGATTCAACACACTCTCTTGGAAAGTCTGTCTGTCAATTCCCATCTGACTCCATGCCCATCTGTCCGAGACTCTGATTCACATGGATTGAGTAGGGCCATTGAGCCCCATCCATGGCACCTTTCCTGGTTTCACCTCTGAAAACCCCTATCCCCTTCCCATCCCACTGCTCACCAACCCACCCACACCTGCTTCCTGGCCCTGGCATTTCCCTACACTGGGGCATACAGCCTTCACAGGACCAAGGGACTATCCTCCCATTGATGATCAACTAGGTCATCCTTTGCTACATATACAGCTGGTACCATGAATCCCACCATGTGTACTCATTGGTTGGTGATTTAGTCCCTGGGGGGGGGCATACTCATTCTTAAGAATATGAACCCCAATACCTAATCCTCGTTGTACTCAGATGCTCTAGTAGCAAAATCTAGCAGGATCTTAGAAACATTCCCTACTAGGCAATACCCCAAGAATCAGAGAAGGTAATAAAAATCAAGGAACAGAATACCCACCTAACAACAAGGACATTTACAATTGTTCCAAATCCAGATGCCAAGATGGCAACATATAAACAAAATCATTATCAGCAATGGCAATACTTCTCCATTACAGCCCAACAAATCTATTATAGAAGCCTCAAGAAATGCAACATAATTGAACCACAAGGCAAGGGTCTTTATTTTTTCTAATTAGATATTTTCTTTATTTACATTTCACATGCTATCCTGAAAGTTCCCTATACCCTCCTCCTGCCCCTGCTCCCCTACCCACGCACTCCCACTTCGTGGCCCTGGCATTCCCTTGTGCTGGGTCATATAAAGTTTGCAAGACTTTAGAGGAAATGGGATGGTTTAGATCGTTAATCTGATCCTGATTTAACTTTGGTACCTGGTATCTGTCTAGGAATTTGTCCATTTCATCCAGGTTTTCCAGTTTTGTTGAGTATAGCTTTTCGTAGTAGGATCTGATGATGTTTTGGATTTCCTCAGGATCTGTTGTTATGTCTCCCTTTTCACTTCTGATTTTGTTAATGAGAATACTGTCTCTGTGCCCTCTAGTTAGTCTGGCTAAGGGTTTATCTGTCTTGTTGATTTTCTCAAAGAACCAGCTCCTGCTTTGGTTGATTCTTTGAATAGTTCTTTTTGTTTCCATTTGGTTGATTTCAGTCCTAGGTTTGATTATTTCTTGCTGTCTACCTCTCTTGGGTGAATTTGCTTCCTTTCTTTCTAGGGCTTCTATGTGTTCTATCAGGTTGCAAGTATATGCTCTCTCTATTTTTTTTTTTTTTTTTTTTTTTTTGGAGGCACTCAGGGCTATAGGGCTATGGGTTTTCCTCTTAGGACTGCCTTCATTGTGTCCCATAAGTTTGGGTATGTTGTGGATTCATTTTCATTAAACTCTAAAAAGTCTATAATTTCTTTCTTTATTTCATCCTTGACCAAGTTATCATTGAGAAGAGTGTTGTTCAGTTTCCATGTGAGTGTTGTCTTTCTATTGTTTATGCTGTTATTGAAGATCACCCTTAATCCCTGGTGATCTGATAGAATACATGGGATAATTTCAATATTTTTGTATCTGTGGAGGCCTGTGTTGTGACCAATTA
>NC_034600.1:17209512-17216614 GCF_900095145.1 Mus pahari
TGTCCCAGAAGCTAGATTGCTTCTGTCTGTTCCAAAGCTGTGTAGCTTCTGAGGTCCACACTCTCACAAGTCCAGACTAGAGCCTAGGCGAACTGGAGCAAAGATGGCTCCCCAACCATCTCAGACAGTGAGAGCCCTCTGAGGCAGTCCCTTCTGGTGTGGAAGGTGCTCGTATGTCTAGAGACAGAAAGGAGATCTTTCCCAGAAGCTGTGTTTCTTCTGCAGGCTGCCCTCTCCCTGCAACTCATTGGAGCAAAGATGGCAAAGATGGCTCTCTTCCCAGCTCAGGCAGTGAGGACCCTCCCAGGCGGATACCTCTCCTCTAGTGGGTAAGGTGCTGGATGTCTGGAGCCAGAAATGGAGTCTGTCCCAGCAGCTGTGTTGCTTCTGCAGGCCGCCCTCTCCCTGGCAATGCACCAGAGCAAAGATGGCTCTCTTACCAGCTCAGGCCTTTCCCAAGGGTCTTAAAAAATCCTTTATGAACATAAAATAGTCCTTAAATAGAAAGGTGCCTGTGTAGGTATGCATGTCCATTTGTTTATACACAGACATATATGCACACATCTACCAGAAGAACACAGAATACCAGAACACTGAACTTTTGTGCTAGAAAGCAAGTTTCTCTCATCACATCATATAATTATCACAAAACACTAAAAATTATGAGGTAAAGAGATCAAATAATGCCTCTGCCTGTCTCCTGGGAGGACTGCTGCCATCCAGAACAACCAGGAGAAAGCCTACAGTCTCATGGAAACTCAATGACCACTGGTCAAAGAAGAAATAAAAAAAAATAGAATTGAATGAAAATGAAAGCACAACATACCCATACAGCAAGGACACTTGTTCAACTGTGTTCATTGCTACGATTTACAATAGCCAAAAATTGGAAACAACCTAGATGTATGTCAACTGACTACTGAATGAAGATTATGTAGTACATTTATACAATGGGGTATTTCTCATCCTTTAAAAAACAAAATCATGAAATTGAGAAGTATATGGATAGAACTTAGATAATTGAGACTGAGAAAGACAAGTATAATCAGTGCCATCATCAGAGCAGCTTCCTGTTGCAATAGATGGGTAAAATCACAGAGGTCCACAGACAGACATTGTTCAGAAAGTGAGGACAGCCCCACACAAGATGTCTTCATTAAGTCCCTCCTTCTAGGGCTAAGGAACCTTGGAGAAGAGGAAATACAAACAATGGTAAGAGTCAAAGGTAATGGAGGATACCAAAGCAGCAAGACCTTTATAATGCAGCAGGACAATCATGTATGAACTTAGAGAGATTCAGGCAGCATGCACAAGGACTGTGTGATTCTGTACTGAATGATGTTCTAGAGCTCAAAGGAGAAGTGGACACACAGCCCATCCATAACCTAGAAGCTATCTTCTATTGATAACCACTTGTAAATAAAAATTTATTCTTCTCCCAGGTGATCTCACTGGGGAACAAAACTATTCTTAAGGTCAAACTGCAGGCCCAGAAGTAGATACAAAAAAAATTAACTCACTGGCATCTTCGAGGTTCTTGTCCCATAATCTAATGCCAGAGCTCTTGATTTTGTATTTGTTTTTCTTTTTGTATTTTTTATTTGTATTTTGTTTTTCCTATGCTAGGTCTATTAAGTATATATTATGGCTTCAGGTTATGTGTTTTTCTAGGACTCCTCAGTTTGAGAATGAGTGGGTCTCTGCATCTAAATTTATTTCCCATGTCTTTGGACTCTTTTCCTTTTGTTTGTTTGCTTTATTCTAATCTGATTTTTTTTGCTTGGTGTTTTATCTTATTTTATCTTATTGCTATTGCTTAGATCTCAATTTGTTTTCTAATGAGAAAGAGATTTGGATGCAAGGGAAGTAGAGGAGCTGGTTGGAGTAGAGTGAGGGAAGCCATAGTCAGGTTATGCTGTATACAACAATATATTTTCAGTAAAAACATTTACAAATAACTACACTGATATCTTCATTATCTTAACTATCTGATGTACAAATTAACTTCTTTACTAAATCCTTTAGAATTTTTGGAAATTGAAAGAGAAAAAGTTATTCCTAACATGTTTTCACTACTGACCTTGTCTCCTGCATTTGAAATTTTTTGTTAGTACAAGTAAAATTGGAAAATGGAAAGATTTTCACAACCCTCTTAAATTTCAGAAGGAATCATGATAAAATACTATAAGAAAGGATGGATACCTACATGGGTGTAACTCAGCTATCTATAGTTCTAAGTATTCACTCTAGTTCCTTCTTAAACCACAACCTTCCTTTTACCTAGGCCATTGTAAAGTCCTGCATATGGGAGTAACTCGGCTATTATTCTAAGTGATTGTGTGGAGGGACTTTCTACTAATAAGTAATGTAGTCTGCCATACATAACTATAATAAGAATTCTAAACTTACCTTGCTAAGCTTGTCCTNAGATTTCTAACTCTATGTACTAGATAGTAATGCCTGATTTCTTTCACTATCTCTCATACAATACTAGAGGCAATTCTGAATGTCACTGAATTGGCAACCTTCTTGGCCCATGGTCAGCCCAAGGACCACCTAGGGCATTGGTGAAGGACACAAGCAAAGTTCAATTTTGCTTATGTATTTGGCAAGTCATTGTGTGGAGACTCCTATAATAAAATAATACTGAGGGAAAGGAGACAGATCCATTCACAAGGACAAGTTTGGAGCATTACTTATATGGGATGCCACAGTTCCAGGAGACTAAGTTTCCATGAACATTTTGCCTCCGGACTGTGTCCAGGTTTCTGGGCCTGTCATGCTGGTCACTACTGGTGTGGGTATTGCGGGAATTCCAGAGCCAGGAAGCAGGAGTGGATGGGTTGGGGAGCAGGGCAGGGGAGGGTATAGGGGACTTTTGGGATAGCGTTTGAAATGTAAATGAAGAAAATATCTAATAAAAAAAATGGTAGATTTGAAAAAGTAAAAACAGAATTCTAGGCCTTTAGGACCAGGCTTGAGAATGTGACCTTTGTGACTCAATGCTCCAAGGCATGCTAATCATAAAACAGAGAGTGACATTCCTCCACCCACCTGCTTCCAGGGTTCGGGGAGTGTTCATTCAAAGAAAGTCACCCTGACCCACCCTGACTGCTCCTGGATCATGCTATGCAAATGTGCTATTGTTAGAGACTCATAGAAACTGTCTTGACTCCCACTCCCTCATAACTCTTAACTGGTATTTTTGGTATTTTTCCAACAATGACCTCCCCACCCCCTTGAGTTGTGGTTTCTTCCTTTAAATACCCCCTCCAACAGCTACTCAGGGCCCATGGTCCTCTACCCCTGCATGGTGTATGACTGTGGGTCACAGAGTGCACCTGGAATAAAAGTCATCTTTTGGTTTTAATCAAGACCGTTTCTTGTGAGTGATTTTAGGTGTTGCCTCTCCTGAGTCAGAATATGGGGGAGTTCTCATGCTGTGGGTCTTTCAGATTCAACATGCTGTTATGAATATAATGGAAAATATGGTAACTGCAGGGTGATGTGAGATCCATGAAAATGTTTTCTAAAACTAAATAATAGAGTACTGGAGAAGTAACTCCATGTTATAGGACTCGCATGGCAAACATGAGGTTTTATTGTCCAGTATCACAATTAAAAGAAAAGAAAAGAAAGGGAAGTGAAAGGAAAAGAAAGGAAAGGAAAGGAAAGAGAAAAGAAATATGAAAAGGAAAGAGAAAATAAGAGAAAAGAAAAAAGAAAAGGAAAGGTAAGAAAATGCAGAAAATTTGGGAGCATGAGGAGAGAAAATCAAAATCATCAAAATGGGAGCAAGGATTCATAATGGATGGGAAAAGAAGAGCAGGTTCAGAAACAAGTACTTTGAGACTATCGAGGTAGAACATAGATGGATTAGAAGGATAGAAGTATCTCAAAACTATGAGGAAAGGAAAGTGAAGAGATGTTTGAGAGACTGTAGAGAATAGAAGCGAGACTGGGAGTTGTGCTGCTCTTTTGTTATTTATAAAGTATAAAATATTTAGTTGTCTGGAGAAGAAAAGGGACATGTGGAGTTTGGGAGAGTTCAGTGTGTAGCTAGTCAATCTAAGGAATGATCAAAGGAAAGGATATGCTAGAAATAAAATGAGAAGGCTGCTCCTTCCTGTTAAACATTTTATACTTGTGCTAATTCATTAGCAATTCAGACTGGTAGGCCTGACTTAATTATTTTCCAGCATTGGGTGTGATATGGAAGAGGATGATAGGTAATCTTAATTAGAGTTGGGATTCTTCCAAGAAAGTATGACAGACTAAGAGATATATGAAGAAGTAATTGCAGTAGAGTGATAGATGCAGAATTTTATTTACACTTGGTCCATAGAGTAATGAAAACACAGCAAGGAGAGCTCAGTGCAGAGGAACTGTCAATGTGTTGACTAAAATGCATAGACTGTGGGCATAATAATTGGCATAAACAACTAACTATAAAACACTATAATATATCCTATCATTAGGCAAGATTAGAGGTTGGGGGTTAATTAATTTTGTCTGAGAGCAGGGGTTGTGGAATATATCTAATATATATATATATATACTTACTACTTTGCAAAAAATTATACCAATGTCTCTTCACAGAGGTGGTTCTTTTACTAAACAAGCTATAAACAACCATAGAATCTGAAGATCTAGGTATATACTATTGGGAACTTAAGTTTATCATTTTTTTAACCACTTTATTTGTAATAGAAACAGATATTATTGCAGTTAGGGTACCTAAGGATGCTCCTAAACCTTCCCAGTTCTCAAGAGCAAACTGAGAGGACAAAACGGGTCCATTGGACATGAGATCTATGGGACAAAGACTGGAAAATGATGTCATTTGGAAATCTGAAAGAAATAGGAATGTCTTCTTTAAGACAGCCTGTCTGGAAGAAAAATAGTTGCCATTGGGAAATGATTTGAGATGATAATAAAGCACACGGTGGGACTGAATGTGAATATAGAGCAATGTGCCTGGACTAGAAATGTAGGCTGTGTAACACCAGGAAAGGTCTCATAGCTGGATGCATCATTCATAAAAATGCATTTTGGGCCAAGACTTAGAAATGCTTAACTGTATTGTGGATCTCAAATTACCACCCTCTCTTCATTCTGGGCTCACGCTTTTCTCTTCACTGTGCAGCCATCTTGACAGATATTTATTCCATAAGCCTCCTTTAGACTAAACTTAGGAATGTGATAGTCAGGCAGCAACTATTTCCAGGTGGGGCCAATACGTACAATTCTATTCCTTTTAAATGTTCCTATGGCTCAGTATCTTCTCCGGAAAATTTACTAGCAGTAGCCATGTTGCTGAGAGCACTGAATTTGGAATCCTGACCTCTGACTTAAATCATATTTTGTTATTTTTAAACTTGATGTATCAGAGCAAGATAATTCCTTAAACTTATTTCCCCCACAAATGGAATAAGCACTGCAATTTTTAGCTTAAAACTTTTGTTAGCACTGTTAATTGTGTAATAGAGTTTTTTCATGTGGACAACAAATCTTTAGCTAGCTATGATGCTTTATTTTCATTCATCAAATTACTTAGGCTGTGGAGCTCAGATATCTAGTCAAGCATTACTTTAAATGCTTCTGTAAAGGTATTTGTAGCTGATATTAACACATAAATCAGTTGCCTGTGGAATCTCATTACCCTCTGAAATATCATCTCACCAGTTCCTTTGAAGACTGAATAGAAAACTGACTTCAGCCTACAGACTACCTTCAACTCTAACTTCAACTCTTCTCTGCATCTGCACCCTGCTGAGGAATCCTGAGGTCTTTGTCTTTAGTCAAGCCAGTCTTCACAGTTATATGAGCTATTCTGTTACTTTATCATTCACAGTCCCATTTGTCTTTTTCTACTCTTTCTCTTTCTCTCTCCTTCCTTCTGCCACAAGCATGAGCATACATGTTTGTGCACATGCATGCATATGTGCACAAATATACACAGACAGTCTTCATTCTTTCAGGTAATTTTCTTTAGAGAACCATAGTAATAAGCTTATTCAAGCAGAAAGCTAATGGAAGTGCAAAAAGTAAGGGAACTGATTTTGAATGGTACATCCATGAGTCAATGAAACTTTAATCGACTTCTTACAATTCTTCATAAATCTCTAAGGGCAAGGGAATTGAAAACTTACCTTTATCTGGGCATTGGTGGTGTATGCCTTTAATCCCAGCACTTGGGAGGCAGAAGCAGGCAGAGTTCAAGGCCAGCCTGGTCTACAGAGTGAGTTCAAGGACAGCAAGGGCTAAACAGAAAAACTACTATGTGATGATGGGTTTATACACATCTTTGTGTTTGCTTGTTTTGTGTGGTTTGCATGTTGGGGATCAGCAGTGGTCCCCCAGCCCGTTTCCTCCCTCAGGGTGTCCAGGCCCTGCTGCACAGCAGGCAGGAAAGATGATGCAGCATCTGGAATAGGTAGAATCCCAGCCTGGCCATCTCTGAGAATTTCAGTATTATAGCTTCTTTAGATGATACTCAATGAAACAGCACTCTCAGATCTTCAGTGAAATAGCTGGTGCACATATACTTTATTAGGTGTGATCAAGGGCTATATATAACCCTTGTAGAGTGGGAAGGGGTTTTCAGTATGAATGTTAAATCATTGGGTGGAGTTTAATGTACTATGAATGACTCATTTGTATGGAGAGAAATTCTAAGAATACCAGGTGAGATCTTATCCGGAAAAAGAAAGTTGGCCTTGTAGGTTTGTCAAGGATTATATGATATTTCTTAGGTAGAAAACCAGGGGGTCAGCCTCTACAGATCAGGAAGAAAAGAGGAAGCCCTGTTGTAAAAGGAAGTCCATATATAGTAGAGGACTGCCAGGTCTGGGTTCAATCAGAAAAGATGCACATAATCCTCAATAGACTGGAGGCTCAAAGGAGTTTAGAGGTCTGGTGGAGTGGGTAGTAGGTGGTAGGGGACATCCTTGTGGAGATGCGGACAGGGAGGAGGTAAATGTGGAACACTAGAATGGTAGACAGGGAGAGGAATAAAATCTGGAGTGTAAAAATAAATAATAAATAAATAAATGATTAAAAAATAAAGAAATGGAATTAAAAGTCAAAAAAAAAAAAAAAA
>NC_034600.1:17217604-17242801 GCF_900095145.1 Mus pahari
TGGGTATATGCCCAGAAGAGGTATTGCTGGGTCCTCTGGTAGTACTATGTCCAATTTTCTGAGGAACTACCAGACTGATTTCCAGAGTGGTTGTACAAGCTAAGGTGCAAATATGTTAAGTCATTGTTAATTTCATGCTTAAGAAATTAGTTTTATGTTGCTGAAATAAACACCATGATCAAAGGGAATTTGTGAAGGGACTTTTTTGTTGTTGTGTTGCAGTAAATCTCCAACTCTAATATGCCCTGGGAATGAAAACACAACTCAGTTAGTATGATTATATGCTGTGTGCCTAATTGGGCAGATCTACCACTTTACTATCCTCTATGAGACCCCTGAGAACTTGTGGTTTCTGCAGGCCATGTGCTTCTGCTCAGCTTTTCTTCTTCTTCCTCCTTTCTGAGTCCTCTTCCCTCTTCCATTTTCTCCTTCTTCTTTCTCTCCCTCAACCTTCTGCTCCGCCTTCCCTTCATCTGCCCAATCCTCAGCTCTCCTTTATTTTACAAATGAAGGTGGGAAGTAGGTTTACAGGTAATCACCTGAGTGCTGACTCATTCCTTGTTCACAATCCCTCACAGAAGAATGGAATTAATATCAAGTATGATTATCCCCAGAGATATCTGCAACATTTCTCCCTGCACCTGGCTATGTCTTGATTTTAGATTAAATGCCATCTGAAAACCATTCCCTCAAATCTGTTCCTCTCAAAGTAAAAAGCCTGAGTTGGATAAGAGACTATTTAGGTTTTCAACCCTATCAGAAATTCAAGAGCGACTGATATTAACTGAAAATGTATAGGAAGCTTAACAGAGCTTCCAAAAGTTAGCCAATTTATAGAGACCACTGATCACTTGGACAGTCCCTTACTTCAACATGTTGGAGCATTGGTCTAGAGCCTACTGGCCAGGGTCATCTGCCAGACTCAGAGAAACAAGAATATTAAGGACTAACCTACTCTGTCTCAGCAGAATCAAGCTTACCTAACCTGTATTTCTGTCCTTTCTTTGGACAGTATTATGTCTGTAGATGAAATGAGGCAGTTCTTGCCTAGTGGCTGTTTTGTCACAACTGGAGTAATTTCAAAGATGCTCAGTTTCTTCTTTGAATCCAAGACAGAAAAAGCTGTCAGGAGCAGACTAGTCTCAACAAGTGAATAAATAACATTAAACCTCACTTTCTGTAGACTTCTAATGTTTTTTGAAAACCAACTATATGAGGTAATCTGGACAGTTCTCAGTTATCTCCTCTAAGCCATTTCTGATTAAAATAACTGAAAACACTCTAACAATAAACTTAGAGCCATGAGTTTATTTGGCCTTTAACTCACAGGCTTAAACATCTCAGATCTGTTTATAATAACAGTGAAAGACTCCCGAAGGGAGACCCTCACTCAAGTCTCGAAATGGCTGCAGACCCCCAAAGACTCACGAGAGACCAAGCTTAATGCAATTACATGAGGCTTTATTCGGGAAAAACCAGACCTCTGGGGACTACTCATATCCCACACAGGGGTGGAGAAGTCAGCCAACAACAACAACAAAAAGGACTCTCTCTCTCTTTTTTTTAAAATTTATTTATTATTATTTTCTTTATTTACATTTCAAATGCTATCCCAAAAGTTCCCTATACCCCACCCCTGCCACTGCTCCCCTAACCACCCACTCCCACTACTTGGCCCTGGTTTTCCCTTGTGCTGGGTCATATAAAGTTTACAAGACCAAGGGGCCTCTCTTCCCAGTGATGGCCAATGAGGCCATCTTCTGCTACATATGCAGCTAGAGACACAAGCTCAGGGGGTACTGGTTAGTTCATATTGTTGTTGCACCTACAGGGTTGCAGCCCCTTACAACTCCTTGGGTATTTTCTCTAGCTCCTCCATTGGGGGCCCTGTGTTCCATCCAATAACTGACTGTGAGCATCCACTTCCGTGTTTGCCAAGCACTGGCATAGCCTCACAAGAGGCCGCTATATCAGGGTCCCTTCAGCAGAATCTTGCTGGCATGTGCATTAGTATCTGGGTTTGGTGGCTGATGATGGGATGGATTCCCAGATGGGGTAGTCTCTGGATACCTTTCATCTTAGCTCTAAATTTTGTCTCTGTACCTATATCCTTTCATGGATATTTTGTTCCTTATTCTAAGGAGGAATGAAGTATCCACATGATGGTCATCCTTGGTTTTCTTGTATTTTGCAAAATGTAACTTGGGTATTCTAAGTTTCTGGGCTAATATCCGCTTATCAGTGAGTGCATATCTAGTGACTTCTTTTGTGATTGGGTTATCTCACTAAGAATGATATCCTCCAGATACATCCATTTGCCCAAGAATTTCATAAATTCATTGTTTTTAATAGCTGAGTAGTACTCCATTGTGTAAATGTACCACAGTTTCTGTATTCATTCCTCTATTGAGGGACATCTGGGTTCTTTCCAGCTTCTGGCTATTATGAATAAGGCTGCAATGAACATAGTGGAGCATGTGTCCTTATTACCAATTGGAAAATCTTCTGGGTATATGCCCAGAAGAGGTATTGCTGGGTCCTCTGGTAGTACTATGTCCAATTTTCTGAGGAACCACCAGACTGATTTCCAGAGTGGTTGTACAAGCTTGCAATCCCACCAGCAATGGAGGAGTGTTCCTCTTTCTCCATAACCTCTCTAGCATCTGCTGTCACCTGAAGGACCCTCATTTTATGGGCCCTCATAGGGGAGAAAGTAGGAGGGATTAGGGGATTTCCAAATCACCTGTCTGTGCACAGGTGCAAAGGTGATGCATTTCTATTGGCTAACAGCTAACATGTGGGGCAGCTCTGGATTGGTCCCATCTGAAGTTGCTGGGTAAATTTTCTGATTTCAGCCTAGCAACCAGACCACCAACACTTGGTTGCGGGCTGCAATGGTTGGCAAATACATGGGTTCAAAAACATTCAGAACATGGGCAAACACACGGGTTCAAGGACAGGTCAGACTATTATGTCCAGATATTTTCTGAATCAATGAGGCAAGTTAAACTTTTACTTTCTCCCAACATTGGGGTCCATCTCACCAGTCTCGGGGCTTTTAGTAATTCTTTCGTTCTATCAGGACCTTTCATTCCCCACTTCTTCTAGTTTCTAGTTCTAATCTTAGAACTACACTTCAACCTCTTCTTCTAGAGTTTGTAGAGACTGGTACTGCTGCTTTAACACCAACAACTGGACTGCACTAACTCTCTCCATGACAAAGGTTACCAGCCTATTAAGAATTAACCGCCCATAGTCAGTAGCAAAAGCAGAATCATTCCTTTTTTGGAGTCTGCTGGCAGCATAGACGCAGCTTAAGAGAATCAGCAACCTTATTCACAATTGTCTCAGTGTCTGTAGATCAGGACTAGATCTCCAACCTGGAAGTTATGGGGCACCACCAAGTCTCTAGGTCTGTAGGCCTCTTTGATCTGCTCCCAGGCAGTCTTTCTGATGACCTCTAAGGCTTTTAAGCAGGGGAGGAATGAAGGATTAAAGTTATACTCTAGTGGATCTAGTATTACTCCAGCCTCAGTGAGTGGGGGAGGCCCCCCAAACAGGATCAAATAGGGAGTGAGCGTAAACCTTCCAGGTGTGTTTCTAACCCAGAATTAGGCAAATGGAAGGAGAGATATCCAGTCATACCCACTGGTCTCCAAGGTCAATTTAGTCAAGGTCTCTTTTAGTGTTCCATTCATTCTTTCTACCTGTCCTGAACTCTGGAGTCTATAAGCACAATGTAACTTCCAATTAATTCCCAGTATGGTGGCCAGTCCCTGACTTACCTGGGCAACAAAGGTGGGTCTGTTATCTGACTCTATTACCTTAGGTATTCAGAATCATGGAAAAATCTCTTCCAGGAGCTTCTTGATCACGACATTGACAGTTTCCTTTTTAGTTGGGTAGGCCTCCCTCCACTCATCCTGAAAAGATATCTACAAAGACTAAGAGATACTTGTTACCATATTTAGCTGGTTTTACTTCAGTAAAATCTACTTCCCAATAGGCTCTGGGGCGATCTCCTCGTACCCTTCTTCCTGGAGTATATCTTGCATGTCCAGCATTAGTCACAGCACACAGTACACAGTTTTTAACTATGGTCTCTACAACCTCAGAGAGCCCCAAAACATAATAAGTAGATTCTTTGACCAAAGTTTGTAGGTGTCTAGCCCCCAGGTGGGACAGCTGGTATAAATTTTCAATGTATTCCTTCTCTTCTCTCTGTGGTAATATTACCTTGTCACCATCGGTGACCCCTTGACCTTGAGAGTTTTGTATAGCAAACCTTAATTTATCCATTAGTTTTATATCTTCAGGGGAGTATTTAAAACTTTGGCTATACAGTTCCAGTTCTGGCGAAACATCCTCCTGAAAACCTATCTGCTGGGTTCTAAAGGGAAGTATTTTAGGACCGTGAGTGGCTTGTTTAGTCTCAGCGACAGCCATGTTGTTCCCTCTTGTCACAGCATTGAGTCCTTTTTCAAAAAGGGTGTAGGATTCTTAAACGCCTGGGGTAACCGTGTCCAGGTCAGTTGTCCCATTTTTCCAGTGTCAGGGTCTCTCCACTCAAAGGCAAATATAGGCTGATTGGAGGAATGTAACTTTAAGCAAAAGAAAGCATCTTTTAAATTAAGTACTGTGTACCACTTTTGCTCTGGAGGAAGTGAGCTGAGGAGGTTATAGGGATTAGGAACCATTGGGTGAATGTCTTGGACCCTCTTGTTGACCTCTATTAGGTCTTGGACAGGTCAATAGTCACTCATGCTGGGTTTCTTTACTGGCAGCAGAGAAGTATTCCAGGGTGAATGGCAAGGCACCAGAATACCTTGTTGTAACAGTCTCTGAATATGAGATTGAATATGAGGGATAATTCCATCCCTCGCCTCACGGCTCATGGGGTATTGCCGCACCCCTATAGGGGTAGCATCTGTCTTTAATCCCATGACTATGGGGGGTACTCTGACAGCCATTCCCATGCCTACAGTCTCTGCCCATGCTCTAGGGAAGGCAATAAACCAGTCCTTCAGTTCTGACATTTCTGCTTGCTTTATGCATTCATGCAAAGGATATTCTTCCTCAAGCTGCAGAGCTAAATCCATGGAGCTGGGGGATTCCCAATTTAATTTAGTCAAGAGATCTCTCCCCAGGAACGGTGTGGGACACTACGGGATAACCAAGAAAGAGTGACTTACTTGTCCTCTCCCTAAATCTATGGTACATGCAGTAGTCCAGTAGTATTGTTTCTGACCTGTGGCTCCGATTACTATGGTTCTTTTATTTTTACAGGAAGTCCATAGGGGTCCCCTCCACAGTTTGGGTTACCCTAGGCTCGAGAAGGGTGTCTGAGCCCCATCTCCCATAATCATCATCTTTTAGGGCCAGAAGCAACAACTGAGAAAGTTCATCAGATTTGCCTGTGACATATCTATGAAACACTCTCTTCATTGATATAGGTTCCCAATCCACAATGAGCAGTATAGTACCTACTTAGATAAGTCTAAGTTGTGTAAGAACTGTAGTTGAAGGGGAGGCTGAAGGCAAGCTTGCATGACTTTATGATTTCTTAAGTGCCTGCCTCTATTATCTTATCTTCTCCCATCATGGCATTCCTTCTTAATTGATGATAATCTATTAAATGGCAAAAACAACAGCAATAACAATGTTGCGATAAATCACCAACCCAAATATGCCCCAGGAATGAAAACACAACTCAATTAATATGAATACATGCTATGCACCTACACTGGGTAGATCTATCACTATACTACCATCTTCCAGAACTATGAGACCCATATGTCACAGGAAAATCTGATGAACTCTCTTAATTGATGTTGCTTCAAGTACTTTATATTGATAATTCTAAGCATGGAATATTACTACTTGTCAACTTTGACACACAAATTCGTAATTTAAAACTATTACCTTTCATTCTTTCTGTCCAGAGATGTCATCTATTTTTAAGCTTATCAAGTTCCCATGTCCAAGTAGCAAATATAAAGTAAGAATCCTTAATTGTTCCTTCTTTGCACTTTCCTTTTCTTCAGTGTTCTGCTGTCATTATTTTAAATGTAGTCTTTTTTAAAAAACAAAACAAAACAATTTTGAATTAGATATTTTCTTCATTTACATTTCAAATTCTATCCCAAAAGTCCCCTATACACCTCCCCCACCCTGCTCCCCAACCCACGCACTCACACTTCCTGGTCCTGGCCTTCCCCTGTACTGGGGCATATAATCTTTGTAAGACCAAGGGCCTCTCCTCCCAATGATGGCCTACTAGGCCATCTTCTGCTACATATGCAGCTAGAGACACAAGCTCTGAGAGTGCTGGTTAATTTATATTGTTGTTCCTCCTATACAGTTACAGACCCCTTCAGCTCCTTGGGTACTTTCTCTAGCTCCTCCATTGGGGGCCCTATGTTCCATCCAATAGATTTCTGTGAGCATCCACTTCTGTATTTGCCAGGCACTGGCATAGCCTCACAAGAGGCTGCTATATCAGGGTCCTGTCAGCAAAATCTTGCTGGCATATGCAACAGTGNNTGTGTTTGGTGGCTGATTATGGGATGAATCCCCAGGTGGGGCAGTCTCTAGATGGTCCTTCCTTCCAACTCAGCTACAAACTTTGTCTCTGTAACTCCTCCCATGGGTATTTCCCCCCATTTTAGGGAGGAACAAATTATCCACACTTTGGTCTTCCTTCTTCTTGAGTTTCATGTGTTTTGCAAATTGTATCTTGGGTATTCTAAGTTTCTGGGCTAACATCCACTTATCATCTAGTACATATCATATGAGTTCTTTTGAGATTGGATTACCTCACTGAGGATGATATCCTTCAGATCCATCCATTTGCCTAAGAATTTTATAAATTCATTGCTTTTAATTGCTGAATAGTACTCCATTGTGTAAATGTACCACATTTTCTGTATCCATTCTTCTGTTAAAGGACACCTGGGTTCTTTCCAGCTTCTGACTATTATAAATAAGTCTGCTATGAACATAGTGGAGTATAGGTCCTTATTACCAGTTGGAACATCTTCTGGGTATATTCCCAGGAGAAATATTGCTGGATCTTCTGGTAGTACTATGTCCAATTTTTGAGGAACCACCAGATTGATTTCCAGAGTGGTTGTACCAATTTGCAATCCCAGCAGCAATGGAAGAGTATTTCTCTTTCTCCACATCCTTGCCAGCATCTGCTGTCACCTGAATTTTTGGTCTTAGCCCTTCTGACTGATGTGAGGTGGAAAATCAGGGTTGTTTTGATTTGCATTTCCCTGATGATTAATGATGTTGAATACTTTTTCAGGTGCTTCTCAATCATTTGGTATTCCTCAGTTGAGAATTTTTTGTTTATCTTTGTATCCCATTTTTAATGGGGTTATTTAATTTCTGGAGTCCAGCTTCTTGAGCTCTTTGTATATACTAGATATTATTCCCCAATGGGAATTAGGATTGGTAAAGATCCTTTCCCAATATGTTGGTGGCTTTTTTGTTTTACTGAAAGAGTCTATTGCCTTACAGAAGCTGTGCAATGTTATGAGGTCCCATTTATTGATTCTTGATCTTACAGAACATGTCATTGCTGTTCTGTTCAGGAAATTTACCCCTGTACCCATATCTTCAAGGCATTTCCCTACTTTCTCCTCTATAAGTTTTAGTGTCTCTGGTTTTATGTGGAGTTCCTTGATCCACTTAGACTTTAGCTTTGTACAAGGAGATAAGAATGGATCAATTCAATTCTTCTACATGATAGCTGCCAGTTGAGCCACCACCATTTGTTGAAAATGCTGTATTTTTTCCACTGGATGGTTTTAGCTCCTTTATCAAAGATCAAGTGACCATAGGTATGTGGGTTTATTTCTGGGTCTTCAATTCTGTTCCATTGTTCTACTTGTCTGTTGCTGTACCAGTACCATGCAGTTTTTTTTCACAATTGTTTTGTAGTACAGCTTGAGGTTAGGCATGGTGATTCCCCCAGAGGTTCTTTTATTGTTGAGAATAGTTCTTGCTATCCTAGGGTTTTGTTATTCCAGATGAATTTTCAAATTGCCCTTTCTAACTCTGTGAAGAATTGAGTTGGGATTTTGATGGGGATTGCACTGAATTTGTAGATTGCTTTCAGCAAGATAGCCATTTTGACTATATTAATCCTGCCAATCTGTGAGCATGGGAGATTTTCCATTTTCTGAGATCTTCTTCAATTTCTTTCTTCAGAGACTTGAAGTTCTTGTCATACAGATCTTTCACTTCCTTAGTTAGAGTCACACCAAGCTATTTCATATTATTTTTGACTATTGCGAAGGGTGTTGTTTCCCTAATTTCTTTCTCATCCTCTTTATCCTTTGTGTAGAGAAAGGCCACTAATATTTTTTTGAGTTAATTTTACATCCAGCTACTGCACTGAAGCTGCTTATTAGATTGAGGATTTAAATGTATTTTTTTTATTCTTAATGTTATACATTGTGCACTAACCAGGTGGTAGATGCCATTGTTTTTACTATGACTTTTAACAAGTATTTGATTTTTAAAAAATTTTTGCATTGTGTCAATTGATTTATGTGTGGTGTAGATTGATCTAGTTACTTGTACATCATTTTATCATATGCAGATAGATACTGATGAACTAAGAAGTTATAAAATAGAATACATTTTCATTAACTGAGATAAACACAGTGTTCTAGTTTTGTTTCAAAACTTGAGTCAAATTGGCACCTTTTTACAGTATCTATTATTTTATTGAATTTTCTGTTTTTGCTTGTTTCCTTTGGTAAGTTTGGTAAGCTTGTTGGTGTAACAGAAGTTTTAGGGATGTACTATAAAGGACTGAAAATAGTCCACTAATAACAGATGTCCAACACTACCACATATTCCACTGTGTGACAGCTATCATCTTGGGTACTTTATATGTAGATTTGACTGCCATTCTTACCAAAGATTTTTAATCTAGGTGAAATGTGTCCTCTTAGCAGATAAGTAAATGGAAGCAACTGTAGCTTAAGTACATGATGCCAGGGGTGAAATGAGTTTAGAACCTAGATATAAAAATTTCATAGTAGGTTCCTCTAACAAATACATTCTTTTTTTTTTTAAATGACTTCTTTTATTATACATTATGTGTATGAGTCTCTCAATGAATTTATGTATTCATGGAGGACAAAAGAGTATATTACATTAATTGGATCTAGAGATTAGAGAGTTTTAAGTCAACCAGTGTGGATGCTGGAGACTGAACTCTATTCCTCTGCAAAAGCAATACTTGGTCTTAACCACTAAGATATCTTGTTAGCCTCTAACTAATGGAACCTAACCATTATTTATGCTTGGATTCTGTTATAATTGAAGTATGCTTAATTTTCGCTTCTATGTATGTGTTTCACTTTCCTTGGCAGGATAAACAAGAATTGCCAGAACAGTTTCTAAAACTTTACATTTATAGTTCATGCATGGGCATTGCCTACGTAATCTCTCCCCTTTTCCTCCCCCTTCTCTCTTCTCCTCCTTTCTACTCCTTCCTATGATCATTTCTTTCTTTTACCATTAACAGTATTTAAGCTTTTCACCCCTTGCTCCTTGACAATGAGGGCTATTTGACTCAATAAACACTGAGTTCTGGGTTTAGACAAACTTTAAATGTTCTTGGAGTTATAAGAGTGTTCATCTATAAAAGAAAAAAAAAACATGATACAGCTTTATGTGGATCAAATTTTCATAAATATTAAATGTATTTATAAACCAAGACTTCTGTGATATATGATAAAATCTATAAAACATGCTTAAAACATAAACAATAATTACAAACTAGAACATAATGATACAAAATATTGCTATTTTCATTTTCGCTAAAGAATCTCATATTTTCAGTTCCAGTGATACTGAACTTGAAAATGAAAGCCCATATAACTAAAAATGAGTTGCAGTACTATTTGAATGGGATTTGAATTAGTCTCCTTTGTATTATTCCTTGGAGATAAATTATCTGCCATTTTATTTGAGCAGCTTCCATTCTTCTGACTTTCCCAACAGAAGAAGTTTAACAATAAGGGCAGAGTGTCTTCCATGATGGCAGTATAGACTCTACTTTAAACTCTACTGATGTTTGAAATATTTAGATACTCTATGTTGTTCCCCCAAAAAATGATAGTAAGGAGGAACAGCAACCTGATGGCATGCATCTGTTGCCTATAAAAGAATGGTCAGCCTGGAAATAAAAGTTCTTACAGTTCTTTGTTCAGGAAGAAATTTGAGTGTAGAATGTGAGAGGAAGCCGAGCTTATGCACAGGAGCTCTAGTCTGTAGCTAGTTTGCTGCAGTGTTATATAGTACTGTACTATAGCTGTGCTGAGCAATGTGCTGGGTGCTTGCTTCTCCTTTCAGCTTCATTTGCTTGTGTCTGGGAGAAAAGAAACTTTTATTTGCTTTCCCTGTTATTTTTGTTTGTAGATTAGCTGTGTACTGCCTGTTAACTGTGAAAACATAATGGAATGAAAATGTGAAAGTAAAGATGTAGAGGAAAGAAAAAGAAATTTTATTTTCAAAGAACAGTTATAATATTTCGAATCTTATTTGGTAGGTTCCACATGTTCAGTGTTATAATAATGTTTTCTTTGATTGTTATTAGTATGTTTCTGATTTCATTCTCACAGGAAAAATAGTAGGGAAGGAAGGATGCACTTGTCCTTTTCAAAGGTGGGGATAAATGGTCAGATGTCTTAGAGAAGAGGTAAACAAAATTAACCCAAGATTTTTGATGCTGATAAAGTACAGTTAATGATCTGTTCATTTGTTTGCCTATTTTCATATTGCAGTATTTTGTAGTACTTAGGAATTCCTGGTCCTATGATGTCTAACTCCGAGTTCTAAAGTCCTGTCCAAATGACTTCCAAAGTACGCTATTTATCCATTTCTTAACTGAAACCAAGCCATCTTCAACATAACCCCACAAGATCCTGCTTTCTGGAAAGTAGTCTTATTTGCTGCTAAAAGTGCAAATGAATTTTAACATCTCTTAAGTCATATTGCTTTCACCATGTGCTCATGTTTACACTTACTACTCTCTCATGGTTATACCTACTTATTGTAGATATCTGGTTTCAGTGGGAATTTTACATCTTTCCTGTTTTCTCATTTTTGGCCATTCAGAGATTGTTTTCTGAATTCAGGACAGAATGTTAGACAGAATAGGTATCTGTACGAGGGTGAAACGGAAACTATTACTTGACTAGGTTAGTTTCTTCAGAATCTGTCCTCTTCCTAAGAGGATGATGAATTCCTAGAAGTATACCTGTTTTCATTGATATTGTTACTGACTTTGTTACTTTTAATAACTGATGTAATTTTAGCAATAATAAAGTTATTAAAAATTTAATGTTAGTTTAAATGTAATTTCATTTAAACATTTAACTGTAAGTACTTGTGTATATTTAAATGTCAAATTTATCTTTTTTATTTCCAAATGCTATAGTATAAAACAATTTCAGATACATATGTGTCATTATATCCATGCAAAGGTACAAATTGTAAATTTTATTTTGGACACTCAGGATTTCAACAACATATAGTCAATTAGACTGGTTTTTGTAATAAGCGCTAAAGATGAAAACTAAACTTTCAGATTAACTAATGGTATTTTATTGTGTCCTAGTATATTTACATCTGTGAATAACCAGATTTTTTTTTTCATTCAGTTTTAGACAAGAGTTATGGAGTTACAGGAAAAAGAACTCCAAGTAGAAATGCTTAAAATTACTATGCTGTACACTAGAAGCGTTGATCAGGCTCTGCTGGATTTGATGAATGGATACATTTTCGAACTAATGGTTTTAGTAAAAATTCCTTGATAAAGAAAGATATTTTGAAAATGATACTTGTGTACAAGGACAAATATTTATAGACTGTAGTTAAGGATTAGTAAAATAGTGTTTGCAGATTCTCCTTACTCCTCATGAAAGAAAATTCTCTTTGCAACAAACAGAAACAGGCTACAGAAAAGCACAGCCAGCCAAAATGCAAACTGTGGAGGTCAGTCAAAAAGGATACAAGACGGGATAAAAGAGTAGAAGAACTAGAGGATTAAGGAGTTTGCTGTGAGATTATATGTTTGAGTAACATCAGAAGCCGCACCTATAAAGTCTCAGCAACATGACCACCCAAATATGAGCTGAATAAGGAAGACACTCATGAACATGCCAATCTGGATGGGGAAAAGACCACACAGACCAAACCCTACAAAGAGAACTATAATCAACTGAGTAAAATTGGGAATAGGAGAAATGGGACATAGCAAGGAGGACCACATGCATTGGTTGTTTAATGCTAAAGAGTTAGCTATAAAAACATAAAAAGAAGTAAAATTATATGAACTCAATGGGATATATATGAATATATGAGTATATATATGCATGCAATGACAACTAATATAAAGAAGGGCATTGGTTTGAAGGAAAGTGGGGAAGTACAAGGGAGTGTTTGAAGAGATGTTGTAAATGTTATGATAAATAAAATTACAATTTCAAAAATAAACAAAAAATGCTACTGAGAGAGGATGAATTAGTCTTTCTCAAGAATAAGCTCCTAATTAGTTATCTAATATCAAATGGGGATTCCTAAACACATATATATATGTGTAGCACTAAATGGGTTCAGCGGGCTGTAGTTATGTTTTTATTCGTGTGTGTGTGTGTGTGTGTGTGTGTGTCTGTCTGTCTGTCTGTCTGTCTGTCTGTCTGTCTGTGTCTCTATGTGTCTGTGTGTTTTATAACAATGATTAAAGAAGAGAGTTTATGAGAGTCAACTAAAACTCCTTACATGATGACATGGAGAGATTATATTTTACAGGATGGTACTACCTGAAGTTTTAAGGAGATTTATTTCTGAACAAACTTTCCTTCTTAAAGGCCTTGTTTGAATGAAAATAAACACAAGATAACTTTAAGTCATGAAATGAAGTATCTAAAGTACTTCCTCATTGCTGTTTATGTGTTGTCTCACTCACCTGCTGTGTACCACCCACTGGCCAATCAATTACAGACAATCAGCAAAAAGCAACAGCAATAACCAGCAGGCAAGATGGCAAAGGGTTTAAGCTGCCAAGCCATGAGTGCTTACGAAAGATGCAGCCCCTAGAATAACACAGACTGTACTTCCATTTGGAATCAGCTGAATTGTGTTCACAACAAAACATTGAGTAAAGGGTAAAATTCAGGTAGGTACAGATTATACTTTTACAAATTTCTTTTGGAAATATGAGTAAATATTATTAAATTCTTCAACATGATTGAGTTAGAGTCCTCACGATTTCCTGAGCATGTCTAAGTAACTGTTCATAATGTTTTGCCCCCTGGCATAGATGGCTGAATATGCTTCGTTCATTTCTAATTCTGGAGTAAAAACTTCAAAATAATTTTTATGTTTCCTCCTTAATAATTGCGAACTTGGATTAGTAATCCATATGCAGGGTGCATAATAGAAAAGTGTATTTTAGCAATAAATCTGATAATTTTGATTCTTAATGAAGACAGTTTAAATTTCCAATATATATATACATATATGTGCATATACACACACATATAGATAACAGTATATGTATAGATATGTACATTACATACATGCGTATATACACACATTTCCATACATATGCATATATGTATAATAAAATCATGTACTTCCATGCTGTACATTTTTATTTTTATTTGATGAGATTTATATCTAGATATTGAAATCTTTTCATATTCATGTGTGTATGTGCTTGTTGGATTTCTATAACATATGTTCCAAAAGTAATCACATACATCTTGCTGCTATATAGTAGCTATTAATTCTAATATTATCAAGCTACATGAGAAATAAGAGAGCTAATAATTTAGCATTGGATTATAGGACTAAATAATTTGAAAAGGAAATTCATGAACAATGTGCCAGTTTAGTGTAATATATATCTTTACACACATATATGGGAATATCAATAAATTACTGTAAAACTTAGAAGGATAAAATGTTATTTCTGGTTTTGACAGTAATGAAAGATTCACAAATAATGTTTAAAGCTAGAGTATATTGCTTATAATGAGCTCAATTTTTTAATCATTATTGAATAGTTAACTTATTTACTCTAGCAATAATTCTCACAACTTGTGTACTTTTTAATTGTATTTCCAGAACATCTTATAAACACGAGTTTCCTTTAACAAGTATGTCAGATTCCCATAAAATTCTACTCTTCTGGTTCTGAATTTTCAAACTCTTCAATCATGCTTATAGAAAAATCAAAGATTTGTCAAATAATGTAGTACACACACACATACACACACAAACACACACACACACACACAACTAAAACACAAATTTAACAGAACAGTATTTATTAAGGTTTTTTTCATGTATGAAAACAAAATCTTCATTACTGAGTTACAACTCATACAGTGAAGCAGGCACACTCAAATTTTTGTAGCCTGTCAAGTTTGTTAGAATATAGGGATAGTTTTGACTAAGACATTGGGCATTTCTTAGTCTCAGGGTCATTGTCTTATCCCACCTTATGAAGAACACCCTAAGAAGCAGAGGCTACTATCTGTATAGTTGTTTCTACATAGATTGGTCTGAATAGGTTTTGAATTGCATGAGAAATATGCGTGGCTTCTTACAAAAAACATGATGCCATAACCTGCATGTAAGTGGGGCCATTCAACTTCCAGCTTTTTGGGGTTTAGATTGGGCAGAGGTCACAGCCTAAGGTTTTCATATCTTCTGAAGCTGTGTGCATAGCCCCAGGAACATTTATTACCCCCTCCTGTACATGTGTCCCTTTAGACTCTGAGAGATATATCCCAACAACTGGAAGCCTCCCAGAACACTGTACTTGCCATTGTTTTATTTTAAGCACTTACATTAACCTAAAATTTGCCTCCATTGTTATCTATGGCCTGTAGCATGTAGTTTGTACTACCCTGCTTTAAGCTCTGGGCAGAACATGCGATTAGCCCTGCCCATGTTCCCTCGGATCCATGTATGAAACACACACACACACACACACACACACACACACACACACACACACAAATACACACACACACACACACATACACACACACAGACAAGCTTATTTTTGATATGCTTTAGCTCTATGGCTGGGCTCTTCTAAGCTTTCCTAGCCTATCATATTCATCTTTTCACTTCCAGCTCACTAATTCTGAATCTGCCCTCAACATCATCATCAGTTATCATCTTTAGTCCTAACTCAGCACCCTAAATCTGCCCCCAGCTTAGTTGCATTGGTAACCTCCAACTTGCTACCCCAGGCACATCTTGGGACACTTCCAATGGTCACTACACCCTAGATCTCACATAGCTGGAGACTCTTTCTTCCTCTGAAGCACAAAGAGTCTCTTCTCTTGAGCAGAGCATCTGCTACCTTGCTTGAGGGGAAACTGGAAGTCCTGCCTATTCCACTCAACTCATTGGCTGCTAGCAACTTTATTGATTGAACAAGAACCAATTGGAGTATGTTGTGCCTTCATTTTCATTAAATTCTAAAAAGTCTTTCATTTCTTTCTTTATTTCTTCCTTGACAAAGTTATCCTTGATTATAGCACTGTTCAGCTTCCATGTTTCTCTTGGGTTTCTGTTGTTTTTGTTGCTATGGAAGACCAGCCTTAGTCCGTGGTGATTTGATAGGATGCATGGGATTATTTCAATTTTCTTGTATCTTTTGAGGCCTGTTTTGTGACTAATTATATGATCCATTTTGGAGAAGGTTCCATGAGGTGCAGAGAAGAAGGTTCTGTAGTTATCTGTTAAATCCATTTGGTTCATAACATCTGTTAGTTTCACTGTTTCGATGTTTAGTTTCTGTTTCCATGATTTGTCTTTTGATGAGAGTGGGGTGTTGAAGTCTCCTACTATTATTGTGGGAGGTACAATATGTGCTTTGAGCTTTAATAAAGTTTCTTTTATGTATGTGGATACTCTTGCATTTGGAGTATAGAGTGTTCAGAATTGAGAGTTCATCTTGGCAGATTTTTCATCGCATGATCTACTATGTTCTTAGCAGCCTTATTTATAATAGCCAGAGCTAGAAAGAACCCAGATGTCCTTCAACAGAGGAATGGATACAGAAAATGTAGTACATTTACACAAAAGAATACTACTCTGCTTTTAAAAACAAGACTTCATCAAATTCTTAGGCAAATGGATGGAACTAAAAAATATCCTGAGTGAGGTAAGTCAGTAGCAAAAGAACACACATGGTATGAACTCACTGATAAGTGGATATTAGCCAGAAGCTCGGAATGCCCAAGATACAATTCACAGATCGTATGAAGCTTAAGAAGAAAGAAGACCAAAATATGAATGCTTCAGTCCTCCTTAGAAGGGGGAACAAAATAACATGGTAGGTGGAGGGTAGGAGGGACTTGGGAGGAAGAGAATAGGGGGAAGGGGCAAAGGGGGGACAGGATCAATTATGAAAGAAGTGGATGATACACAGAGGGTCAGGAATTTGAACAGAGGTATGTAACAGTGGAGGAATTGGGGCTAATCACCAGCAAGTTCCAGATGCTGTGAAAAAGAGACTCCCAAAACCCAACAGGGATGAGATTAGCTGAAATGCCCAACAAAGGGAGGGAGACCATATCCAGAGGCTAAGAAAGGCCCCAGGTTGGAGGATGATGCCATCCATTCTTCTCCAAATTCTTAACCAAGAATTGTCTAAAGAAAATGCAGGGACAAAGTGTGGAACTGAGAATGAAGGAAAGGCCATTCAAAGACTGCCCCACCTGAGGATCCATTCCATATACATACACCAAACCCAGACACTAGTGCAGATGCCAAGAAGTGCTTGCTAACAGGAGCCTATTAAAGCGGTCTACTGAGAGGCTCTGCCAGAGCCTGACAAATACAGAGGGGATGCTTGAGCGAACCATTGGACTTAGCATTGGCTCCCAAACGGAGGAATTAGAGAAAGGACTGAAAGAGCTGAAGGGGTTTGCAACCCAATAGGAAGAACAACAATATCAACCAACCAGTCGCTCCAGATCTCCCAGGGATTAAACTACCAACCAGAGTACACATGGAGGGACCCATGGCTGCAGCTGCTTATGTAGCAGAGGATGGCATTGTCTGGCGTTAATAGGAGGAGATGCCCTTGGTCCTGTGAAGGCTTGATTCCTTATTGTAGGGGAATACCAGGGAGGTGAGGAGGGAGGGAGTAGGTGGGAGGGGGAGCATCCTCATAGAAGCAGGAAGGGGGGATTGGATAGGGTGGTTCCAGAAGGGAAACCTGAAATAGGGATACTATTTGAAATGTAAATACAGAAAATATCTAATAAAAACAAAAGAAAAGTAAACAAAACAAAATGAATGAACTAATGTTGAACAGGACCTTTAGGTTCCTGATCAAAACATCAGAACTACTCCCTACAATGGCCTGAAGTATCTGTGATATCCAACTATTGCTGTTGACATCTTTAGCAAGTGTCTTTACAGAAAAGACTATTTTCCCTAGGCAAGTTTCAACCAGTGAATTAAAGACAGCCTTATGAGTGGATTCTTTCCACTAGTCATCAGATGTGGGAACTAATGGCAATTCTCTGGGTATCTGGTTTAAAGAAGGTCAACCTTTGGTCTCAGAGGGTTGTACCAGTTTTTGAGTCAGCTAAATTCCCTTTGGCCATAACTTCAGAATTTGAAATAACCTGCCTGTGAGATGGAGTGCTGATAATAAGGTAAATTGAACAGGTCTAAAAGTTTACTGTGTGTGTGTGTGTGTGTGTGTGTGTGTGTGTGTGTGTTGTATTGATTTGTTTTCTTACCAAGATTCAGACTTCTTGGTTTACTCTAAACCTTTGTTTAATGTGCAGAATTTTGAAAAGGCTCCTCTGACGATTTCAACATTGCTCTCACAGTTTCTGAAGAGAAGAAAAAATTAGAGATCTTCGTTTTACCATATTCACTGACATTGTTTTCTTATCTTACACATTATAGTATTCTAACTTGTTTCTATTGAAACAATAACACTATCAAATAAATTAATTTCATGGAACTTAGGTTGCATTCCACATATTTAGAAGTCAAGGTACTAAAAAGCCTGAGTCATGTAAAGCACAAATGTGGATGTAATATCATATCTGTAGACCAAAAATAATTTACTAGTATATGAAGAAAGAAAAGATGAGAGCATATTGGAAGCTTCAGAATAACTTATGCTCCCACCTGGTATGTTTACCAGGATGACTGGAAAGTAGGAAGCAAAAATAAATTGTATCTATGTTATTTTCATAAGCCACCTACCTGAAGTTCCTTCTCAAACATAAATATTTACCACATATTTATCTATTTAGCCCATAGTTACTGTGAAGCACAACAGTAAATGTCAATTCCAAAACCAACAGTTCACACTTGCCTAAAACAAACGTTATAAATCAGTGTTTAAAGTTTTAGTGTATTTAGAGTTTAATAGCTTTCTGGTGTGCTTACTTCCAATTTCTTTCTTTTTTTTTTTTTTTTTTTTTTTTTTTTTATGCTGCTGACATTCAGAATATCTGAACACACTTGGAACTTTAAAACTATTATGGACTGAATTGTGTGATTCCCCAAATTCATATATTGAACTTGTAACCCACAGTCCTTTAAAATGTGACTACACTTAGAAATATGATCTTGGCTATATGGATGGGCTTTCTTTTAATATAATTAGTGTTTTGTAAGAAGAAAAGGCAATGGAACAGATAAAACATAGAGAAGAGATATGTGGAGATAAGGGGATGCAACCTGCTAAGCCAGAGGAGGAACATCAGAAAAACTAAGCCTGCGGATGCTAACATTATTGACTTATCCCTTGTAAGACTGTGGAAAAGTACATTTTTATTGTTTAAACCACCTAGTCTCTGACATTTTATTACAGGGTTTCTAATAGACAAAATCATTTCTGTCTATGTAAAATTTGCTCCTGCCACTTGCTTTTTCATTTGTTTATACCATTTATTTATAATGACATCTGTTTCATTTAAATCATTATAAAGTATAATATAAAACTATAACAATTCACCTTTCCCTCTAATTCTCCACCACACTCAGCACCCACATTTTGATAATAATTACTGCAGTTTTCATAAATGAGCAGTTTTATCTCTCCATTGGGATTTTCTTCTAGGCTTTGACTACTTTGTAAATCCTGAGCAAAATGTTACCCCAGGAATAGTTGGAATAAGTTTGTCCTTGTTTTCCTTTCTATGTCCTCTGAGATGTAGCGCCCTCCATTCTTTTGCCTTAAGCCAGGCTGAAGGCTTTGTTGTAGAAGCAGGCTCCTGTAGCAGTGGGCATCCCTTCTTTTTCTTGGTCAAAATCTTTGAGCTGCTCAACCTCTGTGCCTTCAATTCCAAGCCAACTGATGTACTAAGAACATCTCTCTGTCTAGGTTAGATCTGCTCATGGGGTTTTATCCCTGTTTGAGTAGTGAGACGGCTCAAATCATGTGATCAGTGCACACAGAAGACTATGTTGGCGGAGGTTTACTATGTCGGCGGAGGTTTACTTCCTTGTGCCTTTGCCTTTTATCTTCCATATTGAGTTTCCTATAAACACTCACTAATTTAAAGTTTGGAAAGTCTATAAATCTCAATCCCACTATAAAGAATTGCATATTTGTCTAATCATTTTCATTTTATATAAAGATTATTATTAAGTTATTTTAACTAAATAGAAATACTTAAACCATTTTCTCTTTTCATTTTTGTTTTTTTTCTTTCTTAATCATACTTTGGTCAATCTCCACTTTATGTGTAGATTTTTTTTTTTAGTTATTTCAAAACAGAAATACTTGAACAATAATTTTATATTTTCAATCTGTTTTTGTTGTTGTTGTTGTTGTTGTTGTTGTTCTTTGTTTAGTTTATTTTGGTGGGGAAGACAAATAACTTCCCTGTGGCATTAAGCTGATGTTCCTCCCTAGCCCCTTTTGTCATCATGATTTAAAGGGATTATTTTGTCCTCAATGGCTCAGGCAAGTTATAAAGAGCGGATCTAAAGAGTTGGCCATATTTAAAGGGCATCACTTCCACATGTGCTGAGATACTCTGGAAGTTAATTGTGCCAAGAAATAAAAGTCCAAAGCTATTAATCTTTTTTTAAGCACACTAAAACTTTAAGCATTAATTTATACTATTGAACAAGTATGAGCTGTTGGTTTAGAAATTGACTTTTATTGTTGTGTTGGCTATGATTATGTACTAAACAGATAAATTCTGGGTTTGAAATATTTCTTATATAAATAACATTTGGTTAAAAATATTTTAAGAGGTAATACAAACAAACCACTAACAAACAAATTATCTCATAGTATAGCATCTTAGATTTGGAGAGTGTTTTTTTTTTTTTTTTTTTTTTTTTTATCACAGCAACAATTATACATAATACAGATAGAATGAAATATGAATGTATTTGTCCTGTTTTGTTTTGTTTTTTGTTTTAAATAGGATTATAATATATAATATAATGAGTCATTTAGAGTTAAAAATCTGTGGGCACCTGGGAGAGAGCTTTGGCAACTTCTTTTGTTTCTCGTATGTACTTTTTGATGTCAATTTCCCCAAGGATGCCTCATAGACTTCATTCCCTTTGAATTGCATTGAGTAATGACCTCCCAAGGCTATTTCTGCTTTGAATGAGCCTTCTCAGGAGCAAAGAGATCTGCCCTGCTGGGAAACCTCACACTGGCTGCATATCACATTCTGGAAGTTCATAGACATAGGATTCACTCCCAGCAGCTGTGTTATGATGCCATCCTGTGCATCCCTCTCTCACTTGAGACAGATTCAATTTTACCAATCAAGGGAATTCTCTATTTTGACCATATGTACTTACTTCAAAGACAGTAAGAAACTAAAAATTCAAATTTGGAAAAGAAAAAAACTTTGAAAATGAATGGGTAAATCTTCAGATAACTTAGATTTATGTTTCTTGGAGCAGTGAAACTAGTTTTAAAATGAGCAATGGGCTCAGGTTGGATTTTTTTCTTCAGGGTGCTGGATGCTGAGAAGCATATCAAAGAGGCAACAGGCAGGCTAGAGAAGCATTCACTCTTACTATAATGCAAGTATGGCAAGCCTAACAAAAACATACAAAAAGTGTAAGATTACACAGAGTGGACTCCTGAAGTCAATTTGGTTTGACAGGGCTCAGTTTATACATTTCTTTTAGAAGATGGTGTGCCAAATGACTGCAATTTCTTCTAGCTTTTGCATTGTAATTCAGTAGATATGAGCATTGTAGGTATTAAGGAAAGTATAAAAGTATTAAGTGGCAAATTATGAACGTTTAAAAATGTGCTAGAAGGATACAATTTTAGTTTTAAGGGAAGTCACTATTTATACTGGCATTTAGAAAGAATGGCATAGGAGAGTAAAAATGTAGAAATACAAGTAGATAACAGGAAAGACACTCAGAGGAGATGGTGGCTGTTAAATGTAAAATTAGTACATCTTCATGTATGGAGGAGACTTGAAACGACAGATGCATATTTTGAATCAATTTCTCAAGAAGCCAGGTTCTATGGCATATACTTTATATCAGAAAAGGGGAGTAGCACAGAAATGCATTTTGAAAAACTATGTAGAATTGGTAAAATAAAAGTTAATAGAGTGGAAATATGGAAATCATCTAGGAGGCTTCTGCTGAAATGAGACATGGATGAGCAAGATCTAGGTTCAAGGCAATGGGAATTGAAAACAACAGAAAGGATGAATCGACTTGTTAAACCATGATGCGAGGACTGAGAATACTGAACTCTGACCAAACTGCTCAATGCCTTGGTGATCAGCTCCACAGAAAGTTCTCTTTCCTCTGTTTCCTGAAGAATTTTAGGTATTCTTCTTCTTCTTCTTCTTCTTCTTCTTCTTCTTCTTCTTCTTCTTCTTTTTGTTTGTTTTTTTGTTTGGTTTGGTTTGGTTTGGTTTTTTTTCTTTTTTCTTTTTTTTTTCTTTTTGTCATTTTTCTTCAAGGAATACTTTGTTCACATCTCATATTCTCACTTGACAAGTCCAAATGCTTGTTTGGTTCAGTTCTGAAGCCTAACAACAGTCTTCCTCTCAAGTGCAGCCCGTGTCCTTTGGCCCCAGGAGACGTTAACATAGTGTAACCAACATTCTGATTAGGTCTGTGCAGAGGTTGTGATGAGAAAGCGGAAACCATTCAAGGGGATACAAACTTGCTCCAGGAACTGATTGACCTCATATACTTTCCTCTGACTGGAAGCTAAAGACAAGAAATGGGCCCAATTTGTAGCTTTGAAATTTATGAGCTCCAAACTATGCTTATAAAAGTTCCCTGTTCCAATTGGCCGGGGATCACCCTGTAGCCCACAAATTTCAAGGGGAGAGTAGGAGGTGATTCTCTCAGTTTCCTTATAATAAAGAGTTTTGCTATTTAACAAAAACAGCAAAATTGATGCAACATCTCCAAATCTATGCCTCTAGGTACTGCTTCTCATCTTAGCCACAGGCACATGTATCCATTTATCTAATATAATTAATTACTTAAATTACATACAGCTATCTGTACAATAGTGTATTCAAAGCTAAGATTTATTGTCTGACTAGCCTTCCCCCACTTCATACCTCATACTCACATGCATACACAGACACACAAGCATGCTTGCACACATGATTTCAAGTGCATACACACACACACACACACACACACACACACCTTTCTTCTCCTGTGGTTTGTATTTCAGGGAATATATTACTGTTCACAAAACTTTAGTGTGAGCAGCATTCTCAGTTATCCGTTTCCTTCTCTTATTCCATTAAGCATATTCATTCAAGTCAATAGCCCTATAAATTTTCTGCTTAATGTTCTTTTTTATTTTTCCTTAGACCTTATTATGTACCTAGATAACTTTAACTGTTTTTTACCTAGTGAACTTCTCTTTCCTTACTATGATTTTTAAAGAATGTGATTTTAATTTTCTTTATATTTTTTTATTTCTTTAGAATAAAGCTAAACTCTCTAACTTGAGTACGAAGATTTATTTCAGACTTTCTGTTGACCTCTTGGCTTCATTATTCCCCTTTGCCTCCATCACATTCTGTTCTGTTCCTTTTGAATTAGTATGATATCATTGTTTTCTGACTTTTTTTAGAGGTCATCCGTTTAGCAAAGATATCTGTTTTTCAGTTATTATCTGGATAATGCTTCTTTATTCTTTATTATTCAATTTAGAGTTCATTCACTCCAACAACCTCCTCCAAAAACCTTTCCTCCATCTGAGTAAACTTAAGCTAGGTGACTCTTTTGTCCTATTCTAAAAGCTGCTATATTCTAACAGCCAAATAATTCTCTTGTCTCCTGACTTTTCTGTGCGTCTTTTAACTCTCATGACTTGTAGCTAGAAAGCTTTATAATTGGGACAAGTGTGTGTGTGTGCGTGTGTGTGTGTGTGTGTGTGTGTGCGCGCGCGCGTGTGCTTGCCCTTTTGGCCTTCAGTTCAAGAATATATTCCATTGTGGTGGTAAGGAAGGTGAGGAAGTCATGCTGATGGGATTTGAGGCAGAATTTAGATCCTAGCAGCATGCAGGAAACATTGAGAAGAATCCAGTGCTTTGCTTCCTTTCTCTCCTTTATTCAGTTCAGGAACAAAGCCCATAGAAAAGCACTGCCCACTTACTAGTGCCTTGCTTCCACAGTTACCTAATCTATGTAATACCTCCTTGATATGCGAGAGGCTTGTCACCTAGGTGATTCTAGAGCGGGGTGCCATTATTAGCATTATTAATGTTGTCTGTCTCTGTCTCTCACTCCATCTCCCTTTCTCAGCAAATGTCTTGTAAAGAATAAAGAACATAGAATATAGCAGAGCAGTTATGTCAAACATGTTAGTATTATTTCCATTAATACTAACATATACTATTCTATTGTGTGGATATAAGAGAATATTCTTTCTCACAAAATAAGATTTGGTAGATGATATAAAGAACAAATTTAAAACAGTAAGTTAAGTTGGGTAGAATCTTTGTTACTATGGATTGCTTCGAAGAGAAATCACGACCAAGGCAATATATATATATATATATATATATATATATATATATATATATATATATGGATTTAATTGAGAGCTAACTATATAGTTTCAGAGAGTGAGTTAATGATTATCAAATACTGTAGCAAGTATGGCCCTAGAGCAGTAGCTAAGACCTTACTTTATTCCACACATATGAGGCAGAGAAAGAGATTGAGCTGGACATGGACTTTTGAAACCTCAAAGCTCACTCTACTAATCATTCTCAAAATAGATCCACCAGAGGCCAAAGATTCAAGGACATGGGCCTAGAGGGACTATTCTTATTTAAACAACCGTATTCCACTGTGCTTGTTTGAATATGCTTAGCTTAGGAAGAGGCATCATTAGGTAATGTGGTCTTGTTAGAGTAGGTATGGCCTTGTGTCACTGTGAGGATAGGCTTTGAGACTGTTCTCTTAACTACCTCAAAGACAGTCTGCTCCTGGCTTCTTTGGGCTGAAGATACAGAACTCTCTGTTCCTCCCATGCCATTCTATGCCTGCCTGGATGCTGCCATGATCCAGCCATGATGATAATGGACTGAACCTCTGAACCTGTATGCCAGCTCCAATTAAATGTTTTCCTTCATAACAGTTGCTTTGGTCATGGTGTTTTTTCACAACAATGGAAATCCTAAGAAAGACATCCATTCCTTGGTCTCCAAAGGCTTATATCATAATGCATTTAATCCAACTTCAAAAGTTCCCATAGTTTTCATATTCTCAAGAAAATTTAATAGCACCAAGTCCAAAATCTCTTTTTAGATTCAACAGATATTGATATGAGAGAGAGAGAGAGAGAGAGAGAGAGAGAGAGAGAGAGAGAGAGAGAGAGAGAGACAAGTGTATTGTGAGGCATTGGGCTATACACAGACAGTCTGGTCTCCAGTTGAGCTCAGGTCTGAACCCCAGGACTCAGTGGTGATATTTCACCTACATGGGACAGAAGGAGTTCTCTCATGTCTCCTGGAACCCTGGCTCCTGTTGAAGTTACCGCCCCCTCAGCCCCCACAAGAGAAGCATGGTTAGTAGTCATGTAAGCAATGTCCCAAGCTTCTGACCTTCAGGCTAGACTCCTCCCCAGTTACCTAGCATCAGAAAAGATAGCAGCATACTTTAAGAGGGGCTTTTTGGTTCCTTCTC
>NC_034600.1:17242930-17245919 GCF_900095145.1 Mus pahari
CTCTCTCACACACACACACACACACACACACACACACATACACCTTCTCTCCTTTCTTCCTGCCTCTCTATAATAAAGCTCTAAAACCATAGACAGTCTCTGCTCATCAAGGCCCGATGTGAGACTCTCACCTGTATGGGAACCTCTCTCCCTCAGCCCTCCCTCCCATAACCCCAGGGCTACAGGGTGTCACTCCGGGGCCCCATGTAGGGGGGGCTGCCCCTTGTCTACCCTCCATTGAGTGGGGTCAGTGGCTTACATGCCTACTCGGGGCTGAGTGGAAAGTGTCTTACAGCCCTCCCATGTCCGCCTGCCCAGAGCATAGGCGAAACTCTGGCTGGATGTGGGCTATCCTCTCTCCCCCTCCTTTCCCTGCCCCCTTTTAGTTCCTACAGTGCATCAGGCTAATCTGGAAAACTCACATCTTCAAATGAAGTATGCCATTTTATCCCTATGGTTTCTAGTAGTGGCAACTAGGATTTTAGTGCACTGACTTCTATCACAGCATAACAAATTATTTGAAACAAGATTTAGTGAACAATGTGGCAAACTCCAAATCCTATAAATATACATTTGGCTTAGATGGTTCTTTGGACCTCCAGCTTCTTTTATCTTTTATTACTGAGACATACTTCTCCATTGTCCTGGTTCCACTACATGGTCATAGCTCTCCTCTGCTGTTATGTGAAGAGATACTATGACCAAAGCAACTTAGAAAATAAGACATTTAGTTAAGGTTTTGGTTACAGTCTCAATGAGTACACCCATGACCATAATGGTGGGAAGAATGGTATGAGACAGATAGGCATGGGACTGGAGCAGGAGCTAAGAGTTTATATTTGATCCATAGGCATAATGCAGAATGCTGTGATAGAAGTCAGTGCACTAAAATCCTAGTTGCCACTACTAGACACCATTGGGATGGAATGGGGTACTTCATTTGAAGATGTGGGTTTTCCAGATTATCCTGATATACTTGTCTCACTCTCATATCAATTCCTGCTTGCAAATATGTTGCTACACACTTTCTTCAGCTTTCTCATCCTAATCAGAAGAAATGATAAATATGGCTTTGTAACAGCCCTCATGCTGTCACAAAAAGGATGTCTGGGAAACACTATAACAAGAAATTGGAAACACTCCCACACCCTTGGAAACTGCCTCTTGCCTCCTGCTACCTTGGCCTCATTATCCTGGCACTCCTGCTTTTGGGGGATTCTGGCTACTCCTTCTGCCAGCTCACTTTGGCTGTCATTGGCATGCTGTACATTTGGCAATTTTGTCCCTATTACGGAACTCATGTGTGGAGCTGCCAGGCTTTGGTCAAGGCCGCAGGAACCTCTTTGAAGCCCATCCAGACATTTGAACCTGTGGATACTTTATCCACTCCCTGTTTATATGATGTACACGAGCTGGTTTGTAGTTTTATTTCAGAAGAGGTAGAGAGATTAAGAAACATTTTGGTCAGCCAGGAAAAAAGATACCACATCTAGTTCTACATAACACATTCACACAATCCCCCAATGGAGTGAGTTAGTTAGAATGTTCATAATTTTAGCCAGAGATACTTACTGAAACATCAATATAGAGATGATTGAAACCAAACAGAAACATATCCTGTAGAACATGAAATTTCCTATCCAGCTTGTTTGCAAAAGTGTATGTTGTTTTCAGGTTGCTTTCCATAAATCTTTAGTTGTTTAGAAGATAAACTTGTAAGTTGTCTCTATAATAATATATTCTCCTCATATCTACACTGCTGGGTTCACACCAAATACAAACTCCTATGAATAAATAAAAGGAGAACATTATCCCATGGCACTACTCTTGGAATTTGACTGAGAAAGATGAACTTCCAGACTCTACAGGATCCAGCACGGGGTTTAATATATGACAAAACAAGAAGTCAAAGCATCTACTGCCTTCTTCTGTCCATATTCCCCATGTAGTTTAAGAACTGAGTATGCAGCCTTTTAATTCTCAAAGCAGCAAACCTTTAGAGGACTGTGAGAGGCCAATACTGTCAAGCCCTGCTCTGGCCATACACAGACAACTATACAGCTGACAGATATGAGTAGAGGATGAGTAAATATATAATAGGTGTTGGGGAGTGTTCTAACCATAATTAACTCTCTGAATTCTTCACCAACTCATTTATTTTGTTGAGAGATGCTATCTGGGTATCATTGTCTACCTAGTCGTTAGCAAAATGACCCCAACTTCCTCCCAAGTCTTATGTGCTCAATTGTAAAAACTGGAAAAATGATGGGTTCTTTTATGGGTTAAGCACTTTGAAATATCTGATTTCTATGTGAAGGATGAATTGGAACTGAGGTGAACTTAATTCTTCTCATATCCATAGTTTATAGCTTCGTCTGGATTTACTGGTGGAATATAAAGGTGACATGCACACAACTGGAAGTTGTTTTATAATATTCTTTGAAACTGCATCTTTTTAACAATAGAAGAGGATATACAACAAATATTTTTCACATATTTTAATTCTTTGTGTTACTTTAGGACTCTGAGTATGTTATCTTCTCTACTTTTAAAAATATTTTTTAAATTTAATTGTTTCCTGTTACAAATAGAATTATGAACTCATTGAGAACAGTATCTCTTTCATTTCTAGTTCCAGAATGGCACATAGTAAGTACATAATAAATTTTTAGAAAAAATTGAACATATGAAAACCTTAAACATGCAGCCCCAATAGATATCTAAACGATGTGACACAGCATGTCCTTTAGAATTCGAGGCCAGCCTGGTCTACAAAGTGAGTTCCAGGACAGCCAGGGCTATTCAGAGAAACCCTGTTTCGAAAAAAACAAAAAAATAAACAAACAAAACAAAAAAAACCCTAAAACCAGCATTAAGTCTCTGATGACCTCGGTGCAGAAGAATATTACACAGAAGAATATTACACAGAAGAATATTACACAGAAGAATATTACACAGAAGAATATTACACAGAAGAATATTACACAGA
>NC_034600.1:17245944-17269974 GCF_900095145.1 Mus pahari
CAGAAGAATATTACACAGAAGAATATTACACAGAAGAATATTACACAGAAGAATATTACACAGAAGAATATTACACAGAAGAATATTACACAGAGGAATATGACAGAGGAATATTACACAGAAGAATATTACACAGAGGAATATTACACAGCACCGCCATCACCTAATTTCACTACAGTTTACCTTCCTGCGTTCAAGAGATTTCATTACTTATAAGCAGGTACCTTGTAATTTGCAGCACACCAAGTCCTATATTTTGTTTGTTTGATTCTCTGGCATCTGCAAGTATCCCCCTTTTAAAGAATAATTTACTTCAATCCTAAACCAGGAAGGGGATTTGGAAAAAAATGGCTCGAGTAGGTAGTAATATATAATATGGCTGATTACAGGGTTCATTGTGAGGGGGAAATGCTTAATATTTGGGATACAGATTTGATTATATTCTGTTCCAAAATTTACCAAGCTTAAAAAAATAGCATTATTACAGCTTAGTGTGGGCATTCACCTTTTAGAGGTGGCTGCAGGAAAAAAAATACACAGATGAATTTATCCTAAGAACTGCATCTGGCCCAGGCAAAAATCTCTCTTTAACAGCACTTGGCATGTATCTGGGGCTGGGGCAGCAGATGCCGCTTTGCAGTTTAGGGAATCTGCTTGAAAAATCTGCTGAAAACATGGCCTTGTTATGATGGTTGGAATTTAGAACCTAGCCAACTCACATAGAACTGAGAGCTCTAGTCCTCCTTTAGGGCCAGCCCTTGCATCTCTAACAAGACAGGAGTCTGTGGGAATGTGTTGGTCTTGGCTTCAAGGCTGTCAAACAAAACAAAATTGACAAAGATTTCCTCTCTGTAGATGAAATGTGGGAAATTGTCTCTCATCACCTCTGAATGAAAACGATTAAGATCAGGTGGAAATGTTCTTTAGGTTCCCTGCACACTGACAGTTGTCTCTTCTATCCAGGATATGAGCAGAGTAGCAGTATCCTAATGTCCAGGAACTCCTCTCTTTGTGGGGCTGACAGTGTGAGGATCTCTGAAGTGCTGACCTCATCCTGGGAGAGCTAGGAGATTACTTGTAAATGTTAGAACTATAAAGGTTTCCATGCAAGGTTACTACTAATACTTGGCAAACCTCCACATGCCCACAGCTGCATGATACGGGGGGGGGGGGGGGTGTGTTTGGAGGGCTCAGAATTATGCTTTTCTCAGTACTAAAGTGACATAATTGGGATTCTTTTTCTCAAGTTCAATATGCTTTCTTTTGGCCAATAAGACCTAATTGCCTAAACACTGTGGGGCTGTGAGTGTAGGGAAAGAGGGGAGTAGGAGAGTGCCCATGTCCTGCCAGAGTTCCAGTGCTCTGGGCAGGCAGATGCAGGAGGACTGCACATGCTTTCCACATGGCCCCAGGTGGGCCTCTGGCTGTGTTAAGCCACTTACCCACACAGCGACTGGTGGACAGGGGGCAGCCCCATGTACCAGGTTCTCAGCCTCCCACATCCCACACTGGATACAAAGAGGAGCAGAGAACAGATTGGGGGACCCAGGTTAGCACTTGGCCAGAGAGGAATGGAAGAGAGGGTAGGGGGAGAGGTGGTCACTGGGTGGTTTCCACACAGATGATAGTCCTTAGTCTGTTCTCTGGCTGAAGCCTAAGAAAGCCTTCTGTTGAGAGGTTAGATTCGGCTCATTAGGGGAAAGCCTATCCCATCACAGTGGACCTTCATGATCAGAGAATGTCTATGGTTTTAGAGCTTTATTGTAGAAAGGCAGGGGGAATGAGAGTAGGTAGAAAGAGAGAGGGAGAGGCCAACTATGGCCATGTGGAAAGAAGGGGAAAGAGAGAGAGAGAGAGAGAGANGAGAATGAGTTGGGGCCAAGCAGCACCTCTTATAGTGGGCTTGGCTATCTTGCTGTTGCTAGGTAACTGTGGGGAGGAATGCCAGAAGCTTGGGACATTGTCTAAGTGACCAGTAGCCACACGCCTCTCCTGTAGGGGATATGGGGGCAGTAACTTCGACAGGAGCCAGGGGTCCAGGAGACATGATCAAACGCCTTCCATCACATGTAGGTGGAATTTACTACTGACCAGGTCCCACCAGGGTTCAAGAACTCAACTCCACTGGAGGAGACCAGGCTGTTCATGCATAGCCCATTGCCTCACAAAACACTGATATAACTAAAAAGCAAACAAACCTTGACTATTATACACAACATGTCCAATTCACATACCCAGCACTTCTACCTACTTCTCTCCAATGGACTCTACTTAAAAATTTGGTCTTAAATGTTTCTAAAGTCTTTCCATTTTTCTCTTTTTTTTTTTCAGCATCTTCTTAATCTTTACAATCCTTAAATCATATATAAAGCTGGTTCTACAGACCAAAGAGGTTAGGCAATCACTTTAAGACCACTTTAATAACCAGATATAGAGTCATAAAAGTGCCTAGACTTTTCTAATAATAAGCAAATTTCTCACCTCTGGAATACTGAATCTTATTTTATATACATGACAGAATAGCGATGACATTTTAACTTGGCAACAAACAACTTTAAGATTTCTAGGATTAATTGTTTGCTTTACAGCTTTTTAAATTACCTGCCCCTCCTTCCAGTCTGCTCTTTGATTGAAAATTATGATTGAATTTTTCAGGCCTTCTGATCAGCAGAGACTGTCTTCTTGCTGTTAGGGATGTATAAGAGGGTTGGTTTTTTTTTTTTTTTTTTTTTTTTACAGTAGGCAGGGAGGATTACTCAATTGTAAAAAGACTGATACATCACTAAGCATAGCAGAATCCATCCTCTTTAGAGAGGTAGTCCTCATTGCAGGGAGAAATAAGACAGCCACTGAACACAGACAGGAATAACTGCTCCATTGGAATGATGTGGTGTACTGTGATATTCTGACTCCCTCCACTCTCTCACTTCAAAGAAAATGAGTTAGGATATAGTATAAGTTGGAGTGCAGAACTTCTGGAATGAGGATGCAAAATTAAACAGTAGCCTTTTGAGGATAAGGACTTAAGAATTAACATCAATTAACTATTTGATTCTTATTCACATAGGTATGCTAAACAATCTTGACTATGTACCAATCTGCCTATCCTTCCTGTATCTGTAGCTGTTTCATGATCACATACTAGTATTCACCTCCTGTCTTACATACAAGTAGGTTATATCTCCCGTGTCTGACAACATGACTAAGTCTCCTGAATGCTACTTAACTTACCATGCAAAATTTGTTCTAGAGAGTTCTTGTTCAATAAAGTTGTCCCTGATTACCTAAAAAATACCATAGTGCCTTTTACTCTTACACTATAAGTGACCCTCATGGGTAAATGGTTTGGAGAAGAGTGGATTTTAAAAGTAAAGTACAAATACAGTTACCATAGAAACTATAACTCTATGCCTATCGTCTGATGCCTGATGACCTGTCAGAATCCAATACTATAATTAAAATTTGTGAAGGGAAAAGCACTATTTCTCTTGTTCTCTATTTTTCCCTGCTACAGAGCTAAATGCTCATCAATGAGAGTAAATGACTCAATAAATGGTCAAGGAAAATAAAAAAAAAATGGAATATTCTATGAAAGGCTCTATAAAGTCATGGGTCATTCATTTATTAATTTACTCAAAACTACATTTTTCCTTTCTATACAGACCATAATTTTATGACAAAGCATTGGCTTTCATCATGCATATTGGAAGGATCTTCCTTCAAAAGACTGAAGGCCAATCTTGCATAAACAATAATCCATCAACTTGCTTTTGATCAGTTCCAGCTACACCACTGGGCTTCTTATTTCTATAAAATATGCCTCTACTAAATCATTGTGACAAGCCCACAGTGAGGGTATTTGCTGCTAACAAAGGACCAGAATCCAAGACAAAGAGGGGCTGTACAATGCAGAACAGAACATTTGCATCCCTGGATCAAAGCCAATGGACTGTAACCATGCAATCATCTAATCCACTGGGCAGGACAGAGGTCACCTCCAGAGAGGAAATTTTCTGTCTCTGCCAACTACAGGATGGAGTAGTTGCTAAAGTGTTTGAGAATAAGATTCTAGGAGTAAAGCCTCTCTGGAGATTGGGCAATGGCTCTGGAATACTGATTACTATGTACCAAATTCAATAGACCAGAATCGTTCATTTAATTTGTGTAGTTTTCAAGATTTTTACATAAAATATCTAAAATGAGTTTTCTGCAAAATATTTATATGATGAATTTGAAACTAAATATGTTGGTTTAGGAGAATACAATTGAGTCTTGTTTAAAATGATCATAATTAGGGTTTTGAAATGCTTTTCCATTTTTGCTTGAATTTTGACTCGTTTCTCAGTTTAGGAATTTAAAACACGTCACAGTCCTGTGATGAAAACCTAATGTCTTCTGATCAGAATTCTTCCTAACTCCTTTATACTTTCTACCTTTTATATGTATGGAAAGTATTAGCTCCAAATTAGTCATGAGTTTTAATATCTTGGGTATTAAAGGTAGACTTTTTGATTAAAAAGAACATTTCCCAAAATGAAAAAAAGATGATGATTATGTGCAACTGCTTAGCAAATACTGAAAATATTTTAAAATAACAGTTCAATTTACTAACTGATAAATGTTTACTACAATTTGACTCTATCTGCCTTTCTTGAGTTTATTTAATATGTGCTGGCGATGAAAAAGCTTCCTCACTGTAAATGACAGATTGTAAAATGAAAGTCATAAGACACAAAAGTCCTCTTGTTTATTTATCTATTGAAAAATCCCCAACTCTTTAGCATAAAAAATTTATATACAAGTTAAAGAGAAAATAAAACAAATTTCCAAAACAACAAAAAAGTACAAAATTCAATTGTTTTGAAATGATTTTACTTTTTCTCTCTACTCTTCAGTTGTCTAAACTTTTAAAAACAAACACCTATATCAAGTTATTTATTTTACTACTATATAACTGAATATGTATAATTTTATATACATTATATTTAAAATATACATGCAAAATATATGTGTATATGTTGTATACATTTTATAGCTAACTGCTATTCTATTTGTATACTTAATACAATTATTAATAAATCTATGCTATTCCCCGAGTTTGTTAAAATTTCTTTATGTACTGACTCTCCAATGTTATGTGAATTTAATGATTTCAGGGGAAAACAATTTAAAATAAAGCAATAGTTCCTTTACCAAAACAAAAATTATAGAATTTGCATTAAGAAGACTTATTCACTTGAAAATACCCTAAAACTTATTTTAAAGGCACTATTTAATAAGCAACAGTGTCAGATTTTATTACTTCTTTTTTGAGATTATAATATATAATATAATTACATAATGCTCCTCTTCACTTTTCTCTTTCTCAAACCTCCTATGTCACTCCCTCTTGTTTATACATGTTTATTCCATAACACAACGTGCATAGTATGTATAATTTTACTTGTATGTATGTTTTGGTGCTGTCCATTTGTTATTGTATAGACAATTGGTACCGTCTTCCTGGGGAAGACTATTTCTCTCATTATGACCTTTCCTTAGTTGCCTGTAGTTCTTTATTTATGGTTGAGGCTTCTTGGGTATTCCCCTATCCACTTTAACATGTCTATTGCTGTCTTTGTTTAACTCTTGTTGATGAGACTTTATGGGTATAGCTTCTGACATTACTAAGAGACAGTCTTACTCCCTGATGTTCTGGCTCTTATAGTCTTTAATCCCTTTCTTCAATGTTCCCTAAGCCCTAGGTGTGGGACTTCTTTTGTAGTTGCATTAATTGGGACTGAGCTCTATAACTCTGCATTTTGACTGGTTGTGGTTTTCTGTAGTAGTTTCTGTTTATTGCAAATATAAATTTTCTTGATAAATGGTAATGAACAAATTGATCTGTGTGCAAAAGGACAAATATTTAGAATTTAGTTGTGGATTATGCTGGTTTAGTAAAGTGGTGGCTAAAAGTTCTCTAAAATACATGATATCACTAACCATGGGTAGTTGGCTAAATTTCTAGTACCAGGCATGATTTCCATCTTGTTGAGCATATTTTAAGTCCAATTGAAAAGGTGTTGGTCCTTGCCAAAGTATATGTGCCACTACTGAACTGTTAGGATTATTATGCCATTCTGGTGGTTGTTGTGGTCCACAAGTATAATAACTAGGCAGGGCAATTCATTGCTTTCCACATTTGGAATCTCCTTGAAAAAAAGCTTAGACACTGAGCCACCAACAAGGCAGCATACACTACCTTATGTGAGGCCCACAACACGTCTGGACTCAGTAAGAGAAGATGCACCTAACCCTCAAGAAACTTGAGGCTCCAGGGAGTGGGATCGGGGTTGGGAGTGGGAACATCCTCTGGGAGATGGGGGTGGAGGAGGTATAGGAGGTGGAACAGTCAGGGGGTGGATCAGGAGAGGTTATAAAGTTTGGACTGTATAAAAGGATTAAAGAATATATTTTAAAAAATAATTAAAAAAAGAAAAAAATAGGGTATTTGATTAATTAATTGCTTCTTCTATTATTATCTAGATTATTTCTCCATGCTCTCCTTTTTCTTTCAGATAAAGTTATAGTAGTTTACTATGAATATTTTGGTACGGTTTTAGTTTTAAATTATGAAGACAAAGGAACCTGAAGCACTCTAAGTCCTACCTCCCTGTCTACTTTGGTTTTGGCACTATGTTTCTGTGGCAATCATAAGTAATTTTAATAAAGCTTAGTTTAGAAATATTAAGAAACTCCAACTCTGGGTCAAGATTCATAAAAGACAATTTATTTATATATTATATATGTCTTTTATATTAGCCATAAATGTAAATGCAGGCTTTGACTATATATCCTAACAGAGAAACTCCACTCTAATTGGCTGGAATCATTCAAATCAGCCAAAAACAGCTCATAAAGACAAACCAGCAGAAGCATCAAGGTAGTGACTCTGAGAAGATTTCTCAGTAGGCTCAAGCACTTACTACACAAACATGAGGACCTGAGGTCAAATTCCAAGTACCAGTGTTAAAAAGAAAAACAACAAACAACAATGACAACAAAAAGTGGTACTGTAACCTCAGTGTAATAGCAGGGATGTCATACCTCCTCCAGCGTCTGAATGTGGGAACACACTTGTACAAATCAAACATTTTTTTTAATTAGTATATTGGTTTTGACTTCAAAAAGCTTAGAATTCTGTTAAATCTTTTGTTGCTACTTCACTGTCCTCATTGTTGAATTTCAGGTATCATGAGTTCTGCTTTCTATAAAAAAGAAACATGAACTTGTTAAACATACTAATTATTTCTATGGTTTGGCAGACCATAGCTACAGTTGACTAACATATTTTATTTTCTTCTTATCCTTCCTAGTCCTGGCTTCCTGTTCTATCTCTGCACTCACTTCCACCCACAGTCTAGACACAAATCACTTGAAGTTCTAATTAGTTTTGAGGTTACATATTTGTGATAACTCTGGAGAAGACAGAGGAGAAGCATGTGGCTTACATTAAAGTTACAGTCTGGATGTAATTCATTGCTGTGGAAATATTTTGGAGAAAAAGCTTTATAAAATTGTGAAAGAGAAATAAGAAAACACTTCTAAGTTCTAAATAAAAAGACTGAATACTAATCGACAGTATCCTGGGTAAAATGGCTGAAAATGAATAAGAAAGTTCAAGAATTAAGAAATCCTTGTTCATCTATATGCATAAACAGAAAAATGATAAATAGCTTTATCTTAAGGGCTTAAGGTTTAGCAAACCATTTTTAGCATAAAAAAAATCATGAAAATTTCTCCCATCCCTGTAAGAAATTTACAGCATGTACCTGTTTTTTTCAATTAGACTTTTCTTATCTTCTAAACTTCTTCCTTTACCTCTTCTTATGATGTATTTTGAAAAGAAGAAAATAAAACAGATCTGTGAGATAAATTCACTAATTTGCTATGAGAAGCACTGTTCTAATTTTTCTTCCATTGCTATGATGAGGCACTTCCTCAAGCAACTTAGGTGAGGAAGTGGTTTATTCCTCTTATAGGTTACATTCCTTAGTTGAAATAAGTCAAGATAGGAACTTAAGCAGAAACTTGAAGGAAGGGCTAATTGCTATTTCATACAGAGTTACATCTAGCTGGAGCACTTACAGGCAAAGAAATATAGAGGAGGTCTTTGTCATACTACTTTGGTAGCTGGATTGCTCTGGGTCTTCAGCACAGGATTTCTCTCTCTCTCTCTCTCTCTCTCCTCTCTCTCCTTCCCTTCTTTCTTCTTTCCTTTATTTTTCCTTCCTTTCTTTCTTTCTTTCTTTCTTTCTTTCTTTCTTTCTTTCTTTCTTTCTTTCTTTCTTTCTTTCTTTCTTTCTTCTTTTTATTATTTTTATCAAATTATTTTATTTATTTACATTCCAAATGCTGCCACCGTCCTGGTCCCCCCTTCTCCAGTTCTTTACCCCATCCTCTTTCCCTTTGTTTCTGAGAGGGTGCTCCCCCACCCATCAACTCACCCCACCTCACCCCTTCCAGTGTCCCCCTTCTCTGGGGCATCAAGTTTCTACAAAATTAAGGGCATCTGGATTAAGACAATGTAGGCCTCTGTTACATATGTGCTGTGGGCCATGGACCAGTTTATGGTCCCCAGTCTTTGGTTTGTGACAGACTCTGGAAGCTCTGAAGGGTCTGGGTTAGTTAATACTATGAGGTTGTAATCCCCTTCAGCTCCTTTAGTCCTTTCCCTAACTCCTCCATTGGGATCCCTGACCTAAGTCCAATTGTTGGCTGCAAGCATAGGAATCTGTCTCAGTCAGCTGCTGGTAGAGCCTCTCAGAGGCCAGGCATGCCAGGCTCCTGTCTGTAACCACAATATGGCATCAGTAAGAGTGTCAGTGTTTGATGTGTACACATGGGTTGGATCCCAAATTGGGGCATCCCCAAGATGGATGGATGGATGACCCCATGCCTCAAACAGGAGCTTGTGTATATATTGCAGGTGGTCTCTTCAGGTTCCATATTCCCACTACAGGACAGAACATTTCGGTTAAGGTCATCACCACTGAGTCCTGGTAGCCTTTCACATCCTAGGTCTTTGGGAATTTCTAGAGATTCCTCCTCCCAACCCCCAGCAGCTCCATATTTCCATTCATTCTCTTGGCTCTCTGGGGTTCTCACCAGTACCTCCCCCCACCCCCATACCTGATCATGCCCCCACCTTTCCCTACTCCTCCCCCTCTCTTACCCAGGCCCCTCCCTTTCTCTGCCTCCCATGATTATTTTGTTTCCCCTTCTAAGTGGGATTGAAATATCCACAGTTGAGCCTTTCTTGTTAAGCTCCCTATGGTCTGTGAGTTGTATCATGGGTATTCTGAACTTTTAGGCTAATATTTACTTACCAGTAATTGGATATTTCTAATACAGACCAGGCCCACCTTCCCAAAGTTGTCGTTCACGGTGGATTAGGCCTTCCTGTATCAAATATCAATCAAGAAAGTCTCTGCCAGATAGGTAGCTCTGATCTGAGCAATTTCTTAGTAGAGAATGTCTTCTCACATAGCATTAGACTGTGAGACAGGAATAAAGGTAACAAAGAAAAATATATACCAACTGTATTTTGACAAAACTGAAGGATGTAGTCTCACGATAAGAATACTTGGCTAGTTTGTACATGACTGTATTTGATCTACAGAAACACACACACACACACACACAGAGAGAGAGAGAGAGAGAGAGAGAGAGAGAGAGAGACAGAGACAGAGAGAGACAGAGAGAGACAGAGAGAGACAGAGAGACAGAGAGACAGAGAGAGATCAGACTCAGACAAGGCTATATTATTCCTTCTTCTAAACACATTTGATTTCACCCCTTTCTTCAGTCCATTCCCCACTGTACGATAGTTGGTTATGAAGAATGGACTACTTTCTTGATTCTCATCCAGTATCCTATATCTAATAGCAATAATATGCTGCATATTTTCCTCATAATGGCCCTATACCCTCTAGTTAAGGCCACAGCCTCTACAAGCTTTGAACCTCTGGCTCCTTTATTTTGGTTTCTGAAGGAATGAGAACTACAAGAAAACTCAATCACACATACTTATGGTGCCCAATTCTGAGTTGGTTTTTTCTCTCTCTAAAAATTTCAACTAAACTTTATCTTGATGTACTCTACACTGCAAATACCACGCTCATTTTCATCCTAGTTTTTACTTTCTTATTTCCTTCTCTCAACATTGTCCATGTGCTGGTAAATCTCTAATTTTCTGCTTCTTTTCCATATGTCCTTTTCCTAACTTTATCATTGTGGGACAGTGAAAGTGACTGGCACGTGAATGCCTAGTGGCTCTATCCCAGTCATAAGAAAGTAGCCAATGGAAAATACTTAGCCAGTTCCACTCAGAATTCTCATCTTCAAAATCAGATGATGTATAGCAACCTTTTTCTCCTATAGCTTCTCTGGATCAATATATTTCGACTCTTCCTGTCTCTCTTGTCACAGTTATATGTTCATTTTGGTAGAGCTCCAATCCTTAGACCTTCTTCTTGCAATATTGAGTTCTGTTCAACTATCCAATAGTAATTTGTATCCCAACTCTTTAGAAGAATTCTTGAGAAAACAGAATATAGTCTACTTCCCCGCTTATTTATTGTTCCTGTGGAGTTAGGCAAATCTCTTGTTATTAATTTCTAAAAGTTCCATCAAGGTATTTTTTGATAGACATGAATGCTCCAAAACTGACTCAGCATACGCTAAATAGCCTTGTATCCAACTAAGGCTCTCCACTGGAGAATGTTAAAACACTCCAATTTTGCTCTGGATTAACAGCTTAATATTGATTCCAATCTGTGATGTATGCTATCGCCAGAGGGGAATAAACAACTTTTACCAGTCAAGTAACTACATGAAGAAATAAATGCCTTTTCAGGCTCTTCAAAGGAACATTGCATATTTCTGAGAACAAGAAAACTTCAAAATTAGAAGTCAACCTGTGAATAAGTGTGTTTTCTTGTATAGAGGAGAAGAGTAATGAACGATAGATGATGAGGTTTCATTGGCAAGTAGTAGTTTGTGAAGATAAATGAGATTGAGCTACAGAGACATCATTTATAATATTTGCTGGAAATGTAGTTTGAAATCTACCCTGTTTTTCTCTACACTCTTTATTTTTTATTTTTTGAGGTCTGTTAAAACACATGTATGAAATGCCACCATGAGACTCATGATTTTTACAGTTAATATACACTAATTAGAAAGTAGAATGCAAGCATGTGTCTTCTTCTAGATAATTGGGTCAAAAGCATTTAACTTTTATAACAGATGTAATAAAAAATAAGATAAAAATGAAAGTTAAAATAAAATAAGTCTGTTCCATCAGGACTTTTCGGGTTCCTATTGACCTGTGTGACTTAAGTGACTTTAAGGCAGGCAGGCATCTCTTACTGTTTTAATACTTGACAGCTACTTTTCTGTTAGACCAGTGATGCTTGTTTAATATTGGACATTTTCTATTTTTACCATGTGTATGCTGGACAATGCCCAGAACTGTACCCCTATTGGTCTCTCTCTCTCTCTCTCTCTCTCTCTCTCTCTCTCTCTCTCTCTCTCTCTCTCTCTCTCTCTCTCTCTCTCTCTCTCTGTGTGTGTGTGTGTGTGTGTGTGTGTACTGGTACATGTATATGTAGAGGTCATAGGTTCAATCTGGATGTCTTCCTCTATCATTCTCCATTTAAATTTTTGGAGGAATGGGTCTCTGACTTTTTCTGGAGGTCACCAGTTGATTTGAATGGCTTGCCAGCAAGCCCCAAGGATACACTTACCTTTCTTTCCCGAAACTAGTCTTATTTACATGTTCTGGCTTTTTATGTGGGTTCTTGTGATTGTAATCCAGTCCTTTATGCTTGCACAAGAAGGGTATTGCCCACTGAGCTGTCCAACTAGATCACCTCCTTTCAACATACACACACACACACATACATATATATATATATATATATATATATATATATATATAATTTTTTTAACTACTCTCTGAGTATGTTCCTTCTCCCCTGAGGACTCTTTGCAGTTCTGTTTCTTTTTGTCATTGCCTTACCTTTAGTGAAAGTTTGCCATTATTTTTTAAAAAATTTATTCCTGGGTGGCTTTAGTTTTAATTCTCTATGCTGTCCCCATCATAGCATCTACTATGGATAAAAAGTAGACCTAAAAATCATATATTGATGGACAAATCCCCAGAAAGGCTGCATTCAAAGACACTCCACAGAAGTGGTTAAGGTAAAATGAGAGTACATTGGGGGACCCTGTTACATTAAAATTGATGTTTTTATTATAGACACCAAAGAATTCACACCCTGTATTTTCATACATAAAGTGAGAAAGTATGTGAGTGCACACAGTGAGGAGGTGACTCCAATGAGAAAGCTGACCTCCTCATAAAGACTCCTTGATCTGGGACTGCTTAGAATTGATAATACTGAGAAAATAAATATTTGCCACTAAAGCTTGACTCCTGAGGTATTTCATTACATAAGTCTGAAGACATGAATATGAAAACTCCCTCTAACTTCAATACTTGTGTTGACAGGGAACAGATTCAGAACCCTTGGCTGACTACCAGCTAAGAATTTAGTCATGTGTTTTCAAGTTTGGGCTGACCATGTTCACTCATAAACAGTCTACTTTCCCTTTAACTTGCACTGCTGCATGAACTACTTATCCACATTATTTATTTGTCACCATTCATCTTGTCATCCCAGTAAGGAAGTTGAGAATTGCTCTTTCTTTATTGGTCAGATGTCTGCTCTCTTCCACGACCCTTGAAGGCAAACATCCATCATTGTACCTATTTATCTCTGGAATGAGATTCAAGCTTGGCAGTTCATAGGCACTAGAAAGTGAATAAATGAATAGTTGTGACAGTAACATTGTTCACTGCAACCTCTGAACCAGCCAGAATGACTCAGGTGCCTGTTTCTGATGGTAAATTGGAGCAGATTATGGAAGAAGAAGAAGGCTTATTGCTAGCAGTACCCATTGCCTTCTTCGGAACTTATTCCAGGAGTGCTCAAATTCTGTCAGTCTTCTAATCTGAGCTTTTAAATGTATATATTTGTCTCTAGGTGTGGGATTTTAATGAGAATGTCCCCCATAGCATCCTTCATTTAAATACATGGTCTCAGGTGGATGCCTCCATTTCTCTGGTTCAGTAGATTACAGAGCCTTTGGGAGGTAGAGTCTTGCTGGAGGAAATACATGACCAGGGTGGGGTTTAACATTTACGACCTTATTCAATTTCAGGTTCTCTCTCTCTGTTTTGTGCTTGCTATTGAGGATGTGATCTATCAGTTCTCATCAAGAAATAAATTGTGTTCTCCTTTAATATATCCTGATTACTCTCTCCCACATCCTCTGTAGTCTGACCCGTTACTCTCCATCTTCTGATAACAATGAAATTTAACAAAATAAAATATAATAAGATAAAACAAGCACTAACATATCAAAGTTGGACAGGGCAAACCAGCAGAAGGAAAAGATCTCAAGAGAAAGCATATGAGACAGAGAGTCACACATTCACATATTCAGGAACCCCATAAAAACACTAAACTGGAAGCCATAATATATACTTAACATGTGTAGATCCATGCAGGTCATGTGCCTCCTGCTATAGTTTCTGTGAGTTCATATGAGTTTGGCAATGTTGATTGTGGAGGCCTTCTTTTCTGGGTGCCCTCCATTCATCTTGCTCTTCTTGCCTCCTCTTTTGTGGGATTTCCAGAGCTCTGGGCAAGGGATTTGATAGGAACATCTCAGTTAGGGATGAATCTCTCAGTATAATATCAGGTTCTGGTTCTCTACAATTGTTCCTGTGCAGGAGGAGGCTTCTCTAATCATTGCTGGGCAAGCCATTGTTCTATGAGTATAGCAGAATGTCATTATAAATCAATTTAGCCATGATACCCTTCCCTGCTTCTGGAACAATAAGATCAAGAAAATTACTCCATAAGTTGCTTTTGGTTATGATATTTACAACAAAAACAGAAAACTAACCAATATACAGGTTCTAGGTTTATATTTATTCTTTGGACATTCTAAACCATTTGAATTTCTCCAGGAAAACCTTAGTCTCTTTAAGAGCCTTACTAAGGAATCCAAATGCTAGCTTTACCAGTTCATCATAGCTTATATGGGAATTACCAGGCTAGCATTGTTGTGAGAGACTCAGCTCAGTACCAGGAAAACATAGACACTAATCCCCAATTGAGGTAGAAGATGTGTTGGCTCTATGTACTCTATTTTAGGTTTTGACTTTTCAGACAGGTTCCCTCCATGTACCCTTGGTTGTAGTAGACCTTGCATTGTAGACCAGGTTAGGTTTGAACTCATAGAGGTCCTCCTGTCTCTGTCTCTCCAGTGTTGGGATTAAAAGGCACATACCACTACCGCCTGGATAATATCTTTTAATTAATAATAAGAAATAAGCATTGTTACTTTCATTGAGCTTGGATCCGAGATAAGCATTCTCCATAAAACATCACTATTTGCTTCCAGTCTCCATCTGCATCACAGAAATAAGGCTGTCCCACAATCCTCCATACCCAAATCCTTCCCAGAGAGAGCTGGTCTCCCAGGAGCACTGTCAATCCTAAGTTTGCAGGTGAGATCACCACTTTTGCTTCAATAACTGGCCCAAGAGGGACCCTCCAGGAACTCACAGGGCATAAGAACCACTCAGCATCTAGAGACAGTATGCTTCTGGTTTACATCAGTGCCCCAGAGATAACCTTGTGACACAGTTCTCTACATCCAAATCTCACTCATAAAGAACTGGTCTCCCAGGAGTGCTGGAACACTGAAGATCACAGATCTGCAGCCTATTACTACCCTGAGAAAGATGGTCTCCCAGGAGCACTGACATACCTAAGATCCTAGGATCACAGGCCGACAGAAAGGACAAGCTTCAGTCAGATATAGCAAGACCAACTAACACCAGAGATAACCAAATGGCTAGAGTCAAGTGCAAGAACCTAAGCAACAGAAACCAAGGCTACTTGGCATCATCAAAACCAAGTTCTCCAACTACAGCAAGTCCTGGATACCACATCACACCAGAAAAGCAAGATTTGGATTTAAAATCAGATATCATGATGATGATAGGGACTTTAAGAAGGACATAAATAACACCCTTGAAGAAATACAGAAGAACACAGGTAAAAAGGTAGAAGCCCTGAAAGAGAAAACATAAAAATCCCTTAAAGAATTGCAGGAGAACACAACCAAATAGGTGAAGGAGTCTAACAAAACCATCTAGGATCTAAAAATGGCAGTAGAAACAAAAAAGAAATCACAAGGGGAGACTATGCTGGAGATAGAAAACCTAGGAAAGATATCAGGAGTCAGAGATGCAAGCATCACCAACAGAATACAAGAGATAGAAGACGGAATCTCAGGTGCAGAAGATACCATAGAATACATTGACACAACTTTCAAAGAAAATGCAAAATGTGAAAAGCTTCTAACCCAAAATATCCAGGAAATCTAGGACACAATTAGAAGACCAAACCTAAGGATAATAGGTATAGAAGAAAGTGAAGATACTCAACTTAAAAGGCCAGTAAATATCTTCAATAAATTATAGAAGAAAACTTTCCTAACCTAAAGAAAGAGATGCCCATGAACATACAAGAAGCCTACAGAACTCCAAATAGACTGGGCCAGAAAAGAAATTCCTACCATCACATAATAGTCAAAACAACAAAGTCACAAAACAAAGAAAGAATATTAAAAACAGTAAGGAAAAAAGGTCAAGTAACATATAAAAGCAGACCTATTAGAATTATACCAAACTTCTCAGCAGAGACTCTAAATACCAGAAGATCCTGGGAAGATGTCATACAGACACTAAGAGAACACAAATTCCAGCCCAGGCTACTAGTCTCGAGCCCGGCAAAAGTCTCAACTAACATAGATGGAGAAACCAAGATATTCCATAACAAAACAAAATTTAGACATCTTTCCACAAATCCAGCCCTACAAAAGATAACAGATGGAAAATAGCAACACGAGGAGGGAAAATACACCCTAGAAAAAGCAAGAAAGTAATCTTTCAACAAACCCAAAAGAAGATAGCCACACAAACATAAATCCACCTCTAACAACAAAAATAACAGGAAGTAACAATCACTTTATCTTAATAATTGTTAACATCAATGGGCTCAATTCCCCCAGTAAAAAGGCATAGACTAGGAGGCTGGATACATAAACAGTTCACAGCATTTTGCTACATACAGGAAATGCACCACAGTGACAAAGACAGACACTACCTCAGAATAAAAGGCTGTATAATAATTTTGCAAGGAAATGGTTCCAAGAAAAGCTGGAATAGCCATTGTAATATTGAATAAAATAAACTTTCAGTCAAAAGTTATCAAAAAAGATAAGGAAAGACACTGCATATTCATCAAATGAAAAATATACCAAGATGAACTCTCAGTTCTGAATATCTATGCTACATATGCAAGAAAATCCACATTCATAAAAGAAACTTTACTAAGCTCAAAACATACATTGCAGCTCACAAAATAATAGTGGAAGATTTCAACAAGGACAGATTATGGAAATAGAAACTAAAGAGAGAAACAGTAAAACTAACAGAAGTAGTGAACCAAATGGATTTAGCAGAAATCTACAGAATATTTCATCCTAAAACAAAAGAATATACATTCTTCTCAGAACCTGATGATACCTCTTCAAAACTGACCATATAATCAGTGACAAAACAGGCCTCAATAGATATGAGAATACTGAAGTACTCACATGCATCCTATTAGATCACCACGAACTAAGGCTGGTCTTCATTAACAACAAAAACAACGGAAATCCCACCTACACATGGAAGTTGTATAACCCTCTACTCAATGATAACTTGGTCAAGGAAGAAATAAAGAATGAAAAATGAAAAAAAACAAAAAAAAAAGACTTTTTAGAATTTAATGAAAATGAAGAGTCAACATGCACAAACTTATGGGACACAATGAAAGCAGTTCTAAGGGTAAAACTCATAGCTCTGAGTGCTTCAAATAGAAACTGGAGGAAGCATACATTATCAGCTTGACAACACATCTGAAAGCTCTAGAACCAAAGGAAGCAAATACACCCAAGAGCAATAGACAGCAGGAAATAATCAAACTCGGGGCTGAAATCAACCAAGTAGAAACAAAAAGCAGTGTACAAAGAATCAACAAAACCAGGAGCTGATTCTTTGAGAAAATCAACAAGATAGATAAACCCTAAGCCAAACTAACCAGAGGGCACAGAGATAGTATTCAAATTAACAAAATCAGAAATGAAAAGGGAAAAATAACAACAGAAACCTAGGAGATCCAAAAAATCATCAGATTCTACTAAAAAATTCTATACTCAACAAAACAAGAAAATCTGGATGAAATGGACAGTTTTTAGACAGATACCAGGTACCAAAGTTAAATCAGGATTAAATAAACCATCTAAAGAGTCTCATAACCCCTAAAGAATGAGAAGTAATAATTAAATATCTCCCAACCAAAAAAATCCAGGTCCAGATGGGTTTAGTGCAGAATTCTATCAGATCTTCAAAGAAGACCTAAGACCAACACTTTTCAAACTATTACATAAAATAGAAACAGTAAGAATATTACACAATTTTTTTTCTATGAAGCCACAATAACTCTTATACCTAAACAACACAAAAACCCAACAAAGAAAGAGAACTTCAGTACCAGTTTCCCTTATGAATATGTGTGGGGCAATGGGCTATGTACAGACAGGCTGGTCTCCAGTCAAGTTGAGGTCTGAACCCCGGTAGAACCTGGTGGTGATAATTTACCTACATGGGACAGAAGGCATTCCCTCATGTCTCCTGGACTCCTGGCTCCTGTCGAAGTTACCACCCCCATAGTCCCCACAAGAGAAGCATGGCTTTTAGTCATGTACACAATGTCCCAAGCTTCTGACCTTCAGGCTAAACTCCTCCCAATTACCTGGCAACAACAAGATAACAAGCCCAACATAAGGGGAACTGCTTGGCCCCAGCTTACCCTCTCCTCATTCTCTCTTACTCTCTCTCTCCTCACACACTCTATCTAACCTCTTACTCTAGCCTTTCTTCTCTCCTTTCCTCCTTCTCTCCTCTTGGCCATGGCTGATCTCTCTCTCTTTCTACCTTTTCTCTTTCCCCCTGCTTTTCTACAATAAAGCTCTAAAACCATAGGCTGTCTCTGTTCATCAAGGCCCGCTGTGCATGGACAATGGGATAGGCTATCTCCTGATGAGCCTTTTCTAATCTCACAATGAAAGGCCTTTCTGTGCTCCAGCCATGGACCAAAATTTTTTTGAACCTCTCTCCCTCGGCCATCTCTCCCTTATGTATACCTGGTGCCAACGGTGCTGCCCTGGGGCCCCTGGTATCAGGAGTTGCCCCTTGTCCAGCCCCCATCGAGTGGGGTCCAGTGGCTTCATACATACAGCCATATGCCCACCCAAAGCTGAGTGGAAAGCAACCAGCAACCCTCCCGCGTCTGCCTGCCCAGAGCACAGGAGCTCTGGCCGGTAGTGGGCTCTGTCCCTCCCCCGCTTTCCCCTAAACCCCCATTCCCCATAAATATGGATGCAAAAATACTCAATAAAATTCTCACTAACAGAATCTAAGGACACAGCAAAACAATCATTCACCATGATCAAGTAGGCTTCTTCCCACAGATGCAGGGATTGTTCAAAATATGGGAATTCATCAACGTAATCCACTATTTAAACAAACTCAAAGGGGAAAAAAAAACACATGATCATCTCATTAGATGCTAAGAAAGCATTGGACAAAATTAACACCACTTCATGATAAAAGTCTTGGAAAGATCAGGAACTCAAGACCTATACCTAGACATGGTAAAAAAACTGTACACAGCAAACCAATAGCCAACATCAATCTAAGTGGAAAGAAACTTGAAGGAATCCCACTAAAATCAGGGACTAGACAAGACTGCACACACTCACTCTCTAGCCATCTAATATAGTATTTGAAGTCCTGCCAGTACAATTAGACAACAAAAAGGAGGTCAAAGGGATACAAATTGGAAATGAGTAAGTCAAAATATCACTATTTGCAGATGATATGATGGTATATTTAAGTGACCCCAAAAATTACAACAGAGAACTCCTAAACCTGATGAACAACTTAGTGAAGAAGAAGACAAAAAAATATGTCAAACTAATCAGTAGCTTTCTTCTACTAAAAAAATAAGCAGGCTGATAAAGGAGCATTTGAAATGTAAATGAAGAAAATATCTAATAAAAAATAGAAAGCTGTTTCAAAGGGAAAAAATGAAATTAGGGAAATGACACCCTTCACTATAGTCACAAATAATATAAAATACCTTAGTGTGACTCTAATCAAGCAAGTGAAAGATCTCTATGACAAGGACTTCAATTCTCTGAAGAAAGAAATCGAAGATCTTAGAAGATCGAAAGATCTCCTATGCTGATATATCAGCAGGACAAATACAGTAAAAATGACCATTTTGCCAAAAGCAATCTACAAATTCAATGCAATTCCCATTAAAATTCATACTCAATTCTTCATAGAGTTTGAAAGAGAAATTTGCCAATTCATTTGAAATAACCAAAAACCCAGGATAGCAAAAACTATTCTCAACAATAAAAGAACATCTGGTAGAATCACCATCTTTGACCTCAAGCTGTTTTACAGAGCAATAGTGATAAAATCTGCCTGGTACTGATACAGTAACAGGCAGGTAGATCAATGGAATACAGTTGAAGACCCAGAAATGAACCTACACACCTAAGGTCACTTGCTCTTTGACAAAGGAGCTAAAACCATCCAGTGGAAAAAAAGACAGCATTTTCAACAAATGGTGCTAATTCAACTTGTAGTTATAGCTTAGAAGAATGCAAATTAATCCATTCATATCTCCTTGCTCAAAGTTCAAGTCCAAGTGGATCAAGAACTTCTACACAAAACCAGATACACTGAAACTTTTAGAAGAGAAAGCATTGAAGAGCCTTGTGTACATAGGCACAGGAAAATTTTCCTGAACAGAACACCAATGACTTATGCTCTAAGATCAACAATAGACAAATGGAACCTTATAAAATTGCAAAGCTTCTGTAAGGCAAAGGACATTGTCAGTAAGACAAAATGGCAACCAACAAATTGATAAGTGACCATTGCCAATCCTACACCTGATAGAGGGTTAATATCCAATATATACAAAGAACTCAAGAAGTTAGAATCTAGAAAATTGAACAGTGTTATCAAAAAATGGGAGCTAAACAAAGAGTTCTCATCTGAAGAATATTGAATGGCCGAGAACCACTTAAAGAAATGTTCAACATACTTAGTCATCAGGGAAATGTATATCAAAAAAAACCTGATATTCTACTTCACACCTGTCAGAATGGCTAAGATCAAAAACTCAGGTGACAGCAGATACTGGCGAGGATGTGGAAAAAGAACACTTCTCCATTGCTGGTGGTATTGCAAGCTGGTACAACCAATCTTGAAATCAATCTGGTGGTTCCTCAGACAATTGGTCATAGTACTATCTTACCATCCAGCTATACCACTCCTGCAGCTATTCCCCCCAAATGCTCCAATATATAGCAAGGTCACATGCTCCATTGTGTTCATAGCACTTTTACTTGTAATAGCCAAAAGCTGGAGAGGACCCTAATGTCCTCTGGGATACAGAAAATGTGGTACATTTACATAATGGAGTACTACTCAGCTATTAAAAACAATGTCTTCATGAAATTCTTTGGAAATGGATAGAACTAGAAAATATCATCCTGAGTGAGGTAACCAAGTAACAAAAGAACCCACATGGTATCCACTCACTGATAAGTGCATATTAGCCCCAAAGCTTGAAGTAGCCAAGATACAATTTGCAGACTATATGAAGTTCAAGAAGAAAGAAGACCAAAATTTGGATGCCTTAGTCCTTCTTAGAAGGGGGAACAAAATTCTCATGGTAGGTAGTGGATGGGAGGAACTTGGAAGGAAGAAAGGAGGGAAGTGAGGGGGAAAAGGAGGGCAGGGTCAGATATAAAAGGAGAAGGGGATGGTATGCACAGGGTTAGGAATTTGTACAGAGGTGTGTAGCAGTGGGGGATGGGGAACTGGGAGTAACCACCAGCAAGTCTCAGATGTCAGGAAAGGAAGAGGCTCCCAGGACCTATCAGGCATGAGATGAGCTGAAATGCCCAACAAAAGGTAGAGAGAATCTGTAGAGACTATATCCAGAGGATAGAAGAGGCCCCAGGTTGGGGGATTGTGCCACCCACTCATCTCCAAATTTTTAACCCAGAATTGCTCTTGTGTAAAAGACATATGGGGATAAAATGTGGAGCAGAGACTGAAGTAAAGGCCATCCAGAAACGGCCAGACCTTGGCATCTATCCCATATACAGACACCAAACCCAGACACTATTGCAGATGCCAACAAGTGCTTGCTGACAGGAGACTGTTATAGCTGTCTCCTGACAGGCTCTGCCAGAGCCTGACAAATACAGAGGTGAATTCTCATAGCCAACCATTGGACTGAGCACAGGGATCCCAATAAAGGAGTTAGAGAAAGGACTCAAGTTGCTGAAGGGGATTGCAACCCCATAGAAAGTACAAGAGTATCAACCAACCAGATCCCATAGATCTCCCAGGGACTAAATCACATGGAGTGTACATGGAGAGACCCATGGCTCTAGCGATATATGTAGCAGAGGATGGCGTTGTCTGTTATCAATAGGAGAAACCCTTGGTCCTGTGAAGGCTTGATTCCCCAGTGTAGGGGAATGCCAGTGCAATGAGGTGCGAGTGAGTCAGTGGGTGAGTGGGGCACCCTCATAGAATCAGGGGGAGGAGGTATGGGATAGGGGGTTTCTGGAGGGGAATTCGGGAAAGTGGATAACATTTGAAATGTAAATACATAAAATATCCTATTAAAAAAAATCAGTATCCTCACTTTTCTTATGTTAATCTCCCTAGAAATGGGTTTACTCCTATTTAACCTAGGAAGAAATCTAAAGCTCTCAGACATTACATACCTTACTTGAGGCTCCAAAGTGAGTAAGTGGTAGAGCTGGAGTCAGAATAAAGTAAGTATCTTGTTAACATGATTCATAGTACAACTTGGGTTTTGTCCATTATTAATTTGTAGATGAAATACAAGAATCAGAGGTTTAATACAGATGTATTACAAGATATTCCCTTTTAAAGCTGTGCAGGTGCTTTTCAAACAGTCATGCAAACTATATCCAGGAGCAAACTGAATCGCAATCTTGGCAGCCTATGTAGAGGATGGAGTTATTTTTTGCTTCAGAGAAGCAGGATTAGAAGTGGCTGTTTCTGTCATACTTCAGAAGTGATTAAAAAAGCTTAATCACCCTTGGGCACAGGGTAGTGCTTCCCTTAATGTTTTTCAAGAGGAATGTCATGGGCCGAGTCTTCTGTCCTGAGTGTAGCCATGGAGCACATAAAATAATTCGCCTGCCATAAAAAGCTCTGGTTTGTAATTGCAAATGTAATGAATTAACCAAATGCCACACATGTGACTCTTAAGAACTCCATTTAAAATAATAACCTATTCAGGAATAATCACTTAAAGTGTATCCTCTCTAAGCTGCTCCTGGAGGCAAGACACTTAAATTAGTTTAACAAGAGTGTTGTAAAAAGAAAATTTACAAACTGCTTGCTCTATCACTTTCTTTTACAGTTGGTTGTTCTTGCAAATATATCAGTGTTATTAGGTTAATTTTGTTCTTTATCCTAACCCATTGAATGTGAGGAAAGGAAATTGTGTCTTAAAAGGAAAATGTGTCTCTGGTGAACTCAGGAGTGACTTTGCAGGGCAGTTGTGGCATACATATGGACAGGGCCAAGATCTCAATGGAAGCCACACAAAATTAACAACACAGAGTAATGCACTGAAGAAAGTCAAGAAATCTTGCTTCCTTTTTCTGGGCAATTATACATTTGGTGCCCTTTGTTTGTGCCTTTACTTTGTTGCCTTCTCCTTTGATGCTCTTCTCTACCTTATTTGTGCTTTCTCATTAAATTTAAGAATGCTGATACTGGATAAAAAGTTGCTATTATATGTCGATATATTCTATTGAATAAAGAATTCAGATAGTCATAAACCAAAGCATCTAACAGACCAATGATTGTCAGGGCTTAATAGTTAAACAGTTACTGCCTATATCTTTTATTTACATTATTATCTACATTGTAATAAAATCTTTTATTTATATATCTTTTAAAGAAAAGCTACAACTAAATATTCAGTTTCATATGACCAATCTGCATGTGGTCAACTATGTGGTTAAACTAAGAAAGAAACCTCATATATATAAGCAGTTTCTATAAATTTTCACCCTAGAAATTTCCCATATTTTTATAGCATTTTAATTGTTATTGGTATACCTTTTTTAAAGATTACTCTGAGGCTCCTATAGTCTTCAAATGTGTTGTATGATCTTTGTGCTTATTCACAAATGAGAAAATATATTATTCTTAGGATAAGTCATAGGAACTCACACGCATCTTTATATTTTTTTTACCTAAAAAATTAAATTACATATGGTTAGGGCCTAATATTATCATTTTAAAGCAAAATATCTCAATATTATCATTTTAAAGTAAAATATCTAATCTCTCTTCTGAAACCCAGCGAAGTCAGCTGAGCACTCCTGAGAACTCTCTACACCATAGATCCTCAGGATCATGGTCCTCAGGATCACTGGTGAGTGGAACACAATCAATTCCAGAGAATCCAGCAGGGGTTGGTGCCAGCAGGAACAGGGACAAAGGAACACTGCCAACCCAAAGGCGGGGTTCCAGTCCTGGCAAGGCCACCCCCGCTATCTCTCTTCTGAACCCCAGCAGAGATAGCTGAACACTCAGGAGGACTCTCCACACCACAGGTCTTTGAAATCACAGGTCCTCTGGATCATGCAGGGAGAGTTGGCCTACAGGGAGGGCTCTGACCCCAGGACTCAGAAGGAGGATCAGAGCTCCAG
>NC_034600.1:17270701-17271578 GCF_900095145.1 Mus pahari
CTAACTCAAAACATCCAGAAAATCCAGGACACAATGAGAAGAGCAAACCTAAGGATAATAGGAGTAGATGAGAATGAAGGTTTTCAATTTAAAGGACCAGCAAGTATCTTCAACAAAATTATAGAAGAAAACTTCCCAAACCTAAAGAAAGGGATGCCCATGAACATACAAGAAGCCTACAGAACTCCAAATAGACGGGACCAAAAAGGAATTCCTCTTGACACATAATAACCAGAACAAAAAATGCACTAAATAAAGACAGAATATTAAAAGCAGTAAGGGAAAAGGTCAAGTAACATATAAAGGCAGACATATTAGAATTACACCAGAATTCTTACCAGAGCCTATGAAAGCAAGAAGATCCTAGACCGATGTTATGCATACCCTAAAAGAACACAAATGCCAGCCCAGACTACTATACCCAGCTAAACTCTCAATTACCATAGATGGAGAAACCAAGGGATTCCATGACAAAACCAAATTCACACAATATCTTTCAATGAATCCAGCCCTTCAAAGGATAAAAAAGGGAAAACACCAACACTAAGAAACTACACACTAGAAAAAGGAAGAAAGTAATCCCTCAACAAAACCAAAAGAAGACAGCCACAAGAACAGAATCCCAAATCTAACAACAAAAATGACAGGAACCAAAAATTGCCTTTCTTTGATTTCTCTTAACATCAGTGGACTCAATTCCCCAATAAAAAGACATAGACTAACAGACTGGCTACACAAACAGGACCCTACATTTTGCTGCTTACAGGAAACCNANCTCAGGGACAAAGACAGACACTACCTCAGAGTAAAAGGCTGGAAAAACAATTTTCCAAGCAAATGGTCCAAAGAAACAAGCTGGATGAGTCATTCTAATATC
>NC_034600.1:17271589-17288275 GCF_900095145.1 Mus pahari
TACTACAGGCAGATCCAGCAATACCTCTTCTAGGTATATACTCAGAAGATGTTCCAACTGGTAATAAGGACATATGCTCCACTATGTTCATAGCTGCCCTATTAATAATAGCCAGAACCTGAAAAGAACCCAGATATCTCTCAACAGAGGAATGGATACAGAAAATGTGGTACATTTACACAATGGAGTACTACTCAGCTATTAAAAGCAATGAATTTATGAAATTCTTAGGCAAATGAATGTATCTGGAGGATATCATCCTGAATGAGGTAACCCAGTCACAAAAGAACTCACTTGATATGCACTCACTGATAAGTGGATATTAGCCCAGAAACCTAGAATATCCAAGATACAATCTCCAAAACACAAGAAAATCAAGAACAAGGAAGACTAACATGTGGATACTTCATTTCTCCCTAAAATAGGGAATAAAATGCCCATGAAAGAAGTTGCAGAGACAAAGTTTGGAGCTAAGACAAAAGGATCCAGAGACTGACCCACCCGGGTGTCCATCCCATAATCAGCCACCAAACGCAGACACTATTGCATATGCCAGGAATATCTTGCTGAAAGGACACTGATATAGCTATCTCTGTGAGGCTATGCCAATGTCTGGCAAATACAGAAGTGGATGCCCACAGTCATCTATAGGATAGAACTCAGAGACCCCAATGGAGGAGTTAGAGAAATTACCCAAGGAACTGAAGGGGTCTGCAACTCTATAGGTGAAATAACAATATGAACTAATCAGTACCCCCAGAACTCGTTTCTCTAGCTGCATATATAGCAGAAGATGGCCTAGTCAGCCATCGTTGGGAAGAGATACCCCTTGGTCTTGCAAACTTTATATGCCCCATACAAGGGAACGCCAGGGCCAAGAAGTGGGAGTGAGTGGGCAGGGGAGCAGGGTGGGGTATGGTATAGAGGACATTCAGGATAGCATTTGAAATATTAATGAAGAAAATATCTAATAAAATAAGTTAAAAAATAAAGCTGTTATGAACATAAAAAAGTAAAATATCTCAATAATTGAATTCTAATACACATTTTATTTTATTAATTATATCCCAAAATCATTTTTCTAAAAGATATCTACAGACCTTTTGGGCTTAAAAGAGTTTTCTGAAGTGAAACTAGTTTAAGAGTTGCTTTTGTTATAAGTTTGGGCTTCTGAGTCAGACAAACCTTGTATAAATTGTGTGACTATCTATGGCTGCTTCTTTAAGAACAGCAAGTGGAAGATACATATTGTCTCCTTCATAGAACAGCAATGATCTTATGTGGCAAATGTACCAAGTCAATGCAGCCATCTACCTGCCACTCCTCGTCAAGTGTGAATCATCGTTTCCTTTTATGCAAAATTCAATAAAACTGTTCAACATTTAAAATGTCAGAGGTTTTAATGGTTGAATTTTATCCAACAAAAAGATAGCTTGAGAAGGTGAGTCAATGATTTAGAGGACAAAGCACACACTGAGCAAGCATAAGGTCCTGAGTTAGTACCCATAAAAACTCCAGACACACATCTATGCCCACAGTGCTGGTCAGGAAAGAGAAATGCAGATCCTGAGAGATTTGTTGGCCACCCAGATTAACTAAATGTGAGCTGCAGAACAAATATGAGTCTCTATCTCAGAAGGAAATGGAGCTCTGGACCCCATATACACTTGCATGGGCACATGTGCTGCACACATACACATGTAGACAAGCAATGCACACAGATATGCTGAAATTTTCCTGTATGACCTTATTTGGTGATATTGCTTATTAAATTTTTAGCAATATGACTGGTATCCTTACTAAAATCGTCCACGAGAAGAAACAGACACAAATGTAATCACACCTTGAATTGAAAGAACTATATATGAAAACATGAAGAAAAATGTAGAGAATAGAGGATTGGAGTACCAAGAAAGGGATGCCTGTGATTTCTGGCAAGCAATGGGGAGCTGGACAAGGCAAAAGATTCTCTTTCAGGGTTCAGAGGGAATATAGCTTTGGTATACCTTGATTTTGAACTTGTACAATCAAGAACAGGTAATGTGTTTCTATGACCAATTAGTGTTTTCCTATGACAGCTAGAAACTAAAAAAAAAATCATATTTTAAGTAATATAAAAATCCTTTCATGTTGTAGATGCATTTTAAATAATTTAGAACATAATATAGTTTTGCACATATATGTATATATAATGTTTTTATGTGCATGTAAAGCACAAATTATTTGTATATGATTCTTTAGTCCTCATTTTTTACTTTTAATTTGAGTTAGGAATTAACATCTCATGAATTAAAAACAACTCATGAATAATTGTACCTTCGAGAAACATTATAGAAAGGAAATACTTAATGTATAAAAGAAACCAAATTATCGTGATTAATAACCATTAAAAAGGCAATTTTCACCAACGGCATTTTATTCTTCATTGGTTATAGAACTTCATGAATTGAAATTTATCATACCACACTACACATTGAAAATGAGGTCCAGGATCACTGTCTATACAGAATAATGTTATTGACATGATTTGCCTGGAAAAACCACTGTGGAGCTAATTTCTCTTAGTTCTTTTAGTAGCATTATGATAAAATTGGTGTTTCACCTTATGGAGTATTGTATCAACTCACTGTTCCAAAGGTCATAAGAGATCAAGAGAAGTACTTTTTCCTCATAGAAATCCTTAAATCAAAGCATTAAAGTCAGACAAGTTTCCCCTAATGAAAGCTTTTAAGAAAATAGCAGTATATCATGATGTCTAAGTTTGCATAAATCCTTTTTCTCACACTTGGACATGTTATTGAGTTAAGACATCCACAATAAATTACTAATGTCTGATGACATTGCTATTGGTAGAGAAAAAGAGTAAAAACAATGGAATTATCTGAGTGTTTTTTAGTTTAATGAAATGTGTGCTATATAGAATATAACATTTTATATGGTATTCTTTCACATTGAAAAACTTATTTCTTTCTTGTGTCTGGGATGTGATGTTCATGTTTACGATGTTTGTGCATAAGAGAATATATGATACATGAAAATTGTATAATAACATCTGTATTTGCATCATGGATTCATTTCATTTTCAGTGTAAATAACAATAAGGTCGATTCCACTTCCAGAATTTCACATGTTATGTGTTTTAATCATGATGAGAAATTACAAGAAAATAAAGGGTGCAGGTAGTATTAATAGCTTAGGAAATGTTCTTCAAAATTCAGCAAGAATGATGGCTTCCTTTTTTATCAAAAGCCTCCATGAGACTTGACCTCCTGTTCTCACCTATTCCAAATTCAGAATCATACAGTAGTAAATTTCAAATGCACTGTGTTTAGGCTCTATAAGTGTGTAGTTCCTGAGAAAGAGAAGGCTGTGTACCACCTAGCCAAGTCATGGTGTGACATAGATATTCTTGACATAGATGTAGAGTCATGATCAGCTTAACTTGTATGATTTGCTGAGTGGAAGGGATAGAATTCCTGAGAGTACCAGTAGGCTGATTTACAGGGCTTGTGTGGTTAAGTCAAGGAAGAAGTCAGCAGCTTCAGTTTCTCGCTTGGCTGACTCAGTCTGGACATAGTAGAGGTTTTCAAGGTTAGTGCCACTAGAAGTTGGTAGGACAAAGGCACCCACGCCCTACCCCCTTGCAGAACGAACTCTGTTCCCAACTGTTAGAAGGCAGAAAGTGTCAGGACACAAAGGATATTCAAAGGATACTTGAGAAGAAACCATTTGAGTTAGACCATGAAGTCTGTTAGACTGTAAACTCTAAAATTTAGAGGGTCTTTAAGTGCTACTCTGAGCAAGACCTCCAGAATTTACTATGAATCTTTACAAGAGTCAAAATGATTCCTAGTAATGCTCCTGTGCAGAAAGGCAAATTCCAAAATACTTTAAAATAAACACAACTAAATTTATCCTTCAGAAAAAAAAACATATCTAATGTTCAACATAGAAAGAAGCAGAAATAATGTGTTTAATCATGAAATAAAAATCGACATCACACTCACATCAAAATATAACATACACAAACTTATGGGACCCAATGAATATGGTTTACTAAGATGCAGGTTCATAGCACTAAGTACCTACAGGCAAAATTATAGTGAGCTCATATTAGTAACTATAGAGCACACTTCAAAAACTTGAACAAAAAGAGAAAACCACATGTAAAAGCCATAGATGGGAAGAAATAATCAAACTCAAGGCTGAAATCAATAAATTAGAAAGAAACACAACCAAAGAGTGAATTCTTTGAGGAAAATCATTATTGGCAAACCCTCAGCCAGAGATGAAATACTGAGAGAGAAATTAGGAAACATAACCACAGACACTGAAGAAATCCATAGAAACACAGTAACTATAATAAATAAACTCAGGCTCAAATTGATAAGATAGAAACAAAAATATCAATATAAACAATCAATGAATCAGAGTTGGTTTGTGGAAATCAATATGATTGACAAACCTTAGCCAAATTAACTAAAAGGCAGAGAGAGAAGATCCAATTTAACAAAATTAGACATAAAAATATGTCGACATAAAAGCAGGCAACAGACAATCCAGAGAATTTAAGGACATACTTAAAAAACATACTCTAGGAAATTTGGAAAATCTAAAAGAAATAGATAATTTTCTTGATACATACCACCTACCAAAGTTAAATCAAGATCAGACAAATAATTTAACCAGTCAGAGTGAAATAAAAATAATTAAATGTCTCTCCACCAAAAGCAGCTCAAGGCCAAATGGTTTTAGTGCAGAATTCTATCAGACTTTCAAAGAAGATTTAACCCTAATATTACACAAATGATTCCACAAAAATGAAAACAGTAGGAACATTGCCTAGTTCTTTTTATGAGGTCATAGTTATCCTCTTATCTAAACCACATAATGTCGCACCAAACAATTAGAATTACAAATGAATTTCCTTTATGAATATAGAAGCAAAAATGCTCAATAAGAAACTTGGAAACCAAATCCAAAACTCATGAAATGGTTATCCACTATGACCAAGCAGTCTTTTAAGTTATGATTTTTTTGGGAAACAATAATTTAAAAGCCTTCGATTTTCAATTCTGGAAAAAATTTGCCTAATTACTTACAATTAAATATGTTGAATTGAAAAAATTATGTTTATTTACATACCTTTCCAAAATTCTGTGAAAGTAAGAATGATTTTATTTTACAACCTGCTTCCAGCAAAGCCATTTCTGTTCTTAACCTTCCCTCTCCCCCACTTCACATCAGTCCCTTTCACTCCTCTGGGCAATTTGCTTTTATTTTCATTGTTTGTGTGTAAGTGTACGTGTGTGTGTGTGTGTGTGTGTGTGTGTGTGTGTGTGTGTGATCATTTTTCTCTATGAAGTCTAGGAACATCAAAACTGGCTTGATGGGCTTAGTATGATTGACTCTAGTTGCATCCTTTTCTCTCTAAAGATAAGTACAGCTATATATATATATATATATATATATATATATATATATATATATATATATATATATATACATCTACATCTATACCTACACCTACACCTACACCTACACTTACACCTACACATATAAATATACACATATATGTGTGTATTACTAATGATAATTTAGATTATGTTTTTAAAAAGGAGATAATAGCAGCAAAGATATAATAGAAGATAAGAAAAGCTCACAAGTGAAACATGGACAGGAATCAAAGAAAGGGTGATAGCCTTTGTTATGTATAAAGAATAGGGTGGAAGGTGCACTGGTTTGACAGGAGCAAGAGTGTGTTATATGTGCTATTGGGAATTTCTTATATTCTTCGTACTCCTGCCACTTTATTATATCAATTCCTCAACATATGGCAACTAGACAACTATTTGTTTTTCTTTTCAGAGGTATATATTAGAAGAAATGAAACAGAGGATGGAGGTAGGAGGCCTACAGCTACAGACTGGAAAACTGTAAAAATCTATCTTACTAAAGATAAGAGGAAATTTCAGTTTTACATTATTTCATTAAAATGCAGATTTTTCCAATTATATGAGAAAAAACTCACATAACTGTTTTAAAAAATAAAGGCATTCCTTTTAAGAGGTCAGAGTTACTCTAATAACAAAACCACCCTAAAATATTTTTAAATTATAGATCAGTATACATAATGGAAACACATTAAAAAATTAGTAACTGAGTTGATCAAAGGATAAAGGATAAAAAAAGCTAGTACTAGTAAGGCTTTGCATTTGATTCACAGAGAATCTTAATTAGAGTTACTATCACTGTGATGAAACATCATGGCCTGAAACAACTTAGGGAGGAAAGAGATTATTTGACTTACATTTTCACATTGTAGTCCACAATTGAAAGAAGTCAAGACAAGAACACAAAAAAGGGCTGAAACCTTGAGGAAGAAGCTGACGTAGCAACCATTGAGTAGCTCTGCTTGCTGACTTGATCATTCTGCTTTCTTAGAGAACATAGGACCACCAGCTCAGGGAAAGCACCGCCCACAATGGGCTGGATCCTTCTTCATCAATCACTAATTAATAAAATGCCCTAAGTTTGGATCTTGGTTTTTTTTGTTTGTTTGTTTGTTTGTTTTTGTTTTTCAAGATAGGGTTTCTCTGTGTAGCCCTGGCTGTCCTGGAACCAACTCTGTAGACCAGGCTGACCTTGAACTCAGAAATCCGCCTGCCTCTGCCTCCCAAGTGCTGGGATTAAAGGCATTTGCTACCATCACCTGGCCCTACGTTTGGATCTTATGGAGGCATTTTCTCAGTTAATGTTTCCTTTTTTTTCAGATAACTCCAGCTTACTATCTAATTAACATAATACTAGCTAACACACATGGTTTATTGAATACTTTAATGTCAGTCAAGACAATCCACACTATGAAAAGACTAAAATAAATAAATAAAAAGGGAGAGCACATTATTATCTTAACATGTTTTGAAATTTTAGCAAACTAAACCCAACATGACACAAAATGTATTAGCTGTAGATGTAGTCAAGGATGACCTATCAATTGCATGATAGAGGTTGAAAAGCTGAATGTTTTAATTAATGCTATAACATCAGGTAGACTGTGAGACATATATTCTCATCACCTCTCTTATGGCATGTACTGGTAACTTCAGCAAGTGGGAGGGGGTATTAAAAAAAAAACTGATGCCTATTTTGGAGAACAATATATATAATTGCCTGTATACATAGACAAGTTTGTACATTGATGATTTCCTTCAGAATTCCACAAACTGCAATTAGAATTTATAAAAAAAGTACAGCTAAAAACTGCATAATTAACACACAAAAATCAGCTATATTTTTAGCACAGTTTTATCTGAGGACACAGTTATACCACTCTTGGGCATATACCCAGAAGATGTTCTAACATGTAATAAGAACACATGCTCCACTATGTTCAAAGCAGCTTTATTTATAATAGCCAGGAGCTGGAAAGAACCCAGATGTCCTCCAGCAGAGGAATGGATATTTATTCAGATATTTAACTTAAAAACACAAACTAGCATTAGAATTATGATATACTTAAAGATAGGTTTTATAAATATGCATGACCTGGAGTTTCCTTAAAAGCTGTTTGCTCAAAGAAGGCATACAGAAATGGAAAAAAATTCCATGTTTCTGGATCAGGAAAACACATTACACCCCCACCCCCCATCTAATTGATTCAATATTATCACTATCAAAATCCTAGCAAAAATTTCTGTTTAAATTTATAAGCCACTTTAAAACATATTTAAAATACAAAAGAATTGGGGTAGTGAAAGAGAGGAACGCTCCACCATTGCTGGTGGGAATGCAAGCTGGTACAACCACTCTGGAAATTAGTTTGGCCATTCCTCAGAAAATTGGGCACAGTATTACTTGAGGGTCCAGTTATACCACTCTTGGGCATATACCCAGAAGATGTTCTAACATATAATAAGGACACATGCTCCACTATGTTTATAGCAGCCTTATTTATAATAGCTAGGAGCTGGAAAGAACCCAGATGTCCTTCAGCAGAGGAATGGATACAGAAAATGTGGTACAATTACACAATGGAGTACTACTTAGCATTAAAAACGATGAATTCATGAAATTCTTAGACAAGTGGATAGAATTAGAAAATATCCTGAGTGAAGTAACCCAATCACAAAAGAACACATATGGTATGCTCTCACTGATAAGATACTTTCCCCAAAGCTCCAAATAACCAGGATACAATTCACAGACCACATGAAGCTTAATAAGAAGGATCACCAAAGTGTGGGTAGTTCAGTCCTACTTAGAAGGAGAACAAAATACACACAGGAGCAACATGGAGATGAAGTGTAGAGCAGAGACTAAAGGAAAGGCCACCCAGAGACTCTCCCACCTGGGGATTTAAGTACATGATTTAGAGAGTTGAATGCAAAAATTGGCAATAAACCGAAACTATTGAAAGTCATTATGGTTTGAGACAAAGAGCTGAGGTGAGCACTGTGAATAACAGCCAGTGATGCAGGTTAGGGGTTTTGGTAACATCAAAATAATTTAAAAGCAATACACATGTATTTCTTTGCTAAGCATAACATTAATTTGAGAAAGTTGAAAGATTAAGAATAAAAGCTAGCATTGGACTCTTCTACTGGGGAATTGAGAGTTGCTTCATGTCTGTTAACGGGGAAAAAAGATAAAAGATAAAAGCTTCTGAGTCCCTTGTTTCAGAAAAACATTAGCATTGTTACTGTAACCCACTGATGTGTAAAGACACTTCGCTTTTCTCTTTTGAATAAAAGATAAAAGATGGATAGGATAATAATGAAATTAAAATCTCATACTAAAGGGAATATAGATAAACTTCTTTCATTGAAAGAAATATGTTTTGCTTCAAATCAACAAACTCCACAAAAGGTTCAGGACCTGAATTTGAATTGAAATGAAATAGTTAGAAATTTTCCTGTGTTACAAAGAAAATAGCTGAGTGAGGTTCCAGAGGACTACAAAGGACTTTTTAGTTAGATTCAGGGCACAGATTCAAAATACAATCCTGTGCCAGGTTGTTTACCAGCAGTTAACAGTTCTATCTCTAGGGATGTTTGTTTTCATTGGAGATAAACAGTCAGGAACCATCCATTCACAGAAACTTTTCTAGATCTGGGATACTACTGTCATTCTAGACATATTGCTCTGTGTATCTCTTCCTTCTGTCAAAAATGTCCCCGTTCAAGAGATGAGAAAACTCACTCTCGTTTCACTTGGTCACCAAAAATTTTTTAACTCCTTCCACTAATATGGATTTCCTCCCCCCTCCATCAGTCCATAACATATTTTTTTTATTTTTTTAAATATGTTTTGAAATTTTTACTAATTAATTTTGTTTTACATTGACAGTTTCAAACACAGACACAACACATTTTGACTATTTCCATCAATCTTATCTCGCTTCTACCATTGCCAGCTCCACTTTTCCCTATACATCTTTTTCCTACAATCAGAACTTTCTGCTCTGATTTGTTATTCACTGAGTTTAACCAGAACTTTCTATGTGCCCATGGGTTTGAGAATTTCTACTAAATATTGGTGAGCTCACTAGTAGGTACATAGCTGAAGACAACAGTTCCTTAGTGAGTAGTAGGGCTCCGAGAGGTCTTTTACCCATCCATGGCTGGCTGATGAAAGGGACAGTCTCATGTAGGAACAGTGCCTGTAACCACAGCTATTGTGAGTTCATGATATTAATGATTGTATTATGCCTATATTAAACTTACTGATAAGTGAATGAAACCATTTCATGATAACTGATTACAATATAGTCAAATATTTTTTGTTGCTGCATAGAAGCTTACAGAATGCGTGTATCATTTTTTTCAACATATTTTCTATTGGTTGAGATCCAATATGCTTCAACTTTTCCATACTGAAAACTATGGCAAGTAAACTTACGTGTAACAGTGTCATTATTGATTGGTGGCATTTCCTAGATTAAATTTTCAAGTAGGAGTTTTTTTTGCAAATCTCTATCATCATCTTCATTATTTTTTAGAATGATATTTTATTTTACTATTAAACTAGCAAAATTTATTTTAAAATATACAACTCGCTTTTGACATTTTTTTAAATCATCAAAATAATTTATAATTATTAAATGCCTCTTAAATATACATGTTATTTTCTGAAGCTAAATATACACTCATCCAGTTTCTAAAATCTATTTGGAACATTAAATAAGATAGAAGTAGAAAAAAGTCCCTTATGAAATCCTCTGTGAAAGGAAATTGTGACAGGTTCCTTATCAGACAGAAACCAGTCTATCTCCAAGGGAGAATACGGAGTGTAACCGTGCCTTCATAGAATGAATTGGACAGCATTCCTTCTGTTTTTATTTTGGGAAATGGATTGAAGAGCACTGGGCTTAGGTCTTCTTTGAAGGTCTGATACAGTTCTGCACCAAACCCATCTGGTCCTGGGCTTTTTTTGGTTGGAGTCTTTTAATGACAGCTTGTATTTCTTTAGGGGTTATGAGAATGTTTAGATGGCGTATTGATACTGATTTACCTTTGTACCTGGTATCGGTCTTGAAAATTGTCAATTTCATCCAGATCTTCCAGTTTTTTTTATGTATAGGATTTTTTTTTAGCAGAATCTGATGATTTTTGTGAATTTCCTCAGTTTCTGTTGTTATGTCTACCCTTTCATTTTTGATTTTGTTAATTTGGATACTGTCTCTGTGTTCTCTAGTTTTTCTGGCTCAGGGTTTATCTATATTGTTGATTTTTCTCTAAGAACCAGCTCCTGGTTTTGTTTATTTTTTGTATATTTCTTTTTATTTTTACTTGATAGATTTCAGACCCAAGTTTGATTATTTCCTGCCATCTATTCCTCTTAGGTGTATTTGTTTCTTTTTGTTCTAGAGAATTCAGGTGTGCTGTCAAGCTGCTAGTGTATGATTTCTCCAGGATTTTTTTTTTGGAGGCAGAGATATGAGTTTGCCTCTTAGCAGTGCTTTCATTGTGTCCTATAAGTTGGGGTATGTTATGCCTTCATTTTCATTAAATTCTAAAAAATCTTTTGTTTCTTTATTTCTTCCTTGACCAAGTTATCATTGAGTAGAATGTTGTTTAGCTTCCATGTGTATGTGGACTTCTTGTTGTTTTATTGTTATTGAAGGCAAGCCTTAGTTTGTGGTGGTCTGATAGTGTGCATGCAATTATTTCAATCCTCTTATATCTATTGTGGTCTGTCTGTAACTGGTTATATGGTCAGTTTTGGAGAAGGTGTAATGAGGTGCTGAGAAGAAGGTATATTCTTTTGTTTTAGAATGAAATGTTCCAAAGATATCTGTTAAATCCATTTGTTTCACACTTCTTTTCTTTTCTTTTTTCTTTCTTTTTCTTTTTTGTTTTCCTTCCCCCCCACACCCCAGGTAGAAACAAAACTCTAGAAGGTTTTAGTTAACCAATCAGATTTTTGTATCAATAATTTCTCCTTTCGCAAGATGCCAATACAATAATTTCAAAACCAATTAATAAAGATAAAAGCTGTCCACCTAGATTAGACAAATTATACCATTTATTCTATTTTTTATGATATCATAATTACCTACAGCTATTTAAAGCCATGCTGGTTCAGGGTTTTTTTCCTGTCCATCCCTTTGCATCTTGACTTCTCAGATTCACAATATTTTTTTTTCTTTATTGCAGTGCTTTAATTTATTAGGATAATAATTAATGCCCAGAGAAATTAATTATCAGCATGGTTGTTTGCATAAAAGAGTTAATGCTCACATGGTTGGTGAGGTTTTATTTTGTTTTTGCCACTTAGACTTTCTAGAAGGACAAGATTTATTACAGCTACACCTTTCCTATGGAAATCTCCTGAGTGAGGTAACCCAATCACAAAAGAATACACATGATATGCACTCATTGATAAGAGGATATTAGCCCAGAAACTTAGAATACCCAAAATACAATTTGCAAAACATATGAAATTCAAGAAGAGGGAAGATCAAAGTGTGGATACTTTGTTCCTTCTTAGAATGGGGAATAACATACCCATGGAAGGAATTACAGAGACAAATTTCAAAGCTGAGACAGAAGGAAGGACCATCCAGAGACTGCCCCACCCAGGAATCCATCCCATAAACAACCACCAAACACATCACTATTGCATATGCCAGCAAAATTTACTGACAGGACCCTGATATAGTTGTCTCTTGTGAGACTACGCCAGTGCCTGGAAAACACAGAAGTGGATGCTCACAGTCATCTATTGGATGGAACACAGGGCCCCCAATGGAGGAGCTAGAGAAAGTACTCAAGGAGCTTAAGGAGGCTGCAACCCTGTAGGTGGAACAACAATATAAACTAACCAGTACCCCCCAGATCTTGTGTTTCTAGTAGCTTATGTAGCAAAGGATGACCTAGTCGGCCATCAATGGGAGGAGAGGCCCTTGGTCTTGTGAAGATTATATGCCCCAATACAGGGGAATGCCAAGGTCAGGAAGCAGGAATTGGTGGGTTAGGGAACAGGGCATGCGGGGGGTATAGGGGACTTCAGAGAGAAAACTAGGATAGGGGATAGCATTTGAAATGTAAATGAAGAAAATATCTAATAAATAAAAAATTAACATTAAAAAAAGGTTCACAATTTCTGTTAGTTTCACTGTGTTTCTGTTTAGTTTCTGTTTCTATGATCTTTCCATTGTTGAGAATAGAGTGTTGAAGTCTCCCACTATTATTGTGTGAGGTACAATGTGTGCTTTGAGCTTTAGTAAAGTTTCTTTTATGAATTTGGTTGCCATAGCATTTGGGGCATTGATGTTTAGAATTGAGACTTTCTCTCAGTGGACTTTTCTTTTGACAAGTATGAAGTGTCTTTCTGCATCTTACTTAATAACTTTTGGTTGAAAACCTATTGTATTAGATATTAGGGTGGCTACTGCAGCTTTCTTTTGGGGATCATTTGCTTAGATTTTTTTTCCAGGTTTTTACTCTGAGTTAGTGTCTGTTTTTGTCACTGAGGTGCATTTCTTGTTTGTTACAAAATGCTGTGTCCTGTTTACATATCCAATCTGTTAGTCTATGGTTTTTTTTGGGGGGGGGAATTGAATCCTTTTATGTTAAGAGATATTAAGAAATAGTTGTTGTTGCTTCTTGTTATTTTTGTGGTTATAGGTAGAATTATGTTTGTGTGGCTATCTTCTTTTGGGTTTGTTGAAAGAAGATTACTTTCTTGCTTTCTCTAGGGTGTCATTTCCCTCCTCATGTCACCAATTTCCATGTATCATCCTTTGTAGGGCTGGATTTTCAGAAAGATATTGTGTAAATTTGGTTTTGTCATGGAATACCTTGGTTTCTACATCTATGGTAATTGAGAGTTTTGTTGGGTATAGTATCCTGGGATGACATTTGTGTTCTCTTATGGTCTGTATAACATCTTCCCAGGATCTCCTAAATTTTAAAGTCTCTGGTGAGAAGTTTTGTGTAATTCTGATAGGTCTGCCTTAATATGTTATTTGACATCTTTCCCTTACTGCTTTTAATATTCTTTCTTTATTTACTGTTTTGACTATTAGGTGACAGGAGGAATTTCTTTCTGATCCAATCTATTTGGAATTCTGTAAGCCTCCTGTATGTTTATGTGCATCTCTTTCTTTAGGTTAGGGAAGTTTTCTTCTGTCATTTTATTGAAGATATTTCCTGGCCTTTTAAGTTGGGAATCTTTACTCTCTTCTATACCTATTATCCTTAGGTTTGCTCTTCTTCTTGTGTCTTGGATTTCCTGGATGTTTTAGGTTAGGAGCTTTTCACATTTTGCATTTTCTTTGAAAGTTGTGTCAATGTTTTCTATGGTATCTTCTNCACTTGAGATTCTCTCTCCTATTTCTTGTATTCTGTTGGTGATGCTTGCATCTCTGACTACTGATCTCTTTCCTAGGTTTTCTATCTCCAGGGCTGTCTTCCTTTGTGATTTCCTTATTGTTTCTATTTCCAGTTTTAGATTCTGGATGGTTTTGTTAAATTCCTCCCCCTGTTTAATTGTATTCTCCTGTAATACTTTAAGGGATTTTTGTGTTTCCTCTTTACCTGTTTACCTGTGTTCTTCTATATTTTTTAAGGGAGTTATTTATGCCCTTCTTAAAGTTCTCTATCCTCATCTTGAGATGTGATTTTAAATCAGAGCCTTGTGTCTTGGAGTATACAGGGCTTGCTGTGGTAGAAGAACTGGGTTCTGATGATGCCAAGTAACCTTAGTTTTTGTTGCTTATGTTCTTGCCCTTGCCTCTCACCATGTGATTATCTATGGTTTTAGCTGGTGTTGCTGTCTTTGACTGTGGCTTGTCCCTCCTGTAAGTCTGTTTGTCAGTACTCCTGGGAGAGCAGTTCTATCACAAGGAATTTGAGTATGGAGATCTGTGTCACTGGGTCAGCTTCAAGGTACAGATGGAAACCAGAAGGATCCTGTCCTGGCTGTTCCTTGGTTTCTGTAACCTGATGGCTCTGGCCAGTTCCCTCTTGGGTTAGACATTTGAGCAGAAGTGTTGGTCTTACCTGTGTTCACAGGTGTCTCCGCACTCCTGTAAGCCTGTATGTCAGTACTCCTGGGAAACCAACTCTCTTCTGTTGGTATTTGGGTTTGGAGCATTGTAGCACAGGATTGGCTCCAGGTGCTAAGGCACAGGATCTGCCAAGTGGGAGATTTATAAGTTGTACAATAAGTCTATTTTCTTTTATATTTTAGCTGGCACACATAATTCATATTATACCAAGAATATATAAAAGTACATATTCAGCATATGCTTATAAGGTAGGTATTATCATTGGACATCATTTATATATGTATGGGTCATTTTGATTTGCCATTAGTCATCTGTTGACCAATGATATTTTTCAATAATTCTGTAGGATATACTTTCATCACATTTTTAGAAGAGGTATTTTAAAAATACTTAGGTATTAGGGATTGGGAGAAGCAAAGGGAAGGAGGAAGTGATATAATTATGATATCAAAAAATAAAATTAAAAGGTTTTATATATATATATATATATATATATATATATATATATGATTAAAAAGCAAACAAATCATAATATCGTGGGTAGATTTTCTGCTCTCTCTCTCTCTCTCTCTGTTCCTCCAGACCCATGCCGCAGTATTGTCCCTAGTGCTATAATAGAACATTAACTACAGTCTTCCTTCACCCCTGTCCACATCTTGTGTGGATTCACAGACTACCCCATCCTAGCCTCACTCCCCCCCTATTCATTCCTATATCCCAGACCCTAACTCCAACAGGCACTCTCTATTAAACCAAAGGCCTCCCTGGCTACACCATAGAAAACCAAGTAAACAAACATTCTATTTGTTCCCTTAGACTCAATCCCACAGTCTCCTCTCTTGTGTTACAATAGAACTCCAGCAGGGCCCTTCCTTCCTCACTGCCCACATCTTCTTTGGATGCTGCAGACCAACTCTCATTACTTCCCTCCCCATGTGTACTGGATAGCTTTGTGTCAACTTGACACAGCTGGAGTTATCACAGAGAAAGGAGCTTCAGTTGGGGAAGTGCCTCCATGAGATCCAGCTTGATTTCGGTTTGAAGTCTATTTTTTCGATATTAAAATGGCTATACAAGTTTGCTTCTTTGGTCCATTTGATTAAAATATCTCTTTCCAACCCCATATTCTGAGATAATGTCTCTTTGATGTTGAAATATGTTTCTTGTATGCAACAGGGGGATGGTCTCTGTTTTCACATGTATGCTGTTGATCTATTACTTTTTTATTAGAGAATTGATACCACTGATATTGAGAGATATCTTTACAAATGACCAATGATTGTTAACTTCTCTTATTTTGGTGGTGGTCATTCGAAAGGGATGGGGAAGGACACTATGAACTTATCAAAGATAAAACCCCCAAGATGATATTTCAATTCTTAACATCTATGCCCCAAACTCAAGGCCACCCACATTTATAAACAAACAACTTTGATCTAGCAGATTTCATCCCAGAGATGCAGGATCATTCAATATATGAAAATCAATAAATGTAATCCTGTTCATGTTCTGGGCTATGCAGGAAGATATTTCAAAGAACAGAGTACTCCTACATTGGTAACCAAATATAAATGTATATTTTTAAGTGGCTAGATTTATCCACAATTAACTCATAAATGAGTCTAAGACTATATTACTTATTTAATTAGCTTACAACACAATAACTGGACAGTCGTTTATCTATTCTATGCCTCTGACCTACTTTGGCTACCTGCCATCCCAAATCCCCAAATTACTTACATTTTAGCATTGGCGTGTCTCTCTGGGGTTCAGTTGCATTCTCATATGGTATCTCTGGGATCTCTTCCTCATTGTGAATCCCTCACTCTCCTCTCTTTCTTCCTCCACCCCTGGCTGGCAGAAGTCTCTACCTAGTCTCTTGTCTGCCCAACCATCGGCTGATTAGTTTTTATTGAGAAGTCAGAGAATAAATGGTGAATATTGTTTATACAAATGTGAAACAAAAGATATTTGGAATAAAATGCCATGCCCAAACTGCAATTAGATATAGGGGCAGAGAATTCAGCATTTGAATAATAGATGGATAATTTTACACAATGTACAAAAACATTGTGCCTACAAAAGAAAGCCACTGCAGGCTGAATTTAAGTTTCCCAGTAGCGTGGGAAATGGTCTCTTAAAGATTGAGCATTGACTTTTTGTTATTTTGT
>NC_034600.1:17288783-17292497 GCF_900095145.1 Mus pahari
ACTTTTGGGATAGCATTTGTAATGTAAATAAAGAAAATAATAATAAAAAAAGAAAATGAAAAAAAAAAGATTGAGCATTGACAATTTCTTAGAAGCTCTTTTTACTGTTACACAAAAAGTACTTTTATTAAGTCAGTTTCCACATACCAAAACCTCTGATCTTATCTAGGGGTGGTTTTGAAAGCTAGCAATTCTTAGCCATAGGTGACTTCCTGATTTGCCAGCCTCTGAGAGTACTTTAAAAGAATAACCCAATAAAATATGAGATAATACTCACAGATAAAAGGCTACTTAAAAGTTAAGATGCCAACCTGCCACATTCATGTCAGATACAATGGTTCTGCTAAAATTCTCCTACTTTGTCCATTACACAACAAACTCAAAAACAAAATCAAAATCCCAGGATTATCTCACTAGATGAAAAAGGGGTCTTTGACAAAATTTAACAACCCTTCATGGTAAAAGTCACGGGAGATTGGGAATACATGGGACATACCTAAGCATAATAAAGGTAACTTCTAGCAAGTTTATGGTGAACCTCAAATCAAATGGAGAGTAACCCAAAGCAATTCCACTAAATCAAGACCAAAACAATATCTATTGCATCATATATATTCAATAAAATACTTTAAAGTTCAGCTAGAGCAATAATACAACTGAAGATCAAGGTGTAGAAGTTGGAAAGGAAGAAGTCTAAGCAACATGATTTGCAGATGTTATGATAGAACACACAAGTGACCCTGAACGTTCTTCCAGGATGTTCTACAGCTGATAAATGCTTTCAGCAAAGTGGCTGGATACAAGATCAATCTTAAAAAGAAAAAATAAATCAACACCTCTCCCATATAAAAATAACTAAGAAAGATATCAGTGAAACTACACCTTTTGTAAGAGCCTCAAATAATATAAAATATCTTGGAGTAACTCTAACCAAGTAAGTGGGAGATTTGTGTTGCAAAACTCCAAGTCCTTAAAGAAAAAAACTGAAGAAGAGATCAAAAGATAGATTCCCTATGCTCATGGATTTGTAGGACCAACATAGGAAAAATGACCATCCGATCAAAACACTGCAGTTTCAATGCAATCCCTATCAAAACTCAAATACAATTCTTTACAGACCTTGAAAAAACAATTATCAACTTAATACTGAAAAAAAACCCTCAGAATAGCTAAAACAGTAAAACAATAAATTGAATTTATTGGCCCATCATGCTGGATTTCAAATTGTACTATAGAGTTATAGTAATAAAACCGAATGGTATTGGCATAAAAATAGACAGGTTGACCAATGGAACTGAATTGAAGACCCCAGTATAAATAGACACACATATGGGCACTTGATTTTTTTTATAAAGAAGTCAGAAGAATGCACTAGAAAAAAAAAGACATCATCTTCAGGTAATGGTGCTATTCATACAGGATGTAGATTAATACAAATAGGTCCATATTTATTACCCTGCATAAAACCAGACACACTGGACCTGATAGAGGAAAAAAAATACAGAATTGCCTAAAACTCATTGACCCAGAAGACAACTCTGTGAACAGAAATGCATATGGCTTACACAGTAAGATCAACAATTTTTAAGTGGGCTTTCATGAAACTGAAAGGCTCCTGCAAAGCAAAAGACATTATCAACAGGTCAACAGGACAAAGACCAACTTGCAGAGTGGAAAAAGGTTTTTACCATCTCCACATCCAATAGAGGACTAAGAATATATATATATATATATATATATATATATATATATATATATATATATATATATAAAGAAACTACATATCAAAAGAAGAGATAATCCCATTTAAAATGGAGTAGAGATCTAAACAGAATTCCCAGCATAGGAATCTTAAATGTTTAAGGAATTATGCAACATCTTTAGCCATCATGGAAATACAATTCAAACTTCTTTGAGGTTCCATATTACCTGTTAGAAGGTCTAAAATCAGTAACACAAAATACAGATCATTGTAGTGAAAAAGTGGAGCAAGGGGAACACTCCTCCTTTGCTGATGAGAATGTAAACTTGTATAGCCACTATGAAAATCAGTACAACAGTTCCTCAGAAAGATGGAAATCAATCTACTGTAAGACCCTGCTATATCACTCCTTGGCATATACCTAAAGGATGCTTCATCCTACCACATGGACACTTGCTCAACTAGGTTCATGTCAGTGTAATTCATAATAATCAGAAACTAGAAACAACCTAGTGTCTTTCAACAGAAGAATGAATAAAGCAAATATGGTACATTTACACAATGGAGTATTACTCAACCATTTAAAAAACTTCATGAATTTTGCAGGCAAATAAATTGAACTAAAAAAATAATCCTGAGTGAGGTAACACTGACCCAGAAAAACAAATATGTATGTATTCATATATAAGTGACTTTAGTCATTAGTTAATTATAACCAATGAATGTTCTGTAGGCCCAGAAAAGTTAAGTAAACAGGAGGTGTCTAGGGGATTCAAGGACCTCCCTTGAAGGGAAAATAGAATAGATTTTACAGGCAGACTGCAGGTAGGTAACTACTGAGTCAGGAATGGGGTTGGGTGGGTGGTGGATTGGTTTGGGAGGAGATAGAGTGGAGGGATTGCAGAAAGAGATGCCTGGAATTGAGGATTTGGGAGTGGTATGGAAACCTAGTGCAGTGGAAACCTCCTGGTATCTATGAATGTGAGCCTAATATGAACTTCTTGTAATAATGGATTTGAATTTTAACTGGCCGTCTTTTTTGCCAGGTGAGGCTTCCAGTGGCTGTACTGCGACGCAGCTGTGAGTCAATAGTATCCCAGGGAAAACCTCAAACCATCCAGACTTTTGATTAGAACAAGGGTTGCTCTTTGCAAAATAGGATATACCCATCGCTAAGGACAAAAGTCTCTGAACTTATTGAACTTGGAGAAGTCGAGCTTTCGAATACTCATTCTCACCTCTCAGTTCCAGGAAGAAGTAATAGCACACACCTATGAAAGTACAGCCATTGATCAATCAAGGCAACTAGAGCAAACTCTTCCTTCCAACCCAGGTTTTAGGTGGCATTCATAAAAACCTGCACTCCTTTCTATGTTCTTTGGGAATTGTTACAAAAACGTAGGACTTTGGGACACTAAGATTTCAAGTTGTCCTCTAACTTCAGTTAACTTTTATTGGTTCCTGCAACTTGCAGCACTTGAGTTTGAGCCCGAGTCTTCAGACATGGTAGACAGCAGTTTGTCATTCAATTATATATCTAGCTTTGCTTTATTAATGCTGATTTTTAAAATGTTTGCGTTTTCAGTAGCGTTCATCTGTGGACTGTGTTTTCAGTCTTTTATTTCTTTAAAAAGAATGTTCATATTTTTGTATGATGATCCTCTATTAATAAGGGTATTATTAACCATGTCTACTTTGGTATCATGTTATAGATTAGCTTTGTGGACTAAACAGTAATCATTCATTGGTCATAGGATTCTAGATAACCCTGGCCATTTTTTCAGCTTATAGATTCTCTAATCATTATTCTCTAATCATTACAATTGTGTTACAAACTACATTGGATAATGAGAGCTGTAACTACAAGTACTGCTGTAGATGTATGACTCCACTCAGAACAGAAATCTCTGGATATCATAGCATTGATAACAAGACATTCAGAGGAAGCACTCTTTTTTATCTTTTATCTTCTCTCTCTCTCTCTCTCTCTCTCTCTCTCTCTCTCTCTCTCT
>NC_034600.1:17292547-17325946 GCF_900095145.1 Mus pahari
ACACACACACACACACACACACACACACACACACACACACACACACACACACACACACACTGGCATATCAAGTCTCTGCAGGGCTAAGTGCATCCTCTCCCATTGCGGCCAGACAAGGCAGCCCACTAGAAGAACATATCGCACATATAGGCAGCAGCTTTTGGGATCGACCCCACTCCAGTTTTTCAGGATGACCAAGATCCAATATTTATCATTTATATGGAGCAGCCTATGTCCAACCCTTGTGTGTTCTTTGGTTGCTGGTTCAGTCTCTGAGAAACCCAAGGGTCCAGGTTATTTGACTTTGTTGGTATTCCTGTGGAGCTCCTATCCCTTTTGGGCACACAATTCTTCCTTATTCTTCCATAAGAGTTCCCAATCTCCATGCCATATTTGGCTGTGGGTCTCTACATTTGTCTGAGAGAGTTGCTGGGTAGAGTCTTTCAGAGGACAGCCATGCTAGACTCCTGTTTGCAAGAATAACAGAATATCATTAATAGTGTCAAGGATGGCTTGCCTATGGGATGGGTCTCTAGATAAGCTAGTTATTGGTTGGCCATTCCTTCTGCTTCTGTGTCATCCCCCATTCCTGTATTGTACATAGGATAAATTTGTGTCTAATGTTTTGTGGATGCGTTGGTGTTCCTATTGTTTCATTGGGGTTCCTGCCTGGCTACAGAAGGTTGCCACTTCTGATTCCAGGTCTCCAATGCTGTGAGTCACAGCTACGGTCATGACCATTGGCTCTTTGGTGCCTCCTTTTGCTGGTCTCTGTCTTTTCCTGGATATACCCCCACCTCCCTACCCTGTCCCTTGCAGACTTCCGTTCATTTTCATGACCATCTGGCAATCTCTCCTGTCCTTCCCCATACCTGATCCTGAATCCTTCATTCCCATCTACATCTTCTCTCTCACCTAGTTTCCTTGCTTCATATGCCTCTTATCCTTGCTAGTGTCTTTCTTCTTGTCTAGCTTCTGTGTGTCTGTGGAATGTAGAATGGTTATTATGTATTTTATGGCTAATACCCACTTAAACATACATACCATGAATGTTATTTGGGGACTGGATAACTCACTTAGGATGATATTCTCAACTTCCATCCATTTGCCTGAAAAATTCATGACGTGTTTGTTTTTCTGTAGTGAAATAATATTCTATTGTGCAAAATTTGCTTATCCATTCTTCAGTTGAGGGACATCTAGCTTGTTTCCAGTTTCTGGCTATTCTGAATAAAACTGTTATGAACATAATTAAGCCAATGTCTTTGTGGGATGTTGGAGCACCTTTTGGGTATATGCTCTGGGAGTGGTATAGCTAGGACTTGAGACAGAGCTATTCACAGTTTTCTGAGAAACCATCAAACTCATTGGAAGAAGCACTCTTAAGAAGTTAGAGCCTGCCTATATTTGGTGAGCAATACATTTTCTACAAATGAATTTCTTCAAAACTACTTTGAGCATTTATAAAAGGTTTCCATAAATATTTAAGTTCTCATTTATTTATATACCTTGGAATTTGGAAATCACCATGATAAATATCTGCAGAATTCTATGAAAGTGGCCACTTATTAATATACCATTAAGGCCTATTAAGGTTTTTATGTAGAGTCTTCATAATATGATCCCTATTTTATTATTTATGTGATGATGAGGAGAAAGCATAAAAGGGTAAACTTCATTATTTTAGTTTCAGACATGGTATATTTATATTCCGATCTCAATTTCCTAAAATACTATTTTATAATGTTTCTTAGGATGATAATATATCTGAGTGGAACCCTATTATTTTAAAGCTGATTCCTATTCTCCCTTTCTTCCAGTCTCTACTGTATATATTTAATCATTTTCTTTTCATAATTATTCCATAAGAAAAGTAGTAGTATTTTTCTGGTGAGAAGGACATGGTAATTGTAGGTTGTATAAAATCAACCTTAATGTTATAAGCAGAGGAAGCCTTTTCAGCTTGTCTGTACTTGTCTAACTACAATAGAACACGAGACAACAGTTTTTTCTTTCTTGTTGTGGAGTCTCCTATGTCAGCAATTTTCACTGTGCACGCAGCTAAAGAGTGCCAGAGCCAACCATATCTATCACAAGTACCATGGCAGCAGAACTTGATTAGATGCCATCTGATTTTGCAATGAGATTGCTGTTCCCTTCAGAAATTCACGGGTCTAGGAGTGCTATGAAATGGTTTCTTCACTCATGTTAAGCACATCCGTGACACATGGCACAAATTTAAATGGCTATTTAGACCCTTGCTCCTTATGGCTCTTCTCAGTTAGTTTCTGAGCATAAAACTATAACACTCACAATTGTGATTTGTTGCTTTTCTAGATCTCTTTGTTACATGGAAACATCTAATGAGATAAATGACAAAAATATGATTCCTATTTTATTATTTATGTGATGAAGAGGAGAAAGCATTAACGTGGAGATGGAGTTTGTATGTCTAGAACTTTTTAACTCTAATGCCATTGTACACTAGTAACAGAAAGGTTATCTGTGCTACATGCCACCTCACTGCCCCTGACCCACTGGCCCTCTTGAAGCTGATCTTTGTTTTCTGCTGAGTGACACAGAAAAGAGTAACAGAAAACCAGTCAAGCTCTGTTGCACACATTTATTGTTCAGTGACAAAGCTGAAATCACTTTGCTCTAGCAGTTGACTTTCCACTGAACTCTGAAAGAAGTAAGCAATTACTTGGTTCATGCTCTTTAGTAGACTGAATGCTTGCTTAGTTTATTTTAAGCTTCCAGATTTGATCTGTCACAGCAGGAATGATAATACCCCTAAGTAATTATGGCATTTGTCATTTGTTGTTCTATTGTATATTTCTCTAAACTCCAGATGAAAAATAAATCTTCTTTGAGTGTTCCATGTATAAACTATTTGGTAACAGCAATAGCAGAAAGAATTACTCAGTGCTGGTAGGACCGACTAACAGGAATAATGCTGGACTTCTTCCCTTTGCAGTACTCTGCAAAAAGTCCTCTACCAACTTAAATCCAGCTGGACTCACCTGAAACAAATGTGCTTCAGATATGTGCTTAAATGCCTAAAGATAAGCAAATAAGTTGCTCAATGCCATTCATTATTGAAAATCAAAAGGTTTACTTGTTTTTGAATCTCAGAACTTCAGTTTTTCTTTCTTTTTTTAATCAGTTTTTAAGACAACAGATTGCTTGTTTTCTAACATAAAATCATAATTTAAACATTTTCCTTGATAATAGCTGTTTAAGAAATTTTTTTAATCTGTAAACACATAGCTAATGGTTATTTTTCAGTTACAAGGGAAAGATGAATTTGTAAGATCAATTCACTCCTTTTCCGTTAGAACATTAAATTTAATTTTATAAATGAATGCTATATGAGTCACCAGGAGGATGAAAAAATCATTGAATCACAAATTAGTAAGAAAAACTAAAACAAGGAAAGCTTTTTATTAAAGGAGCTGTTTCTGATGCTCTTGCTGGCTTTTAGGACCCATGTCTTCCTACTATGTTGCCTTATCCATCCTTAATATGAGAGGAGGTGCTTAATTTTATTGAAACTTGATATTCCAAGTTTGCTTGATGTTCCCAGGAGGCCTGAGCTTTTCTGGGGGGACAAAGAGGAGGACTGTCTGGGGAAGAAGGAAGAGGAAAGGATGGAGGTGGTTGGGTGTAGAAGGAGGGAAGGGAAAATGTGGTTGGGATGTAATATGTGAGAAAATAATTTAATAACAGTAAAAAGGAAAAGAAAGAATGACAGAATTTCAGTTCCATCTAAAATCATATCTGTAAAACTTAATACTAAAGTGGTGGTTTCTAGGTCTTTAAATTGTTATTAACTAATAGACACACAGCTTCAGATAAATAAGATGAATAAGTTTGGTTGATGTGATATATGGTGTCTCCACTCATTTACATTTTAAAGAAGATTCATCTCTTTTTATGTGCCCAGATAAATGTTTTTCAAAAGATAAACTTACTTTGAGGCATATACTTAGGTGGTAGTAAGGACAATTTCCAAATAGAATTGTCAGTTATAAAAGGTAAAAGATCAGATGTGTATTGAAAACTATGATATTGTGAATTTAATAGTTCTTAATATTGTCTCTATTTAACAGAAATACAAATTTTCTGATAATGCTATTCCCTATCTAATAGAAAAATGCCATTTTAATTTTTAAGAGAATAATGTTTATCTGATACTTATTGAACATTTGAAAGACAAAAAATGTTTCTAAAATTATATCAAATTATTAAGGCTATTAGATAGAATGCAGCATCATGTATTTATATTCACATAGCATACAAATAAAACTCAGATCATCATGCTCACATCATCATCACACTTGATACACTTTATCATCTGCCCAACACCCAATATGAGTATCTTCAATTTCACAACAAGACTGAAAGGAATATGAATATTTCCCATATATCCCTTTCTGCCATACAATCTTAGAATCACCCACTGTCAATATCCATCAGAATGGAACAATCATTGCAACTGATGAATCTACAATGAGATGTCGTATTACCCAGAGACCATAGTGACATCTGGATAAACTTTTTTTTATTAAAGAATTTTTTTTATTTACATTTCAAATGTTATCTACTTTCCTGGTTTCTCTTCTGAAAACCCCCTGTCCCCTTCCACCTCCCCTTGCTCACCAACCCATCCACTTCCACTTCTTGGCTCTGACATTCCCCTACACTGGGGCATAGGGCCTTCATAGGACCAAGGGCCTCTCCTCCCATTGATGACTGACTAGGCCATCCTCTGCTACAAATGCAGCTAGATCCATGAGTCCCACCATGTGTTTTCTTTGATTGGTGGTTTAGACCCTGGGAGCTCTGGATGGCACTGGTTAGTTCAGATTGTTGTTCCTCCTATGGGGCTTCAGCATCTTGGGTCCTTTCTCTAGCTCCTTCATTGGGGACCCTGTGCTCAATCCCATGGATGGCTGTGAGCATCCACTTCTGTATTTGTCAGGCACTGGCAGAGCCTCTAGGAGACAACAATATCAGGCTCCTGTCAGCAAAATCTTGTTGGTATCCTCAATAGTGTCTGTCTGGGTTTGGTGGTTGTATATGGGATGGATGTCCAGGTGGGACAGTCTCTGGATGGTCATTCCTTCAATCTCTGCTCCACACTTTTCTCTGTAATTCCTTCCAAGGGTATTTTGTTCCCCCTTCTAAGAAGGTATTCACTATTTGGTCTTCCTTCTTCTTGAGTTTCACATGGTTTGTGAATTGTATCTTGCATATTCTGAGCTTCTGGGCTAATATTCACTTATCAGTGAGTGCATATCATGTGTGTTCTTTTGTGATTGGATTTCCTCTCTCAGGATGATATCCTCCAGATGCATCCATTTGTCTAACAATTTCATGAATTTATTACTTTTAATAACTGAGTAGTACTCCATTGTGTAAATGTACCACATTTTCTGTAACCATTCCTCTGTTGAGGGACATCTGGGTTCTTTCTAGTTTCTGGCTATTATAAATAAGGCTGCTATTAACACAGTGGAGTATATATTGTTATTACATGTTGGAGCATCTTCTGAGTGTATGCCCAAGAGTGGTATTTCTGGTCCTCAGGTAGTACTATGTCCAATTTTTCTGAGGACTGGATTAACTTTTAATGATACACATTCTTTATGTTTAGACACACATGTATTATAGTATGTATATGTTTATAATGAGTTATGTATTTTAAATGCACAAAATGCTCTGACAATGTATTAGATAAAATATTTTCTTATGGTTTATCTTTTTTTATTTTTTTATAATTTTTTTATAATTTTTTTATTATCTTTTACATCCTTCTGTGTCATACAGTTATATGCTATGTGAAGGCATTATTCCTTTAAGAAGGTTTGGTTATGAGGAACAAAATTTATGCACACACTAGTTTAATTTAGAACTTTATTAACATTAGTTTTTATTTATTTCTCCTGAAAATTTTAAGACTTTTTAATGGCAATAAACAAGTTGCTTTCTGATCAAATGTATTTTGTCTTATGTATTTATGAAGTGAGAGATTTCAAGGATCCATTTTCCACATTTTCTAAAAGTTGTCTAGTACATGAGCATCAATAAGAGTCTGGTTATAAAAAAATCATATACCTCTTCAATTTCATGGTATAAACTATAATTGTATTAGTAGATCTATTCATTAATTATCTCTTTTTACATTTAATTATATCTCATTATTTAGTCATCTTAGGATGAATTTAAAATAATAGGAATGATGTTAATATGTGTTTGGACTTTTGTATCTATTGATGCTCTAATATTTTCTTCCTAGGTATTAACTCAAGGAAAGGCAGGTGTCCCGCATACAGCTCTGAGAAAGCCTCAGGAGTGTGATGACATCAGTGACATATCTACAATCATTTCTTTCTACTCAAAGCTAGTATTCATAGGCTTTAATACTTTGTGTAGGAATAACATTTGTAATTAATTTCTAATAACTTAAATATTATTGCAGATATAATTTGAATACATAAAATACAAGTATGTTTATACTATCTTATATTTTAAAATATTGATTAATAATTACTCTTAATTGCAAGATTTTATGATAATAATTACAGTATTAAAAATCTGTAGTGAATAAGACAAGAAATATTTCATCACTAGCAAAGCATTTTTTAAAATATGAAGAGCACAGTGAATATATATATAAATAAATAATATAAATATGTGTATATATATATATATAATAACATTGAATGAGTCCTGCATATTTGCAACAGTATAGCTTTAGAATTACTCAGTCATGTGAGAGTAATGAGCATTATATTACCCTCTATTATAATTTTCTGCAAAATCCATTCCACAAACATCGATCTTGCCTTCATTTTATGGTTAATTCCACAATACGTTCTGGAATAAACATTTAGAAAGAAGAATATCTGATCTCTGGGTCATAATAGGCCTCAAAGGGAAAACAAGAAATAGTAAAAGGACAGAAGAGCACTAGTCAGGTCAAAGTGCTGGTTCTTGAAGGAGGCGATTTTGTTCCCCAGAAACCTTGGAGGCAAGCTTTGTGGATCAGCAAAGCTGGCATCTGGTGAGTAAGCCCTTAGTATATAGGATAGTATTGATTTAGAATTAGCTTCAAAATTTACAGTTACATTCCTAAACAGTAATCTAAGGGCCTATTTATATCCTAAATAATGTTTTATGTGGAGAAACAGGAACTGTCTCTGAGCTTCTATAACTAAAGGAGTTTCTTCCTACACTTGTTTGCTGCCTGGTGATCAGTGACTGTTTCCCATCATACAGTACACAATAACTTACTCCGTTCATTCTTACAAACACTGTATTTTCTATGTAACATGGAAGATCCCAAAATAGATTGTCATACTATTGGTGTTTTAGAATGGAATATTTAACTGAAGAGTAAACCCCAAGAGAAAAGTAAATTTATTTTTCTATTCCCTTATGTAGTTTAAGAAAGAAATACATAAATCTGTATTAACTGTCATAATAAAACACCCAAGCTTCTGAAGTTTGGGGTTCATATTTATGTATTGCTGCAGTTTTATAAATATGTATATTCTTACTTAATGATCTAAGGCAATGAAAAATTCATTGATTAAAGAGAATTAAGGACTCCAAGTTGCACTGAGAATATACTTTTACATATTCATTCATTAAACTAACATTTGTTAAGCATATAGTACTAATACATGTTCAGTAAGTGGTACAGAGAACATGGAGTAAAATATAAGATATAACTTGATTAACATTTCCAGTGAAAAGTGTGGTAATATGACAGAGGCATTTTGATTCTTAAAAAATTGTATTAGAGTCTATGGATTTATGTTTTGGTACAGGAGAGCTACATCTGGGTTTGGGGTGAGGGTGGAGGAAGAGCCTTCCTTCAGGTAAAACGTCTTTTGTAGGTTATAGCCATGGATCAATCACAGGAGTACTTCTCTTGAGTTGGAAACCAGGGCGGAGAATTTTCCAATCCTGCTTTTATGTGCTATAAAATGGGGTAAAAGACAGTGGACAGAACCTAGGAGTCATGAGAAGCAGGGATGGAGTGGCTTTTGCCTGATCCCTTCTTGCTTTCTTTCTTATAGCATTTTTTTTTCAGAGACTTCTTTGCTTTGATAACTCTTTCAGCTTTATATTTTCCATTGTTTTAAACACACAATTACATAGCTCTACCTTCTTAGAGAGGGTCCTGCATCAATTTGTAGCATTTAGCATTTGGCATCCACAGGTTCTTTTTATAATACCAATGTTTTAATTTTTTTTTTTTTTTTTGCATCTTACTTGTTTCCCCAGTCCCAGGGATGACAGCTGTTTCCAACGGTCTCCATTTTCACTATACTTTATTGTTTTCTTGTTCATCTGCTATCGAGGAGAGGTCCCCTTTCTCCATAAAAGGACATGCATGGTATGTACTCACTGATAAGTGGATATTAGCCAAAAAGTACAGAATACCCATGATACACCCCTACAGACACTAAGAAGTTAAAAAAGAAGGCAGGTCCTAGCGAGGATGCTTCAATCTCACCTAGAAGTGGAAACAAAATAATCATAGAGGCAGAGGGAGGAAGGCAGTTGGGTGGAAGAGGGGAGTTGGAGGGGAAAAGGGGGGGGCAGGATCAGATGGGTGCATACAGGAAAGAATCCTAGAGGGCCAGGAGAATGAATGGAAATATGCAGCTGCTGGGTATAAGGGTGGGGGGAACCTCTAGAAAGTTTCAGAGACCTGGGATACGGGAGGCTTCCAGGACTCAATGTGGGTGACCTTAGACAAAATGCCCAACAGTGGGAATATGGAACATGTAGAGACCACCTCCAGTAGTTAGGCAGGGCCCCCAGTGGAGGGATTGGGATACCAACCCACCTTCAAAAATTTCAACCCCAAATTGGTCCTGTCTTTTAAAAAATGCAGGGACAAAATGGAGCAGTTATTGAAAGAGTGGCTGACCAATGACCTGACCAACTTGTGATCCATCTCATGGGAGAGCACAAAATCTAGACACTATTACTGATGCCATGTTGTACTTGCAGACAGGACCTTAACAGGCTTGTCCTATGAGAGGCTCTACCAGAGTCTGATTGAGACAGATACAAATACTTACAGCCAACCATTGGACTGAGGTCAGGGACCTTAGTGATAGAGTTAGGGAAAGGATTGAAGGAACTGAAGGGGATAGCAACCCCATGGGAAGAACAAAAGTGTCAACTATCCTGGACCCCTGGGATCTCCCAGAGACTAAGGCATTAACCAAAGAGCAAAATTGGGCTAGTCTGATACCTCTGATACATATGTACCAGGGGACTGTCTTGCTTGGCCTCATTGGGAGAGGGTGTACCTAATCCTGTGATGACTTGATGCTCCAGGGAAGGGAGATCGCAGGGCATGGGCAAACTCTCAGAGGCAAATTTGGATGTGGGAAGTATTGAGATGGGGGACTGGTAGAGGGAGAAATATTTGGGACATAGATAAATAAAATAATAATAGAAAAGAAATAAAAATCTTTCTGTAAGTACAACTAGTGGTTTTTGACCCCTAACTGCTCAGAGATTAAGGCTTTTCTAATATCAGTCATAATCATGACCTTGAAAATATCACCTGCCCTGTAAGATCCAGAATATAAGTAGTATATTAATTTGATAAGTTTTAGTAGTAACAATATATGTGGTACATTGCATGTGTCTCTTTGTGTTTATATATGTAATATATATGTGTAGGTATACATGCTTACATACTATACTTACATATATAAATCATATATGTCAAATAAAATCAGTATAGATCAAAGGCAGTGGGTAATAATATATTAGTGCTCCTTTCCTTTGTAGAGCTCATAACAGTTCAATACTTTCTGCATTTATTAGATTTTATAGAATATGTCCAAGAGGAAACATTCATTGCAACAGGTGCCTTTTCTCAGGAAAAAATATATTATTAGCCTATAAGCAAACATACTACTGATTTCTCTGCCTTGCATCTCATGCCCATAGTTAGAGCATGTACAAGCCCCCTGAAATAGAGGGAGGGGGCTTATGCCATATGAGACACTTCTATTCAAATTACATTGGGAGATGATATACTCATTTCCCAATGTAATTCTTAAAGAATAATCATGGTTCAAGTTTCTGTAGTGAAAAATATTCTTTTGTCATCATAACTCAACAGATATATTATTTTTAGAAATGAGAAAAGTAAACACTTCTCCAGGCTGGTTTTTCAGACTGATTTTAAAAACTGGTAACTCTGAAAAGATTTTGATACTCATCCCAAACCCAGAATACCTGAGTAATCTGTTGTACAAGATTGATTTATATTATCTATGATATTTTCTGGAAATCTATATCTTAAGGGACCAAGGGGGACTTCTTTAGATTTGTACATCTGTCTATAAAATTGCACATATCTGAAAATATTAGTTAAAATATTAAATATAAATGGACCTCTTAATTTTTCATCAAAATGCCATTCACCATTAATTACATTGTAATACTGGCACTACAAACCTGTGCCACACATACATACACACTATGTACACATTACATAGTGAACAATATTTTTACCAAAAAAGATTTTCAAATACTGAAACATTATCTCTTTCTTCCTATCCTGTACTAACAACAGAGTTGGCTGAACATCTGTTATATCTTTGATTTTGTAGAACATGAAAAACAAGGGATTCATGTGACTTTCTGTTGTGTTTGTCAAATTCCCCATGATTTTGAACTTTTTTATGGTGTCATAAGACATAAAAAATGTAATTATTGTTAAGAAACAGAGCACATGGTTCTTCCTATTTATTCTTTGTCAGCTGTGGATATTTTTATTTGTTTAGTTACACAAAAGAGTTTCCTTTTGTATACCAATACGTGTGATTCTTAAGCATCAACTCTGCAGATAAATTGATTTTCACAAGTATTATAGGAAGTTATAAGTATATGTCCTGATTTTCTACTTTTAAAGTTTATTTGTGTTTTACTCTAATAAGATACACTCCAACTTCAGTAAACCCTGAAGTTTTATAACCTACTTTAAAATTCCAAGTATTAAACACTAAAAACCTTCATGGATATTTGCTGGCTTCTTGTTTTAGACACAAAAAGAATAAAGTGTTCTGTGTGATGTTAGAAATGGAGTGTAAGATGTGCTATTTGAGTTGAATTGAAAATATATAAGCTTTCTTATCAAAATGGTAAAAAAAAAATCAAAAATTATAGAGGGCTCAATACACATGTAGAAAGTCGCTAATTTTATTTATTTTCTGAGTCTAACTCTTCCCTTTAACAAGAGAACACTTTAATAGTTGTATATTAAAAGTCTTAAAAGAACATTTATTATTACAATTGAGTTTTACAACATTTTTCTTTTTAAAATAATGACTGACATATAGGATTCTCTTTCACAGAAACAGAAGCAAAAACCACTAAACAGTAGCAATCCAGTGATCTTAATTTTTTTAGGTAACAAAAGCTAACCTTGGACCAACCCTGACTGTTATAGTTAGTGCTTGGTTAGTACTAGCTCACCAAGTATAGAGATGTGCTACAGCTTTCAAAAGTTCCATGTCCTGTGTGCCTTCCAGCATCCCACTAATGGCTGTTCGTTTAAATTGGCCATCTATGTAATTTCTCTCACAGGGGATGAAACACAGGATGAAGTTCTCTTCTGTACGCCTGGGATTGGAAAAGGAAGGTGAAAGGCAAATTAGCACAAGAGAAATCATAGCTATGTGATACGTAAAACTTTGATAAAACAAAGCAAAAATCAGGACTGGATGTAAAGACCTCAGAACCAGCGAAGCTTTATTAACTTTCAGTTTTGCTTGGGCTGATCCTCTCTAATAAAAGTGATATAAAAAGTGTATCATCCTAAGTTATATCAGAACTCATCCCTGATTCTTGGGTAATGTTCATAATCATGATATCAATAAAGAAGTCGTTACATGCTAAGTATGTAAGGGATCTTTACTCATTTTGGCAAAAGATGCACATGGGAAAGAATCAATCAAGTTCTGAAACAGATCTCAGAACTTTCTAGTTTCATATTAACTAGTGAGACAAATGGGATACTTTATTTATACAGTCAGAATTAGTTAATAAAATTACTTTGGAAAATCAGAAAAATACAGAAAATTTGCTATCTAGTCTACTGAAACCCAGATCATTTTTATTGTATATTCTTTCTCATACTTTACAAAGGAAAACATATGCTTTAAGTAAAATGACATAAATTAGCCATATGATCTAAAAATACCAGAGAAAATTTGAAAATTATAAAAGAAGTAGTCATTTCACATTTTGGATAAATGAGATTATAAAATATACAAATAATCTACATAATTTGGGGGCTCTGATTTTATGTGTGAGAAGCCACTAGGTGACAGTGTAACTTTAGAACAAAATGAACAACGTTTTCTGAGTTCTTAGTATTCCCAGATTGAGAATTTATACTAAAATTGCAATTTGAAAATTAAACATTTGCTTTTGAAGGACAACAAAAATTACCACTTACAAAATAACTTGCAGGTGGCATAGCTTTGTACAAAGCCCTACCATGACACCTGCCTGCTTTTCTGAGGTCCAATTCAGAAAAGTGTAACTTTTTTTCTGTCCTTTTTCTTTCCTTCAGATACTGGTGAAAGGCCTCAGCAAGTTTTTGTTGTTGTTTGATACAACTGGTCTTTCTTACAATTTCTATAAAACCTTCCTCCTCTTCTATCAAGCAACTGCTAGACAAGATCTATGCCCAACATTTAAAAGGCATCATTTGCTTCCCTCTTCTCCATCTCTTTCCTTCCCCCAACTGCCAAGATTTATAGTTCTCCTTCCCTTTGTTTGTTCTCTCTAACTAATAAAATGACTCTTGAGTTTTAATTAAAAATATTACTTCCACATGAAAAATTAAAAGGATGAAATATTTGTTCTTTTCTCAGTAAACTCATTCTCTATCTTCACAGCATCAAGGGATTTAGAATGAAGTATTTTTTATCATACAACAAATAAACCTCATATGAGCCAGTCTTTATTGTCCTAGATGACTGATAATGATTTCTAGATATCTCTTCTTCATTACATTATTTTAGTCTGTCTTTATTTGCCACACATCTAAATAGTAAAAATACCAGAATATTATTTCTTACTCATCTACTTATTTTGCAGAAAAATAAACTAAAACAAACTTCATTTCCTTCATTTATATATACAAGGATATTTTTTTATTATTATTTTTTTATTTACATTTCAAATGCTATCCCGAAAGTTTCCCATACCCCTCCCCCCACCTCTGTTCCCCTACCCACCCACTCCCACTACTTGGCCCAGGCCTTGTCTTGTGCTAGGTCATATAGAGTTTGGAAGACCAAGGAGCCTCTATTCCCACTGATGGCCGATTAGGTCATCTTCTGCTACATATGCAGCTAGAAACACAAACCCCGGGGGTACTGGTTAGTTCCTGTTGTTGTTCCACCTACAGGGTTGCAGCCCCCTTCAGGTACTTGGGTACTTTCTCTAGTTCCTCCATTGGGGACCCTGTGTTCCATCCAGTAGCTGGCTGTGAGCATCCATTTCAGTGTTTACCAGGCACTGGCATAGCCTCACAAGAGGCCGCAATATCAGGGTCCCTTCAGCAGTATCTTGCTGGCATGAGCATTAGTATCTAGGTTTGGTGGCTGATGATGGGATGGACTCCCGAATGGGGTACTCTCTGGATAGTCCATCCTTTCATCTTAGCTCTAAATTTTGTCTCTGTACCTATAACCTTTCATGAGAGTTATGTTCCTTATTCTAAGGAGGAATGAAGTATCCACAAATGGTCATCCTTCTTGATTTTCTTCTGTTTTCCATAATGTGTCTTGGATATTCCAAGTTTCTGGGCTAATATCCGCTTATCAGTGAGTACATATCTAGTGACTTCTTTTGTGATTGGGTTACCTCACTAAGGATGATATCCTCCAAATACATCCATTTGCCCAAGAATTTCATAAATTCATTGTTTTTAATGGCTGAGTAGTACTCCATTGTGTAAATGTACCACAGTTTCTGTATCCATTCCTCTATTGAGGGACATCTGGGTTCTTTCCAGCTTCTGGCTATTATAAATAAGGCTGCTATGAACATAGTGGAGCAAGTGTCCTTATTACCAGTTGGAAGATTTTCTGGGTATATGCCCAGAAGAGGTATAGCAGGATCCTCCGGTAGTACTATGTCTAATTTTCTGAGGAACCNCCAGACTGATTTCCAGAGTGGTTGAACAAGCTTGCAATCCCACCAGCAATGGAGGAGTGTTCCTATTTCTCCACAACCTCGCCAGCATCTGCTGTCACCTGAATCTTTAATTTTCGCCATTCTGACTGGTGTGAGATGGAATCTCAGGGTTGTTTTGATTATATACAAGGATATTTTATGGTTATTGTGGCAGCTTAACTCTATTATTGAAAGATGTATACTATATGAATTAATAGTTGATAATTACTCTGCAGAAATCTCAGAGATCATGATGGAATTCTTTTCACTTTTAGAACCTGGGAAGTATAGCTTATCTCATGGATATATATGCAGTGCTAAAACACACACACACACGTGTGTGTGTATGTATGTATAAAGGAATCAGTTGACATTTGACCAGGTTCCTGGAAAGTAATCTGTAAAATCTGAGAATTTTCAATGGGTCAATCATCCTTTATTCTTTATGGTGGCCTTTAAGGTGACATATGCTAGTTCCTCCACAGTTGACAATAACCTACCTAGTTTTTGTGATGGAGAGCTAAGCACTACAGAAAGGCAAATGTGTCATTAGAAAAATCTAGAGTTTCGATCATTCAATACAAGTTAATGTCTAGGGAGAGGAAGATATCTGGACAACAAGCTCCAATTTACTTCCAGTAATTCAATCAGTGGTCAGCACAGCGAACCATCCCCCAAACCTTTCCTTACAATGTGTGGGTCAGCTTCCTAGGTCACACTCTTATACACTAAAAAGGGACTCCTCCTGAAGAGATGACAGTGTCATTTACAAAATCTTCCCTGACCTTATCCATGTCTCTTTTTGGTTGGTTCTGTTGCATATCTTCTTATAATAGGAAAATTGTAGCCATAAGGATAACATTTTCTTGAGTTCTATGACCTTGAGATAATTATCAAACCTGAGGATGAAGTGGGGTCTTCTGAAATTTTAGGTAGTGTGACATAAATCAGGGCAGCCTAGGTACTGCTAAGATTGTGGCTAGTATCTGAAGTGAGGGAGTGTTACATGGGACTTGCCCTTAACCTCAAATTTGAAAAACTTACAAGATAACATTGAAAATCTCACACTTCAAATTATTAAAATATAATTTGATTGGTACTTCAGCTCTTTCTCAAAAAACATTTAATTCTCCTTCAAAATTCCCTTAGGCAGTAGTGATACCTGTCTATGAATAGCTTTTTCAAATTAATCACTCTGTCAACTCTATTTCTCAAAAGTAACAACCTATCTTATGATTTACATATGAAAATATTGATATGAAAGCTGACAATTTTGGTGTAATAGATTCTTTTACAAAGTGAGTGGATTGTGGCATCTCATTGTTATACTCATGTTTGTTCTTTTTCATGCTCTTCCATCAGAAAATGTGTCATGCTGAGAGGCAAGAAGCTGATTGAAATAAAGTATTTTGGGTCGGATCCATATGAGGCTGGAGAGGAAACTTCAGATAATGTGACAGCAATGACAAGGTTAGACTACCATCTTAAGCTCTAGACAGAGCTATGCTAAAGACAAAGGCAACTTGCATTCCTTTGATACAATGTGAAACGTTCCTTCTATTTCTGTTATCATCTTGATAACGTATTCAGTTCTTCCCAATTGGCAGTGGACTTAGTGGGGAAACTATGACTATTCTTACCCTTTTGTCAATGCAGTGCACTGAGAGAAACACATATGGCAATTGTATATTTTACTTTTGTAGAAAAGCAAAAAGAACAATTGTAGGTCTGTCATCTTCTGTAGGTCTGAAATATTCCTCTTTCCCTATTTCTCAGGTCTTGTGTGTTATTTAAGTTTTTATAATAAACAATTTCCTCTTAAGCAAACAGTCTGGTTTTGTTGTTTTGCTTTTTTACTTGTTTGTTTGTTTGTTTGTTTTACTAATAATCTTGACTCGTAGGGGTTTCAAAATGTTGCTTTGTGTGCAAAGGTAAAAAACTTTCTCAAAATAAAATATTCTCTGTTAGTAACTCTCCTAAATAAAAGTATTCTCATGAGGACCAAATTAGATGCAGATTAAAGCAGAATATCTAAATGACCCTAACAATTCCATTATTCTTGGCATACAAGAATGAGTAAGTCAGGAAGGACACTGTAGTCAAAGGGCAGGTACACAGTAAATGGTGGAAGTTAGAAATAACCATGTTCCAATATAGTTCAACCTAAGCAAAGAAGTGAGGGTTAAGTCAAAATATGTATATGTGAATAAAATCATTATTTTGCCATCTGATAAACCTTGAGCTAGCATATCAACCACTACAACACAGAATATCTTAAAACAGAAGGTGAGATTTTATATGTAGGCATTAATTTTTTAAATGATATTCTGTGTAGGAAGAATTATTTGAGGGAAAAAGTAACTGAAAAATCTCATGGAATATAGAGTATATTTTTTTATTTTGATAGGATGTAATTTTCAGAATTGATAACTGAAAAATGCCAATACTATTGTTAAGTAAGCATCGTGAATATAAAAATTTCTTTAAGTAAACATTGTCTGCCTAACACTGTCACATACTACATGGCAAATCTGGAACCATCAGCATCTTGAATCTTAAACTAATGCAAAATCTCAGCCCCTCTTTAGTGTTACTGACTCATGTCATGTGTATGTAAAATATCACAATGTGGTTTGTATTAGAAGGATTAGTATAGAATAGAGAGCAAATATTTTATTGAGTCCAAACCTCCTGGTTTCTAAGCTACTCTTTACAAGTCAATAAGTCACTCGTGCAACATGAATTAATTGCTTAGTTCACTAGCATTTATTTAATGTAGTATAGGTCTAGGCTAAAGGAATTAATTGAACTGACAAATTGTATTCCAGGTTGAAGCTATGTGGTCATTCGAATAAATTTTCAGAATCAAATCTAGGCAATTAATGTGCTTTGAGTAAAGTTAGGGTTCTTAGATCATGGCATAGAAAATAAAATGAATAACAACTTGAATGTACTGATTTTAAATAAAAGTACTCTATGCAGATATGAAAAATTCATTACAATAAGAGTAGAGACTTTTTTTTAAGCCATTAATATCATCTTTATTTAATTGTTTTTTTCTGGAAGTTCTTGACTTCTTTTTTTTTTTTTTTTCACTCCAGATTTTATTCCCCAACCCCATCCACCCTCCTACTGTTCCACACTCCATACCTCCCCCCACACCCCAGTCTTCATGAGGATGTCTCCACCCCATCCCCACCTCATCCCACCCCACCTGACTTTCAAACACCCTGGGGCCCCTTGAGTCTCTTGAGGATTAGGTGTATCATCTCTGATAGAACACAGACCTGGTAGTCCTCTGCTGTATATGTGTTGGGGGCCTTGTATTAGCTGGTGTATGCTGCCTGGTTGGTTGTCCAGTGCTTGAGAGATCTACGGGGTCCAGATTAATTGAGACTGCTGGTCTTCCTACAGGGCTGCCCTCCTCAGCTTTTTTGCCCCTTTCCCTAATTCAACCACAGGGGTGAGCAGTTTCTGTCCATTGGTTGGAGGCAAACATCTTCATCTGACCCTTTCAGCTGCTTCTTCCAAAGCACAGTCATGGTAGGTAGTTTTTTTGTGAGTGCTCCACGGCATCAGTAACAATGTCAGGCTTTGGGACCTCTCCTTGAGCTGGAGCTGACTTTGGGCCTGTCACTGGACCTTCTTTTGCTCAGGTTCCTCTTCATTTCCATCCCTATAATTCTCTCAGACAGGAACAATTATGGGTCAGAGTTTTGACTGTGGGATGGTAACCTCCTCCCTCATTTGATGCCCTGTCTTCCTGTTGGAGGTGGGTTCTATCAGCTCCCTCTCCCTACTGTAGGGCATTTCATCTAATGTCCTTCCTTTTGAGTCCCGAGAGTCTCTTGCCTCCCAGGTCTCTGGTACATTCTTCAGGGTCCTCCCTAACCTCCTGAGGTTGCCTGTTTCAATTCTTTCTGCTGGCCTTCAGGACTTCAGTCCTTTTTCCTCATAAATTACCAGATCAAGTTGCTCTCTCCCTACCAAAGACTTTCCCTCCCAGGTCTCTCTCTCCCTCCCACTTGTTATTGCTTTCGACTCCCTCCCCAGTGGGACTGAAGCATCCTCACTTTTGCCCTTCAGCTTGTTGACCTTTTTGAGTTCTGTGGATTGTATCTTGTATATTCTGTACTTTTGCGGGGGAGGGGCTAACACCCACTTTTTAGTGAATATATAGCATGCATGTCCTTTGGGGGCTGAATGACCTCATTCAGGATGATACTTACTAGTTCCATCCATGTGCTTGCAAAACTCAGGATGGCCTCATTCTTAATAGCTGAGTAGTATCCCATTGTGTAAATGAACCACATTTTCTGTATCCATTCTTCTGCTATGGGACATATGGGTTGTTTCCAGCTGCTGGCTATCACAAATAAGGCTGCTATGAACAGAGAGGAACATGTGCCCATCTGGCATGGTGGGGCATCTTTTGGGCATATTTCCAAGAGTGGTATAACTGGGTCTTCAGGCAGATCTATTTCCAATTTTCTGAGGAACCTCCAGATTGATTTCCAGAGTGGTTGTACCAGTTTGCAATCCCACCAGCAATTGAGGAGTGTTCCTCTTTCTCCCATCCTCTCCAACATGTCTTGTCACCTGAGGTTTTGATATTAACAATTCTGATTGGTGTAGGATGGAATCTCAGGGTCGTTTTGATTTGCATTTCCCTGATCACTAAGGACTTTGAACATTTCTTTAGGTGCTTCTCAGTTATTCGAGATTCCTCTGTTGTGAATTCTCAGTTTAGTTCTATACCCCATTTTTTGATTGTGTGGTTTGGGTTTTTTTGGTCATTAACTTCTTGAGTTCTTTATATATTTTGGATATTAGACCTCTATCACATGTGAGGTTAGTGAAGATTTTTTTCCCACTCTGTAAGTTGCCAACTTGTCTTATTGACTATGTCATTGGCAGTACAGAAGCTTTCCAGTTCATGAGGTCCCATTTATGAATTTTTAAAAATCTTCTTTTTTTTACATTTTTATTAGATATTTTCTTCATTTACAATTCAAATGCTATCCCAAAGGTCCCTCATACCCTTCCCCTACCCTGCTCTCCAACCCACCCACTCCTGCTTCCTGGCCCTGGTATTCCCCTGTATTGAGGTATATAATCTTTGTAAGACCAAGGGCCTCTCCTCCCAATGATGGCTGATTAGGCCATCTTTTGCTGCATATGCAGCTAGAAACACAAGCTCTGGGGGTACTGGTTAGTTCATATTGCTGTTCCTCCTATAGGGTTACAGACACCTTCAGCTCCTTGGGTACTTTCTCTAGTCCTCCATTGAGGGCCATGTGATCCATCCAATAGATGACTCTGAGCATCCACTTCTGTATTTGCCAAGTACTAGCATAGCTTCACAAGAGTCAGCTATATCAGGGTCCTCTTGGCAAAATCTTATGGATCTGGAGGGTATCATCCTGAGTGAGGTAACCCAATCACAAGATAACTCACATGATATGCACTCACTGATAAATGGATATTAGCTCAGAAACTTAGAATACCCAAGATACAATTTGCAAAACACATGAAACTCAAGAAGAAGGAATATCAAAGTGTGGATACTTCGTCCCTCCTTAGAATGGGGAACAAAATACCCATGGAAGGAGTTACAAAGTTTGGAGATGAGACGAAAGGAAGGACCTTGTAGAGACTGCCCCATTTGGGGATCCATACCATAATCAACCACCAAGCGCAGACAAAATTGCATATGCCATTATCAATTCTTGATCTTAGAGCATGAGCCATTGGAGTCCTGTTTAGGAAATTTCTCCCTGTGCCACTGAGTTCAAGATTCTTTCCCACTTTCTCTTATATTAGATTCAATGTATATGGTTTCATGTTCAGGTCCTTGATTCACTTGGTCTTGAGCTTTGTGTAAGCTGCCAAATATGGGTTTGTTTTTATTCTTCTACATACAGACAGCCATTTAGACTAGCACCACTTATTAAAGATGCTTACTTTTTTCCATTGTATATTTGTGGTGTCTTTGTCAAAGATCAAGTGATGGTAAGTGTGTGGTTTTATTTTTGGATCTTTAATTCTATTCCATTGATCAAAATGTCTGTCTCTGTACCAATACCATGCAGTTTTTGTCACTATTGCTCTGTAGTAAAGCTTGAGGTCAGGGATGGTAATTCCCCCAGATGGTCTTTTATTGTTAATAATTGTTTTTGCTATTCTGGGTTTTTTGCTTTCTAGATGAACTTTAGAATTGCTCTTTCCATATCTTTGAAGAAATGTTTTGGAATTTTGATGGGGATTGCACTGATTCTGTGGATTGCCTTTGGTAGGATGGCATTTTTTCTATATTAATTCTGCTAATCCACGAGCATGGGAGATCTCTCCATTTTCTGAGATCTTCTTTCATTTCTTTCTTGAGAGACTTGAAGTTATTGCCATACAGGTCTTTCTCTTGTTTGCTTAGAGTTACCCCAATGTATTTTATATTATTTGTGGCTATTGTGAATGGAGTTGTTTCCCTAATTTCTTTCTCAGCCTGTTTATCCCTTGTATAAAGAAAGGCTACCGATTTATTTGAGTTAATTTTATATCCAGTCACTTTGCTGAAGTTGTTTTTCAGCTAGAGAAGTCCTGTGGTAGAAATTTTGGGATTACTTATATATGATATCCTATCATCTGCAAATAGTGCATTTTTATTTTTTTCCTTTGCCAATTTGTAACCCCTTGATCTCTTTTTGTTGTTTTTATTGTTCTAGCTAGCAATTAGAGTAGCATTTGAGTAGATATGAGGAGAGTGAGCATCCTTGTCTTGTCCTCTATTTTAGTGGAATTGTTTCAAGTGTCTCTCCATTTAATTTGATATTGGCCATTGTTTTGCTGTATATTACTTTTATTATGTTTAGTTATAGGCCTTGAATTCCTAATCTCTCAAATACTTTTAACATTGAGAGGTGTTATATTTTGTCAAATGCTTTTCCTGCATCAATGGAGATAATCATGTGATTTTTTTTTCTTCGAGTTTGCTCATATAGTGAATTACTTTAATGGATTTTCCCTTATTGAACCAATCTTGCATCCCTGGGATGAAGCCTACTTAATCATGGTGAATGATGGTTTTGACATGTTCTTGGATTTGGTTTGCTAGAATTTTATTGATTATTTTTGCGTTGTTATTCATAAGCGAGTTTGGTCTGAAGTTCTCTTTTTTGCTTGGGTCCTTGTGTGGTTTAAGAATCAGAGAAATTTTAGCTTCATAGAATCAGTTAGGTAGTGTTCCTTCTGTTTCTATTTTACGGAATAGTTTGAGGAATATTGGTATCAGGTCTTCTTTGAAAGTCTGGTAGAACTCTACACTAAATCAACCTGGCCCTAGGTTTGTGTGTGTGTGTGTGTGTGTGTGTGTGTGTGTGTGTGTGTGTGTGTGTGTGTCTGTCTGTCTGTCTGTCTGTCTGTCTGTGTGTGTGTCTGTGTGTTTGTGTGTGTGTGTGTGTATGTTGGGAGGTTCTTAATGACTTCTTCTATTTCCTTGTGAAATATGGGCCTGTTAAAATATTTTTCCTGCTCTTAACTTAACTTTGGTATGTGGCATCTGTCTAGAAAACCATCCATTCCATCTAGGTTTTTCAGTATTGTTGGCTATAGGCTTTTATTGTAGGATCTGATGATTTTCTTGAATTTCCTCCATTTCTGTTGTTATATCTCCCTTTTTATTTCTGATTCTGTTAATTTGGATACTGCCTCTGGCCCTTTAGTTAGTGTGGCTAGGGGTTTAATCTATCTTGTTGATTCTCTCAAAGAACCAGCTCTTGGTGTTGCTGATTCTTTGTATTGTTTTCTTTGTTTCTATAAGGTTGATTTTGGCCCTGAGTTTGACCATTTCCTGCCTTCTACTCCTCTTGTGTGAGCTTGCTTCTTTTTGTTCTAGAGCTCTCAGGTGTGCTGTTAAGCTGTTGGTGTAAGATCTCTCCAGATTCTTTACCAAGGTACTTAGCACTATGAATTTTCCTCTTAGCACTGCTTTCATTGTGTCCCATAAGTTTGGGTATGTTGTGCCTTCATCTTAATTAAATTCTAAAAAGTCTTTTTTTTTCTTTATTTCTTCCTTGACCAAATTATCACTGAGTGGAGAGTTGTTCAGTTTCCATGTTTATGTGGGCTTTTGGTTGTATTTTTTGTTATTGAATACCAACCTTAGGCCATGGAGATCTGATAGGATGCCCAGGATTATTTCAATCTTCTTGTATTGGTTGAAGGTTCTTTTGTGACCAGTCATATAGTCAATTTTAGAGTTGGTATCATGAGGTGCTTAGAAGAAGGTGTGCTCTTTTGTTTTAGGGTGAAATGTTCTGTAGATATCTGCTTAAATACATTTGGTTCATAACCTCTCTTAGTTTCACTGTGTCTCTGTTTAGTTTCTGTTTCAGTGACATGTCCATTGGTGAGAGTGGTATATTAAAGTCTCCTATTATTATTGTTTAGGGTTCAATGTGTATTTTGAGCCTTAGTAAATTTTCCTTTATGAACTATGTGCTCTTGCATTTGGGACATAGATTTTCTGAATTGAGACTTTCTCTTGGTGGATTTTCCCTTTGATGAATATGAGGTATCCTTCATCATGTTTGATAACTTTTGGTTGAAAGTCTATTTTATTATTTTAGTCTATTTTGGATATTAGGATGGTAACTCCAGACTTTTTTCTTGGTATCATTTTTGTCATACAGCTTTAGGTAATGGTGTTTCCAGGCCTGATAGAGGAGCCAAAGTCTAGGCCATTCATAGTCATTTCATATATTCAGCTCTTTTAGAATCCCAGTGCTTGTCACTGAGGCATTTGGCTCATTCTGTCTATAAAGAGTAGTTTGTGGATATGGATTTCACTTTTAATGAAGCTCCCTGGTTCATTCTGAACATCATGCAAAAGTGTAGATTCAGGAGACACTGATAAGTCTTGTCTGCAACAGTAGAAATAGTGACATCATTCCGACAGCATATTTCAGCCATACGTGTTACAATACATTTCATAAAAAGTGGAAGCCAAATCAGGTTTAAAGAAAACAAACTCTCTGCTTGGATTTCTCAAAAACAAGACACATAGTAAGATTACCATGGCCATAATGAATAAGATATTTCAATGCTTAGATAGAATTTTAACCCAAGCTAGATGTTTAAGCATCTATCAAAACATTCAGGAAACAAGGACATCACATAATAATGAAAATGAAGAGACAAAAACTGTTCAGATGGTAAAGTGAACAGAACTCCAAGAAGGATCTAAATAGTTGTTGTAAGGAAACTCAATCGGCTTGGATAAAACAAAACAAAACAAAACTGAGAAGTGTTTCTATCACTTTGTAGAGAAACTTAACAATGAGATAGATCCCATTTTCAAAAGAATCAAACAAGTTATTGAGCTAAAAAATACTCTAGCAAAGCTGAAATTGTAGTAGAAGAAACCAATATCAGGAAAGACTGATTAAGCAGAAGTATTGGGTTAAAATCAGTGTATTTGAAAATATACTGGAGGACTGACCAAATAAGAAGAATGAAAAACTAAAACTGTACAGGAACTTTTGACAACATCACAAAAGCAAAATCTGTAGCTACTAGCATTTAGCAAAAACATGAAATGCCAGTGAGGTTTTCTTATTTAATAAACAGTAAGAGAAAAATTTCCAGATCTTGGAAATTATATAACTCTCTATAAATATATTAACAAAGTTTGCCAATCAGATTTAACTTGCCCAGTCTACCTCAATGTATCACTGTTGAAGAATTCTGCTATTAAGGTTGCAGTCCACACTGGCTGTGTAGCTCTCTGAGCTAGGAAGAAAACAGAGGAGTCTCCTTTCCAGTAGAGTTTCCCTTCCTCTGCCTAACCTTACTTGGATAATGTCTTTGAGTACAGATGCCTGACCTTATCTGGAGTGACCCTGTGCATGACTCAGAATACAAGTTCCACTCTGGCTTCCTGTCCATATGATAATAAGTTGCTGTGTTATGACCATTCAATCCTTTCTACCCAACCCCCTGAAAACCCTTATATGTCTTACCCCTGGAGCAATAAAGTAGAGCCGTCTCACTGAAGCTGTCTCTGGAAGTCATCATATTTCCATTGCACTTTGTCCAAACCCTGATCATTGCTCTGCTCCATCCTCCCTTTTAGGAAATGGTCAGTGATTCCCCAAGCAAAAGGGAGACCCACACATTACATAATAAAGATATTAAATGTGAAAGGCAAAGAGAATATCTTCAAAGTTACAAGAGAAGGGGAAAGAAAATCCATTTTGAAATCCCAACTTGCATTACAGCAAACTTGTCTCACAAAAACATTACAGGCCAGGAAGGATTGGTATGAACATTCACCATATGACAGCAGGGAGAGGGGCTGGATATGCCAAAAAGAAGATCACAAGGCTGTTAAATTTGGATATAGGGATTAAAGAGGTAGAAGTTGGATGGATGTATCTACATGAGACCTCATCTAGAAAAAGCAGTTCCTCAAAATGATGGGAATATATAAGGAGTAAGAGAAAAACATAGGGCAGCATCAAATAGGTAAGAGTGGGTGTGCAAATAAACTCATAATACGGTATTATTGTAAATGTGTGTGTAAAACATCTTGACACATGCCCTTGAAGGGAGTTATGCACTGTAATCTCTTCCAATGTCATTTCCTATGAAGTGAGCCGTTTTGCTTTGCCTTGTGCTTCTGCTGCAATCTGCTACCACACGAGCAAAGGGCCTGGGCCAACTTTCCATGGATGGGAAGCTCTAAAACATAAGTCTCTTTTCTTCATAAAGCAGTTACTTCAGATAATGACTGAAGTGATAGTAAGCTGATTAATATACAGAGTGGTGTTTTTATCTAAAAACAGCTTGAATTTGAACATCAAAGATGATAAGAAATTGAAGTCACTAAAATTTAGGTATATTAGGTACATATTTCAATAACAGGCTACAGAGAAGTCAGGATTATGGATGTCAAGTAATTATTTTAACCCTCACTAAAGACTTGAAGATATTGAGTTGATTAAATAGACTAATACTTGCCTGGTTTGTCACAGGAAATATTCCTCACCCATAGAAATCATAACATGTTCTGTTAACAGCTTTATCTGGGAACACACCGGTTTGGGCAATGCTAAGCATTACTCATGCACAGGAACTGGTAAGATTCCCCCACTTTCTCTAGAGGTATAGAAGAACTATAGAGTCCAAGACAAATTGACTCCGGAAAAGACGAAGAAAGTGTTGTTCACAGGGGTGCTCTCCTATTAGACATGCATGGCACAGGGCTTCATCTCATGGAATTTTGCTTACATATTCTCATGCAGGTTGACACAGGTTGACATGAACATCTGCATTGAAATAGAATACAAAGATCATAGAAAATCTGCCTTTCTAATACAAACTTTTTTTTTGTAACTTTGAGAAATGCCACCTAAGTTGTTTGTTTCTGTAGTGAGAATATTGCTCTGTGCAGTCCACCACCTGTGGAATAAAAGGCTTTGATACTATTAACTCTACATATTTAACTTTTGTCTGAAGGTATTTCTGGCCCTTTCTGGGGAAGATGGTTTAGACTCAAGCAGGAGATGAAGTAAAATAGGTTCATGATAAAAGATTAGGTTAAAAGATTCAGGATCAAATCTTTCAATATGTATGCCCATGCTGATTTCTTATTTCTATTTGGTCTTGTTTTATTATTCCAAACATAATGTCAAAATACTCATCTAACTTTTTTCTTAATCCTTTGCTTTAGTTTTGTTTCAGGTTGGAATATGATTATATGAACTAAGGTTCCCAGAAGATGTTGCAGTGACATGACATTCAACCTTCTACAAGAATGGTTGGCTAACTAGAACATTTGTGATTATAGACAGACTATTACAGCTCTCTAGAGTGAAAGGGTCTCAAGTTCTTAGTCCTGAAATAACTATTGCTCTCTACTATTTTATGTGACTTAACATCCTTGCAACTCTTATGTACATTCCTTTGGAAAAATCAGATAGAATCCAAATTTCAACAAATCTAAAGATTTGGGGTTTTTTGAATTTTTATTTATTTTTATTTTTTAGACTCCTTTCATTCTTACATTGCTATTATTATTTTGTGGAGCTTTCTTTTTTATTAGCTATTTTCTTTATTTACTTTTCAAATGTTATCCCAAAGTTCCATACACCCTCCCCCTGCCCTGCTCCCCAATCCCATAATCCCATCCCATAATCAGCCACCAAACGCAGACACTATTGCATACACCAGCAAGATTTTGCTGAAAGGACCCTGATATAGCTGTCTCTTGTGAGGCTATCCCAGTGCCTGGCAAATACAGAAGTGGACTCTCCCTGTCATCTATTGGATGGAACACAGGGCCTCCAATGGAGGAGCTAGAGATAGTACCCAAGGAACTGAAGGGGTCTGCAACCCTATAGGTGGAACAACAATATGAACTAACCAGTATCCCCAGAGCTCGTGTCTCTAGCTGCATATGTAGCAGAGGATGGCCTAGTCAGTCATCATTGGGAAGAGAGGCCCCTTGGTCTTATAAACTTTATATGCACTAGTACAGGGGAATGCCAGGGCATGTAAAGAAGTGGGAGTTGGTGGGTAGGAGAGCAGGGTGGGGAGAAGGTATAGGGAACTTTAGGGATAGCATTTGAAATATAAATAAAGAAAATATCTAATAAAAAAAAAAGAAGAAGAAGAAAGTTCCACAAAACAAACAAACAAACAAAAAACAAACAAACAAACAAAAAAAACTAATAGCAATTAAGAATGAAAGGAGTCCAAATCTAAAGTCTTAGAGGATCATCAGACAACATCTGGGGCCTAATTTGCTATATAGGTCGACTTGATCGTTCCATCAGTATACTTGAAAATGTCTTGATTTATGATTTTATTTGACATTTTACTACAAAGCCTTTGTAAAACTGTAATCACATTTGAACATGGTATTTGTGGTAACCTGAATCTGTTGCTAAGCTCTCACCTCACCTGTTTAACATAAGAATATACTTTCTCCTTATTCTTCTTGAGGTGAGAGTTGTCTTTTGTACCAGTAGTTGTTACTTGTTTTCAAGTTTAACTTTGTCACAGTAGATTTTTATATACCCTAAATTCTAGACTTAAACTAAAAAAAAAAAAAAAAAAAAAAAAAAAAAGGAACCAAAAGTATCCCATTCTTTCTGCTGCATGAAGAGCTGATTGAGATAACTATCTAAGTCTATAAATCATGTTTTTTATGACAATCTTGGAAGTACTGAAAAAGTAATTTGATTTCACAGTTATGTTATAATGTTAACCATGCTTTACAAATATGTGGAAATAGCTAAGTGAGAAATTTGTCCAGTATAATATATACATGCAATTCTGTTTCTCACTATAAAGCAGCCAGGGACTTCAGTTCATTCCATCTCTATTCCTTGTTTTTCTTATTATGGTTGTTTCTCAAATAAGGGATAAAAAGTGAAGTATGCAAGAATTTCTCTTTGAGACTTAATATATTCAAGGACTAAAATGAAAAAAAAAGCAAGGCAGTTAGATTATTATAAAACTTTTGGAACTTTTAAAAATAAAGATAAAAAGTACTTAATATTCACAAATCTCTCTCTGTGCCCTTTCACATTACTTCAAAAAATCCGAATTTCAGTACCTCTAATGAAATTAAATTTAAAATTTAAATTCTGGAGGTGGGGGTGACCTTTTCTCCCTGAGGCTTTCCTTTTATAGACAGTGGCACTGATTTCAGTGAGGTTCGTTAAGTTGCCAGTGGCCATAGACCAGATCCTCCAGAGGCAAGGGAAGCAACAAGTCTGGAATGAGATGATCTCCTTGACATTTTGTGCCACTTAACATCTCTAATGAATTAGTGGAGGTGGGGAAATCACCTGTCCTTGGCCATGGTCTGGACACTAAATTTAATTCTGTTTTCCCAATTAATCATCTCAAAAAGCTTCTGCTCCTCTCACTTCTTTTGAAAGTTAATGTAGAAGCAGCTCAACTGAGAGTTTTCTTTCATTTTGCTGTGCTTTCTTCCATTCAGTCTTCCATTAACTAACTGCCTGAGCTACATGCACAGAAAAACATGATATTTTCCTTTCTCCATTCATGAATCCCCCTTTCCCTTCTTTTCCTTCCTCCATTTATTTCCATTTAATTAGGTTTAAGTTCAAATCCAAATCTTTGTTCCCAGTTCATTGTTCTGAAAATGAAATCCAATCTTAGGTCAGAGCTTTTTTTGTATAAGCATGGACCTGGCTGTAAATCCTGAGCATACTGAGAAACGACTCCCAAAGTTTTCTGTTTCTCATTAACTTTCAAAGTCTTGCTGACTACTTGTGCTCATTACACACAGTTGTAAATGATGTTTGAGGAAAATGATTCCGGTCTGCTCAGTGCACAAAGAGAATACAAACAAGCATTTTGTAGTTGCTTCTCCAAGGTGATGCATGTGATAATACTGAGCTGAGTTACTGCTATGGGAGCTTGAAATACCCAATATCTCAAACCACTAAAAAATAAACACAAGATGAAAATGTATAATTTGTTACATGTTGACTCTCACCTCCTACTAACGTATTAAATGTGGCAACATTTTTTTTTTTTTTTTTTGCAATGATAAAGTACCACATGAGAAACTGTTTTCTTCCTTCTGCCAGATTACTTCTTCCCCCTCCCTCTGGCCTCTTTTCATTCTTTATTAAGTCTATTTATTTTGTTATTAATAAAGCCAAACTTCATGATGTTGACCATTGAATAATGCTGGCTATTGAATAAACAGCACAGATGTGACCTGTGGTCACATCTAAGTAAACAGAGCTCCCCTGTGTGTTGCCATTTGTAACAAATCCTGTCCTATGCTTGGTCATTTATATATTTATCCTCTTATCAGAACAACACAGGGGTGTTCAGGTGTTTACCAAGAAGGCAGACTTCAAAGCCACAACTGTGGTTGTCTCTCTTTAATAGTTTTTCAAAAAAGCAGTTGTCCTATCTAAAAAGCTTTAAGCCATTGCCAAATGTCTTCTTCAAAGTAGAAGACTATCTTCTGAAAAAAAATACGTCTTCCAAAAGAAGTGTGCAGTATTGCTAAGGAAAACCTAGAGGCAAACATCATAAACAGAGAGAGCTGCATCTTGCCTTCACTCTTTTGCAAAAGGACAGAACTATAATTACAGTACTGAATGACTTCAGAGAGCAGTCTGTGACCTTGAATAGCTAGAAATATCAGGCTATGCATATAATGCATTTATTCTGAAAAAATTATTCATTTCAGAAGAAATTACCCTCATCTCTACTCTCATCCCTCTATCTCTGTAACTGATGTTTATTTCTCAGTTACTAACTTGGAGAACAAAAATGGAATAAATGACTAGTTACATCTTGCTAAGATTCTACCAGAGAAACAAGGTTTATCTAGAAGAGCACTGGAAACCAAACCTTCATATTGCCTTAGAAAGTATTGATCTCCTGGCCACTGATAAGTTCTAGGATTTTAATGATCAGTAGAAAGCAGGCTGACATGTGCAGTGAGCTGCATCTAGTGAGGGCATCCCCATTACTAAGTTTGCTCTTAGCCCTTTGCTGCATGGTCACAGTGCTTGCATACACTATACTTCAGAGCACTTTTCGTAGTTAATGTGCTTTTGCTATGCTCTTCAAAGGTGATGCTGATGTTCACAGGCCATCAAATTCCCCGAGTGATGCCATGCCTCTTTTTCTTCTAGGTAAACTCCTGCACCTTTCATGTTATGCTTCAGTATCAGAGGTTCCAACTTTCAGCTCAGTGTCTAATCCCCTAGATTTGATCAATACCTAGGAAGATTAATCTAACTCAAAAATATCTAGAAAGATTAACCCAACCAAAAGAAGAGTGATTCAATTTTCCAAGTCACGTAGTAATGGTATTTATTTTGTTTTCTTTCATGTATCTTTTGGATGGGTAGTGGAATTAAAGACTGAAGCATTAATTTTTGTTTTCCTTGTGTGAAGAAAGAAGCACATACCTTCATGCTTTCATATTATGCACATTCCTTTACAGTTACTAGTCTAGAAGAGGCCAGCGTTCCTGTGTGGCAATGTCTAGATTTGATCATTGCTTTTTCATGTCTCCTTTACCTATTGAAATTAACTATAATTGATTGTGGTCCCTGATTGTCTAGGTAACTCAGCTTCTAAACAATCATTAGTGATGACAGACAAGGCCATAGAATACATGAAGTAAAACTGTCTGCCTTGGAATCAATGTACTAGGCTCTAGGCCAGCCTGAGCTAATGTGCCAGATACAGTCTCAAAAAATCAAAGCAAAACAAAGCCATAAAGCTAACTGTACTTGGTTGATATAGACTCAGATCTCAGAGACTCTTTCAGGTTTGTAGCTGGTATAGAAGTCCTGGAGAAAATGGAAGGTGTCTGGGTAAATTTCCCATCCATGAAAAGGTAACAGTATGAACGATGTCTTGGGATACATTATTCTCTCACACATATTATATTTAGGTATATATTATATATTTAGGTTTTATAATGCTATGCATATGTATGTATGAATATATATGTATATATAAGCACATATACATTACTAGAAAACAACAAGTACACTGTTTGCTTGATTTACTGATACATTATACTTTTTTCACAACAAATCCATCTCAAACAGTTCAGAACAACTGATGATGATTTAGTCCAGAGAGACCATTAGGTATTATCAAATCAAGATGATTATTTTACTTGCTATATATGCTTCCTATCATTAGTCATACTCATTCATCTGCTAGTTAAATATAACACACATCTAAAATCCTTAGAGAATTTGCATTTGTCTTTGATTAATTAATGAATATTATAATGCCAATTAGACCTCTGCCATATACTAATTTACTAAGAAATAGAAGTAGAAAGTGTAGATAAGGGCTCTAATTTCATCATTGTTGTATATTGATATGAAACTAGTTAAATCCTGGAAAACTGGCAGTGGTATCTTCTGGTGGTTTTGCCTCAGTAAAAGATATTGAATGTGTTTATTTTAAAATCAATATAAATACTTTATGTGCAAGCAACAGAAGACACATGTATGGATGTAAGGGAATGTATTGACTCTTTTAATGTTTACTGTTCTTTGTTGCTGTGTATATGCTTTTCACATGTAGTTTTGTTCAGACAATTGGTATATATGACAGAAATCAACAAGGATCACATTACCTTGAAAATTATTTATTAATGAGCTACATTAGTAATCAAACAGTAGTTTTTCATAAACCCCAAAGAGATAAACATCCTAAACACTCATAGCATTCGCCTGATGGGGGGAAAAAAATCACTGGAGTCCAAACCAGGGTGAGTAATTGGCTGGATCTGCTGTAGACCTTATTTGCCACAAAGCATTTCTTTAAAATTTTGTATCTGACACAGCTTGTATGATAGTTACATGAACAGTTGAATCACATTTACCACTTCATATCTATTCTAGGGTATGGTATCATTGGCCAGAGTGGTGAATAAAAACACATACATTACTGAAATACTCAATTGCTTTTTCCACTCTTAAAATTATACAGCTGATTCTGGAAAAAGCTAAAAGAAATTGAATCAACTACTATCCATTGCCAATTTCCCATTTGTGAGAGGAAAAAATCCTTTTGCAAGTCATTCTGCAAAGTCCTAACAATCAGAATATACTGAATAAATTCAACCATTATCTATAAGTCAGTATAGAGTAAGAGATAAAAATTGTACCAAATTATACTCTGGTAGTTATCTGAATACAAAAGAAGAATCTGATTCAGATAAAAACGGCTTTCGTAAATTTTTCACAGCATTTGATTATCACTATTCACTTTTCATTGATCTCAACTTGTCTATATCCATTGCATATGATCTTCCTTTCTTGCCTTCTGGGAAACCTGGGTGGCAAATTTGAAAATATTTGTAAAGAACAAAATGAAATGCATTTCAAGAAAGGCCTGAGGTATCTTTGTGAATGAAACATATGTATGCGTTTAGAAGCCAATATCACCAGTTTCTTTCTTGTTGCTCTAAATATGTCTACCACCATACTCAGGTGAAATTGATCTATAGCTAAAGTAAAACTGTAAATGGATGATTCAGTTATAGTGTTTAAGCCTGTAGTGAGTATAAATGGATTACATGGAATTCTAACTGTCTAAAGCTTAAGAAACTCCCTTTTTGGTTCTCATGGGATACACCTAGACTTTTTAATAGCTACAAACATTTATTCACAGAAAAGGAGAGTCACTCTAGGAAAGATCTAACACTTTTATAGTTTTTGGCCTTCATTTGCTGTGTTCTTTATGTTGCTTATAGTTGTACAAACAACATTAAGTAAAATGATTTCATGATAAGGAGAAAATTTTTACACTTCTTTAATAACATTTCCTGTTTCCTTTTTTAAAAATTTTATTATTTTCTTTATTTACATTTCAAATGCTATCCCTAAAGTTCCCTATACCCTCCCCCTGCCCTGCTCCCCTATCCACCCACTCCCGCTTCTTGGCCCTGGTGTTCCCCTGTACTGGGGCATGTGAAGTTTGAAAGACCTAGGGGCCTCTCTTCCCAATGATGGCCGATTAGGCCATCTTCTGCTACATATGCAGCTAGAGACATGAGCTCTGGGGGTACTGGTTAGTTCATATAGTTGTTCCACATATAAGGTTGCAGATCCCTTCAGCTCCTTGGGTACTTTCTCTAGCTCCTCCACTGGGGGACCTGTATTCCAATCTATAGATGACTGTGAGCATATACTTCTGTATTTGCCAAGGACTCGAATAGTCTCATATGAGACAACAATATCAGGGTCCCTTCAGCATAATCTTGATGGCATATGCAATATTGTCTGGATTTGGTGGCTGATTATGAGATGTATCCCCGGGTGGGGTAGTCTCCGGATGGTCCATCCTTTCCTCTTAGCTCCAAACTTTGTCTCTGTAACTCCTTTCATGGGTATTTTATTCCCTATTCTAAGGAGGAATGAAATATCCACACATTGGTCTTCCTTCTTCTTGATTTTCTTTTGCTTTGCAAATTGTGTTTTGGGCATTCTAAGTTTCTGGGCTAATATCCACTTATCAGTGAGTGCACATCTAGTGAGTTCTTTTGTGATTGGGTTACCTCACTAAGGATGATATTCTCCAGATACATCCATTTGCCCAAGAATTTCATAAATTCATTGTTTTTAATAG